>NC_143573.1:20727500-21102500 GCF_054136105.1 Typopeltis vanoorti
AATAAAAAATAATAATCATGAATTCAATCCACAGGTCAAGCCATCCATTAATCAGTTCTGCAATATGGAAGTTTTAAAGTGCATTGCAAGTATAACAGAAATAGCTCCCCCAACCCTCATTAAAAGGGGGGGAAATAGCTGATATGTACCCTCAACAGATGATCAGGCTACTATAACAAAATGACATCATTAAGTTCACATTATTAATAATCTCCAATTAACAATTTCCCTCCAAATTGGTCTAATACTTATCAGCACTCTGATATTATTTCTTATTCCATATAAATTTATTCAATTACCTTCCCACCATTGCTTATTCTGTGGTCGATTTACAAATTTAATTCACAATCTTCACTAAAAACTGTGTCTAAATAGCTAAAACATTATACTTGTTCTATAGGTTGTCCATTGAGAATGCAACTGAAGGTTTCTATGTTTCTGCCTATTTTCTTCGTATTGATGATTTTTGTGCAAAATTTGTTGCAGATGTAATTCAATTTAGTTAGAGAATCCTGGGGACTTACACTGGATCTGTTTAGGACTACAATATCATCTGCATAAAGCAAAGAGCTAAGTTTGACATGTCCAATTCTAATATCAGGTTTAATGCCACTTTCTTTCATAATGAGATCCATATAAATATTGAATAAGAGTGGAGATAATGTCCATCCTTGTCTTAATCTTAATTTTACAAACCATCTTCCTGCATATCCTTTATAAATATAAATTAAAGATACTGAGAAATTATACTCTTAGTTTCACCCTTTATCCAAGCATAAGCAAACAAAGTTTGCACATAAATTAACTTCATAATAGGGCAACTCATATATAAGGGGGACTTCACATCAATTGCCTTAGTATCCCATAATGCAATGCACATATCCTTACAGATATGTATAATGCTATGCATTATGGGAAGGGACACTATCCAGACCAGTTTCGACCTTTATTGAGGTCACATCAGTGGGTCTGGCTCCCACTGATGAGACCTCAATAATGGTCAAAACTGGTCTGGATAGTGTCCGTTTCCATAGCATTATACATATCTGTAAGGATATGTGCGTTGCATTATGGAATACTAAGGCAAGTGATGTGAAGGGTAGCCTCTATATATGAGCTGCCCAGTCCTGAAAATATTTCAGGTGCAAACTTTGCTTACACTTGGATAAAATAGTGCAACCAAGAATATAATTTCTTGGCACCTTTAATTATACTATAACCAAGTGGAAAAACTTCCAACAACTATCTCTAATCCAGAGTATTTTAATAATAAGGTGTGACACCTTTTGGCTACTGTATATGCAGATATGATTTCTGCATTATTTCAACCTTGGCACCACACCTATGGGTTTGGTTCCCACTAATGAGACATCAATAAAGGTCAAAACCGGAGATAATGTCCATCTGTTCCCATAGTGACCCTTCCCATAATGCACAGCATTATACTTGTCCATAAGGAGATGTGCTATCATATGGGATACTGAGGCAAGTGATGTGAAGTTACTTCATACACAAACTTTGTTTTCTTACACTTGGATAAAGGATTAAACCAAGAATATAATTTCTTGGCATTTTAATTTAAAATATATAATTGATTGCAGCTATAAATTAGGGAGGTATAAGGGAAAGAGATGACATGCATTGGCAAATTAACACAATGAGAGCAGGTCAAATAATTATTATGGGGACACAGATTGAAAAGAGGAATGGTCACTGAGAAGGAAGGAAATGGAATTTATATAGCTGCTAATAGATAAGGAAAAATTTTGGAGGGAGTATAAAGAAAAGATGTTCACCATTAGTACTGCAAGGCACAGACAAGAAGAGTCACCTGTATGGTAAGGAAGCTTGCTGGTTGGTTGATTTATTGGCATGGCAGCAGCAAAGGTGATGCTATGCCACAGCAGTACACAAGGTCAAAGGTTTCAACAATACATAAATAGTCAAAGATAAATTAGTAAATAATATATATGTACAAAAATTAAGTAAAGCAATGCAGTATCCACATATAAATAAAATTACTGCAATAGACAAGGTCAACGGCTACAGCAGTACATAAATAGTCAAAGATAAATTAGTAAATAATATATGTATGTATAAAAATTAAGCAATGAAGTAACTACATATAGGTAAATAAAATTACAGTCAAATATGCTTGCACAAGTTATTTCTTTGTAAAAATTTAAACACATCATGCAATTTGTCTGAGTCTGATAACATCTGCATGAGCATGGCTTGGACAGATAGGTAAAAATTTCATTCCTCTTTCATGTAAAGTGCTGGCACTCCACCAGAATAAGACAAATAGTAAGATGTGCATTGCATTTTTCACACAGAGGTAGGTCATCAACCCTCTGTAAATAAGAATGTGTCAGATGACTGTGACCTATAAGGAGTGTAGCAAGAACAACTTGCTCTCTTCTCTTTCTATGTTGACTACAATACCAATGCTTAATTTCAGGCTTAATGACATAATTTGCTTGTAAATGCTTCCTACCTGGATGACTGGCATTGGGCAATTAGCTCTGATCTTATAAAATGCTTGTAGTCTATAGATGGTGCTGTTAAAAACAGTATGCTGAAAAAGTATGAGCTGATCTAGCAGCTGCATATGAAGTCTTATTTTCCCCTTAATTCCAATGTGGCTGGGAATCCAGCACAACCAAAAATCAAAATTAAGGGTTTTCATTTTATACAACAAGTGTAACACCTCACACAGGCACTGGATATAATTATACATAAGAGGGGAGAGGAGATAATCTGTAATAAGAGTCTGTATAAATGACACATTTTTGGCAGAAGTGTTCTTTTATGTGCATAAGCGCAAGGTGAATGGCATACAACTCTGCTGTATAACTACTACAATCTGGTGGAATATGGTTGAAAGTAGTAATATCAGGAAACACAACAGTACAGCCTACAGATACCTCTGATCTCGAATCACCAGTAAAGATAGGTAAGAGATCAAAGTCAGACTGCTCTGTGTCCATTAAACAACTGCAGGTAGACAGGTGATGGAGTATGAGACTTCTGTAGTTGACAAAGTGAGAGGTTGTAGGATGGAGTTCAAACCTTCCATGGAGAGAAGCTGTTATGTTTGGTGTAGCCAATGTTGTCAACATTCATGCCAACAGCTTGCCTAGTCTCTTTAACATGCATACCAAAAGGACAATGTGTAATATTGAGTTTCCCAATGCAGAGAAAAGAGACTAGTTGTTGTTGTAGGATAACCTGGAACATACTTTATCTTTAGAGCATAATTAAGAGACAACTGTTCTGGTCTAAGTGATAAAGCCACTTCATTTGAATCATTATAAAGACTTCGAGTATTCAATGTATGAATGGCATCAGTAGCTATCCATACACCTTGATGATGGATGGGATCCAACCATAACAGGTTATTCTGCCTTGAAAAACCATAGAATTGAAGCCCATAATCCAGCTTTGAACATATAAATGCACAATAAAAACGAAGCAATGAAGACTGATCTGCACCCCATTCAGTAGAGGATAGAGTGTGAAGAAGATTCGATGCTCTCTTGCACTTTTCTCTTAGTTGACGGATGGGTGCAAGGAATAAAAGTTTTGTGTCAAAGATGAGTCCAAAGAACTTGGCTTCTTTTGCTAGTGAAATAATGGTTTCTCCCATTCAGAATTCAGGTGGAGAGTGCATTTTTGATAGAAGTATACACAAACACTTTTTTCTGTTGAAAACCTGGACTCATTACTAAGTGTCCATAGAGAAACATGATCAATTTCTTGCTGAGGTTGTCTTTCAATTACCCTCATGTTATAAGAGTGATACGAGGGTGGTCTGAAAATTTCTCGGCCTCGACCATAGATGGCAATACTATCGGCAAGATTTTTTTTTTTTTCTAAGTTGGTACATCTGTCATTAGCATCCATGTGAAATTACAAGTCATTCTATCAAGTAGTTTGTTTTATACAGCTGTCTGAAGCAAAAGTGTTGTCTGTATCACTTGAAATGGATATCGTGCAGTTATAAAATTCTTCATAAAAGAAGGTTTAAACGCCAAAGAAATTCATTCGAAGTTGATAAAAGTTTATGGGCACTCTTCTCCTTTGTTTTCAAAAATTAAGAAATGGACTGCCGAGTTTAAATGTTGCCATACCAGCCTTGATGATGATGCACGTGAAGGACGTCCAAAAAGTGTAACAACACCAGAAATCATTGATCAAGTGCACGATATGGTATTGAATGACCGGCGAGTCAAAGTGCATGAAATTGCTGAGACTATAGGCATTTCAAAAGAACATGTAGGATATAGTTTACATTGAAGAATTGCAAATGAAAAAGCTTTGCACAAGATCGGTGCCACTCTTGCTCACAGCAGATCAAAAACACACTTGCATGAAAATCTCTGAACAGTGCTTGGAGTGTTTTAACAAGAATAAAACTGATTTTGTGCATCGATTTATTACTATGGATGAGAACTGGATTCACCATTACACATCAGAATGCAAACAGCAGTCAGAACAGTGGCAGAAGCTGGTTATTCAGCACCAAAGAAGACAAAGTCGGTTCCATCAGCAGGAAAGGTCATGGCATCAGTGTTTTGGAATGCTAAAGGCATTTTGTTTATTAATTATCTTGAAAAGGGTAAAACAATAACCAGGGAATATTATTCCTATCTTTTATCCAGACTAGATAAAAAACTTTGTCAGAAAAGACCCAGTTTGCAGAAGAAAAAAATCATCTTTCATCAGGACAATGCACCTTCCCACAAAGGTGTTTTGGTAATGGGAAAATTAAGGGATCTGCACTATGATTTGTTGGAACATCCACCCTGTTCCCCAGGTTTGGCTCTCTCTGACTTCTATCTCTTTCCAAAACTAAAACTCTTCCTCGCTTGTCAGCGTTTTTCTTCGAATCAAGAGGTGATTGCAGATGTAGAGGGGTATTTTGCAGATCTTACTGATAACCACTACAAAGACAAGATAATGGCACTGAAACATTGTTGGAATAAATGTATTAGCTTTAGGGGAGATTATGTTGAAAAATAAATATAATTTTGAAATTATAAATTTGTTTTTTCATTGTTAGGTCCAGAACTTTTCAGACCACCCATATAGTAAATTGTGAAATCAGCAACATATAATAAAGTGTTGTATAAAGTGGGAGGAAGATGTTCAGTGATTGAGTTAACTTTGATAGTAAAAAGTATCACACTTAAGACAGAGCCTTGTGAAACATCTCGTTCTTGATGATTTGGCCAAGATAGCAGACTTCCCACTCTGACTTAGAAAATTCATTCAGACAGAAAGTTTTTAATAAATACAGGAAGGTGTCCCCTGAGACCTAAGTTATAGAGGTCTTTTAATATGCCATATCTCCAGGCTGTGTCATAAGCTATTTCCATGTCAAAGAAAACTGAAATCAGCTGATCTTGCTTCCAGAATGCATCTCTTATATGAATTTCTAAACTGACCAAATGGTCTAAAGTTGAAGAATGTCCATGAAAAGCCACATTATGTATTGCAGAGAAGACTGTTGTTTTCTAAATACCAGAGAAGTTTGGCATTAGCCATTTTCTCTAATATCTTACAAAGACAGCTGGTCAGAGCAATAGGTCAATAATCATTTGCTTGTGTTGGATCCTTTCCTGGTTTTTCCTAACTTATGCCAAGAATCCATAAACTCTTTCTCTGCAAGCATTTTGTTCTATATTAAGAGAAGGAGATCCACAGGAGATGATGGTAGATGTTTTAATCATTTCATAATGGATGTCATCAGACCTACTACACTATGGTAAGACAGTAAAAGAGCTCTTTTTTTAGTTCCTCCTTAACAAATGATTGATTGTATGGCTCAAGCCCAATGGTAGAAAAATTTAACCATTGTTTCTCTTGCTGCTCTTTCAACATTAAAAATTCAGGAGGATATGAAGCTGTTGCTGTGATTCTGGAAAAATTTTTTCCTAAAGCCCAAAAGTCTGCAATAGTTTTGCGATCAGAACAGCACATCCATTATGGTGTACGTAGACAAATGGTGTGTTCTATATCAACGTTTCGTTTTCCGGATTTTATTCCATACAATTTGACCTTGTCTATTTGCATTGGCACTACTCCACAGAGTATTGTGGCCATTAAAGTCACGCATAAGAAGTATGGGTTCAGGCAGTTTCAAGATTAGGTTATCGAGATAGATTTTATTTAACCCACTACTGCTTCCTGAGCAGTATTAAGCTAGACATGAATGAAAGGAGTATGACTGCCCACTAGGATAGCTACTCCTCCATGAGCAGGATCACCTCCAGTTCTGTCCTTGCATACAACAGTGAAATCCTTAAGGTAGGGTCCTCACTGGGTCTAAAGTATGGTTCCTATAGACAGAAAGAGAAAAGTTTCTGTTTCTGCAGCAAAATCTTGATATCAATATTCTGGCATAATTTTTTGACAAATGCGTTCTTATCAAATGGAACCATTTTTTTGAGTTGTCTCTTGGAGTAATACCATAGGTCATGCCATTGATGCATTCAACAGAGATGCATTCACGATCATAAAGTTCAGGCATGATGAAATTATCAGATGGTGGAATAGACACACGTGTTTGAAATGCTGTTTACATTTTTGTAGCTGCCATGTTTTCAGCATAAGAGGATCTCAGAACAGGTGTAGTGGTGGTTAACTTCCTTTTTACATCCTGATATGATACATTTTGTTCTGTTTTAATTTACTCCAATGATATACATTGGAGTGAAATGGACGATCCCCTGAGAGTTTACATACTCGTATTTACTTTTTTTGCAGAGCAAGATTTGTTATCATGCTCTTTGCTACTACATCAGGCACAGGTGGGAGAGCCATGACAAGCAGTTTGACATGCCTATATTTCTGATATTTACAGCATATTAGGGATGAAGTATGATCTAACATGTTGAGATACCCTGCTTTTACAGATATTAAGACTTAGGTGTATCAAAAGTAAGGATGATGTTCGTGGTTACAACCAGATGACCATCCCTACGTATCAGGATGTGCCTCACACCTGTCACTCCCTGATCTTCTTCAAGCTCTCAACATATCTCCTCATCAGAAACATCATGGAAATCATATTCCAATATCACTCCTCTAAAAGAATTGTGTTTTATGAGGTGTTACTGTGACTGGTATTCCACCCGCTGATGTTGTTCTCAGCAGTTTCTCGGAATGTTGTAGGCATGATGTTTCCACAAGGATATCACCAAAACGTAATTTCTTAACAGTTTTGGGATATCCTGTCAGTCCTTCTTAACCCTTTTGAATAAAGAATGGTAACATTTTCCCTATTGCCTTTTCACCTGTTGCATGGATGATCAGAAATACTGGTTCATTTATACTATTATCATATATCTTTTGTTTCTTAATTCTGTTACCATGTTATCAGTACTTAGTTGGGATATCATTAGGACCCCTGAAACATCTGAGGATGAAGAATTCACTCACTCGAGTTTTTGGTTTGACACCAAAGTATCCCACCTGCCACATACTTTGCTCTGGGTATTTTGTGTGGCAAAATAATTTCTACCTGCAAAAAGAAGTACAGCCACGGACTCACCACTTCCCTCCCTATAGTTAACTTTTACATGGAAGACCTCGAGCAAGAAGCTCTAGGTTCAGCAAGCCTAAAGCACAAAGTCTGGCTCAGATATGTTGAAATTTTTGCCATTTGGACTCATGGCCGCAAAACATTAAATACTTTCCTAAGTCACTTGAATAAACAACACAAACATATCCAATTTACCATCGAGTCTTGAAAACAATAATTTTTTTGCCTTTCAAGACCCACTTATTACATGTCTTGCCTCAGGATGTCTTTCATTCATGGTCTACTGCAAACCAATACACACATGTCAATACATACACAAAAATTCATACCACCATTCATCACAAAAACTAGGGGTTATCGGCACCCTCAAACAGTGAGCCTAACAATTTGCCCCAATGAGCAGGTGCTGAAGGAGGAATATGAAATTATTAGCAAATGTTTATAAAAAAAATGGCTACAACAAAACAGTTCACAAGATCCTGCACAATAATACCATTAAAATCAAGAATGCCATAACTATACCATATATTACAGGAATATTGGTGACAAATAGATAGAACACCACATAAATACAACATTAAGGCAACCTTCGAACCTCCTGCAAAATTAAAAAGTATATTCTGTTCATCCAAAGATCCCATTGCCTACCCTGCCTTCCCAGGAGTTTTCAAAATTCCATGCATCTGCAACCTACAGGGTGCACCATTCTAAAAAGATAAGACAAACACAAATGCCACATTAAATTCTCCACTATAATAAAACATGCCTGTCAGACCATGCACTTCAAACATGTCACAGAATCAACTGGAAAGTCACTAAGTCCCTACACTGCCAAAACTTGATTTGAAAAAGTTCAAGGAAGTTTATGAAATGCTAAAACATCATCTGAATTTCAACAAAAATGATGGATAAGTAATCCCAAGAATTTGGAGACCTCATCTGCATACTATATGGCATTTAGAACATGATGGCAGAACTGAACCCCAACACAAGAAAACCTTAATATAAGAGGACTGTAGAGATGTGTTTAATGTAGTTCCAATATAAAACTTTTTATTTATTTTTATATTTTTTATCATCAGTAGGGTTTCCCCCCCCAGTTTAACCTGGGGTTTTTCATCCCGCAAAGAAGGCAAACCGGCCTTGAGAACTCAACACTACAGGACATAGGCTACACCGGGGCATAGGGCTGACTACCTTATCCTGTGAACGGTTTGAGTTCTGATGATTAATAAACCCTCGACACCACAAGGTAAAAGAGGGTATAAAGAAGATGAGATGAGATTATGTGTAGAAATATTTTATTTTGTTAATTAATTAATTTTTATTTATTATTATTGTTCTTTCTTTTTTTTTCATATCAGAGATTAGGATAGGGTAAAATGATAAAGCACTTAGATTTATTTTACTTTTGTGTAGTGTCATGTAGCTTGTGTCCAGTGCATATGTATGTTTTTCTGATGACCTCGATACAAGGGGAAAATGTCAAGTGTTATTTTGAAAATTTTAAGTAAAATAATTACTCTAACTAGCCATATGATTACATATCATATCAGCCTGTGTAATCGAGAAATTAGAGAATGTGCAAAGAAATTAGCATCTCCTCTGTCCATGATGCTTAAATTTAAGCCTCAGTTCTTGGAAGGTGCTAATGAATTGAAAGAGGGCAAAAGTCTCCTTTATGCAGTGGGACTGCATAAAGGAGACTCCAAGACAGATGTAGCAATTATAGGACAATCAGTCTCAGGAATATGATACTTTATAAGGGGGGAAGAGACATAGCTTTGTGAAAGATATGCCTTGTCTTAGTAATTTGCTTGCTTCTTATAATCAAGTGGCAATGGAGTCGAAAAAAGAAATGGCTACTCAGTGATATTGCTGGACTTTGCAAAGGCATCTGACAGGATTACACACACAGAACTCTGCTGCATAAACTGAAGGAAATGGATGTGAAGCTGGTGATTTTCACTTAGGTATGTAGAAAATTCACCAAAAACAATTTACTGAAAGATTTTATTGAAAACATGATTAATCAAATAAATGACTAATCGAAAAACAATTCATGAAACAATAGTGAATCAAAACAAAAATGCAGTTCATCAAAAGGCAGATCCTAAAAATAAAAAAATAAAAAAAAAAAAAGACAACAATCGAAAATCAAATTGAAACCTCAATTTATCAAAGGGTAATTCATTGAAAACCAAGAATTCAGTACAACTAAAAATCATCAAATCAACAGTTCAAAAAAATGAATTATAAGGAGCAGATTGAAGTCTTTATCAAAAATAGCATTGTTTATTACTGGATTGGTATAAATGGGATAGTGTTGAAGCTTATGTACATATTATTTACCTCGTTTATTTTATATGGATGTATGTCAAGTTTGTTTTTTTTAAGAAATATTCGTTTTAGTCTATATTATGTCCTATGTATTTCAACATTTAGGTATATACTGTATATATACCTAAATGTTGAACTTAAACTACACCTCATCAACAACTTTCCACTTGTCCTGGGACATACTCAGGAGCTATTTGGAGTTACAGAGGAAGAAGGTAAGACTGCATGGGTTGTGTATTATGTCTATAACAGTGGCAGCTCGTGGCGTGAAATCGTGGGGGTGCTGCAACTTTCAAAATATACATACATACATACATACTTACAGTGTGTAAGTGTATATGTGTTTGGATAAAATATCAAAATGATGGTAAAAATTTTTAAAAAATTAAACATGAAAAAATATTGTTTATTTATAAAAAATATTGATGAAATTATACAGTTTGGTATAATTCAAAATTATTTAAAAATAAAATATATTGTTTATTATCAATAAAATTATACAGTTTAATATAATTCAAAATTACTTAAAAATAAAATCCATTATCATAATCCCAATAATGTTCTAAAATAAAAACTATAACAAATGTTATGTCTTTAATTGTAATGTCCAAATATTTAAAGGGGTGCTTAAGGGTCAAAGCTGTATAACTGAGAGGAGACCTCCACATAGCCTTTAAAGGAATGCAGAGAACCGACCAGGGCTTCTGACCTAATGTCCAATCCTCACCTTCTCGTGGTGCACCCTGTTGGGTATCTACTTTGATACTGAACGAACGAGGATGGGCTGGCAATTTGGGATTTAGCCGACCAAATTGTATTCTTATTGGTTAAACCAAAATAAAAAATGATGGTGGTACAACATGACAAAATTTCATGCCGGCTGGGGCATTGCTCGGTTAAACAAGGCCCCCATTGTTTTCGCCAGGGAACCAGAGCGAACAGCAAAAAGTCAGCTACTGGAACAAATCTGAAAACAAACCCCAACTCAACATCACCAGAGTTAAAGATCGGTACTATCAACGTAAGAAGCCTGAATGGCAAAGAAATGGAGCTAGCTGAGGAATTAGATAAACACCAGATCGACATAATAGGGGTGACTGAAACAAAAAAGACCAAAACTGGTGAGATCTTTCTGAGCAATAAATACAAAATGTTATATTCAGGCAATAACAATCAAGGAAAAGAAGGAGTAGCCATAGTATTCAACACAAAATACGAGGCTAATCTTCTTGAATGACAGTCAGTCTCAAGTAGAGTAATGTGGGCAAATATGAGAATGGGGAACTGGACAATGAGACTTATTTGTGCCTATGGTCCCACAGAAGGTTCTACTAAGGTAGAAGTAGAGGAATTTTTTGAGGCTTTAGAAAAAGCAACTGACACAATGAAAAAGGAAAAGTTGGTCCTTGTTGGGGATCTAAATAGTAGAGTAGGAAATGATTGTGAGACATACAAAAATATTTTGGGAAAATTTGGAGAAAAGAGCAAAGCTAATAATAATGGCAAATATCTGTTGGATTTCTGCTCAGGACATGGACTGGTTATTACTAACACCATGTTCCAACATAAAAATGTACACAAATTCACATGGAGAGAAGAGGCTAGGAATAAGAAAAGTCTCATTGACTATGTTATTGTTGATAGTGATGTTTTCTCCCTGGTGCAGGACACCAGAGTGTACAGAGGATTTGAAATTGGAAGTGATCACTATTTAGTCTTGAGCAGGATAAAATTGAATTTCATATTGAAAAGAATAACATGTAAGAAAGTTTTAAAGCGAATAAAAGTTGAGCAGCTCTCAGATGTAAACTGTAGACTAAAATACAGAAATATTATTGAAAAGAAAATGAAAGAGTTTGAGAACAGGAATCAAACCTTGGAGATTCAGTGGCAAACTCTGAAGAAAACATTGATTGATTCTGCCAGAGAGGCATGTGGTGAGATTGTCTGCAAGGATAAAAAAAAATCAGAACTCCCTGGTGGACACAGGAAGTTAAAGAGGCAGTGAAGGAAAAGAAGAAAGCATATCAAAAGTTCCTGGCAAATAAGTCAGCTTTTACTCTTACAGAATACAGAGACAAATGTAAGAAAGCTAAACAGTGTGTAAAACTAGCTAAACAAAAGTCATGGGAGGACTTTGGCAAGAATATAGAAAATAAATATCAAGAAGGTGGCAAAATATTCTGGAGGTTGTTGAAGAAGCTTAGGAATGGAGGAAAGAGTGCTGTAAAAGGAATTAGAGATGATAAAGGTGAAATGAAAACAGGAGAAAAAGATATCCTTGAAGTATAGAGTAATTACTTTGAAAAACTGCTAAATGAAACAAGCAGTGATGACAGCACAGTGATAAAAAACACTGACCAGGCATGCAGTCAGGAATACATATCCATACTTGAAGTAGAAAAAGCCATCAAAGGCTTGAAATGTGGAAAGGCAGCAGGAGTAGATGATATTCGACCAGAAATGCTGAAGTATGGTGGTATAAGAGTCTTACAGTGGCTGCACTGCATAGTTCAGAAAGCCTGGACAGAGGGACGAATTCCCGATGATTGGAGTAGAGCTCTCATAGTACCCATATATAAAAAGGGAAATAAAACTGCATGTGAGAATTACAGAGGTATTTCCCTACTGAGTGTTCCTGGCAAGATCTATGCAAGTATACTTGAGAAACGGTTGAGAAGAATTGTGGAAGAAAAGCTTGGTGAAGAACAAGCTGGATTCAGGCCAAATAGAGGCTGTCAGGATCAGATCTTCACTTTACGACAAATAGTCGAGAAAGCATGGGAATATAACAAAGATCTGTATTTAAGTTTTGTCGATTTGGAAAAGGCATATGACAAGGTGCCAAGAGAGAGAAGCTATTCAATACATTGCAGTTATATGGTGTCAATGGGGCAATATATCAAGCAATACTTAGTCTTTATTTGAGTTGTAAGTCAGCAGTGAGAATTGAAGGAAGTACAGGAAGATGGTTTAATGTTAAATCTGGTGTGAGACAAGGATGTACATTATCCCCTCTGTTATTCATTATCTATATGGATCACATTATGAAGGAATGTGGTATTAAACCTGATATCAAAATTGGAGATGTTAATGTCAGCTCTTTGCTTTATGCGGATGATGTCATACTTCTAAATAAATCCGCTACAAGTCTGCAAGATTCTCTGACTAAATTGAATAGCTGTTGTAATAGATATGGTATGAAGGTCAGCAATAAAAAGACAAAGACAATGAAAATAGGCAGAATCATTGAAAATGTCAACTGTGTTGTGAATGGAGAACCTGTGGAACAAGTAAAACATTTCAGCTACTTAGGCACAATTTTTACTGAAGATGGTAAACTAAATATAGAAATAGACAACAGAATCAGCAAAGCTGGTATGGTGGGAAGTCAATTGAATAAATTCATATGGAATAAGAAAGAAATTAGTCGGAACACTAAATTAGCTGTATACAAGACTGTGTTCAAACCAATTTTAACTTATGGATCTGAGAGCTGGGTCAGAAGTAAAACACTTGACCAAAGACTAGAGACCGCAGATATGAGAGTCCTGAGAAAGATTAGAGGCGTGAACAGATGGCATCAATGGCAATATCATATTAAAAATGAGGATATTAGGAAAGAACTTGACATTGTCAGCATCCAGGAATGCGTTAGCAGAGCTAATCTCAGATGGTATGGTCACTTAAATAGAATGGGAGAGGAAAGATTAGCGAAACAAGTGTTCTTTGCCAGGTTGGCAGGAAAACGACCCAGAGGAAGACCAAGATATAGGTGGATTGATACGGTACAAAGTGCCTTAGACGATAGAAATATAAGATCTGATAATGTTGGAGTCTTGACAAGTAACAGACTGATTTGGAGGAAAATTGTAGATAGGAAGTTAGTAATGATGTAATTTTTTCATGTAGTACTGTCATATCCTGTACACCCCTTGAGGGTACATGGCAGGAATTTGATGATGATGATGATGATGATGATGAAATATTTAAAGAGCGGAGTAAACAAGATAAGCACTACGAACACTCTACTACTGGCACAAACTGCATATAAACAACAGTGGAACTGCATGACAGACAGTACCGCATTACGCTAATAGCTCACATCTCACTATGACACGCATATGCTTGCACGCGTAGCAAATACTAGCAATATGACACTGTGGTAAACACGGTGCTGCTGGTGTCCTTCGCCCTCCTAAGTGCTACAAGATGGATTTTTATTATTTTTTATTCAAAATAAGAGAATTGTATAGGATTGTTGATGATAAAATTAAATATTACAAGCAAATATAAATAAATTAATAAATATATTTATACATCGAGAAAAATTGGGGGTGCTGCAGTTCTGCAGTGCCTATGCACAAGCTGCCCCTGGTCTATAAACTGCACGTGCTCTTCTGGTAAGTTTGCCTGTGTTGTGGGATGAAAGTTCTCAGGAGAAAAAACATTACTGTCTCTGTATTGCACCCAGAAGTTAAGGCTATAATGCCATCTTCTCCCAGAGTAAAAAACATCCTTTTAATCTTCATACAAAACAGCTTTATTAACAGTTTTGGTTTTAAACTGAACTAATGACTTCAGAAGTTGCATTATGTATATAAATTTGCATCATGTATTATAAAGTGACAGAAATATTAAACATGCTCTTCACTCAATGCCCGTAGAAACATCAAAATGATTGTTCTATTTGAATTTATGATTTCACGCTACTAGAAACATTAGTCTTTATTTTATTATTATTATGATTAAAATCTTTAAATATGGTAATCAAATGAAATCATCTTCATTACACCTTGGTTCAAGGATACATTGTGGTTGGTCGGTGAATTGAGAGCTTGTGTAAAACTGGTGAACTTGTCAATTTTACAGTGTTTTTCCCTTAGAAAATTAGTTTTGTAGTATATTAGTGTAGATTTTAGTGTTTTATAACATATCTTTATTAAGCAATTTCAATAAGTATAAGTTAAAAATGGCACCAAAAATGCACAAGAAACGTAATGCTAAGAAGAGCAGCGCAGGTGAGAACAAGAAGGCTAGCCCTGCTAACAAGGTTATTAGAGATAAAAAGGTTATTGAAAATGAATTAACATCAAAAATAGAAAAATTTAAGCAGATCATCAGAGAGACAACACAGGAATTACAAAATATCAAAAAGCATTTAAATGAACATAGGGAGGAAAAGAAAATTAAGCAGCAAAATAAGAAACAACAAAGCATGGAAACAGGTAAGTCATGAAGTAACAGAAATCAGGTAAGTGAAGTTGTTGTTAGTAAAAAGAAGGATGTTATTTGGTATGGTGACTGTGTAAAACTCGATGTAGCTTAAAAATACCAAAGCGCTTTACATCGATTTTTACAGAGGTCAAGCCTCATGAGAACTGTTACAAAAATAACTTTGTTTGTCTCTATGTAATTTTTGCTAAATATTTAATGTAAATAACCCTATGGGAATTAATTGTATTTACCGTTTTAACTAAAGTTTCTAGAATGTCAAAAACAAAAGCAATGCCTTGCCATCGGAACTTTTTATAATGTATAATAGCTATGTATAAGAGCACAAGAAAGTTGTTTACGATTAAATGCGTGAGAAAGTTGTTTGTAAGTTCTGCGCATGAACACCTTCAAAGCTAGTATCAAAGAGGTGTGCTAGTTTCAGAGAAGTTTCTGCTGCCCAACAAGACAAAGAAAA
The DNA here is from genome assembly GCF_054136105.1 of Typopeltis vanoorti. Classification (NCBI taxonomy): domain Eukaryota; kingdom Metazoa; phylum Arthropoda; class Arachnida; order Uropygi; family Thelyphonidae; genus Typopeltis; species Typopeltis vanoorti. Next base: position 20,743,082 of record NC_143573.1, read on the forward strand.
AAGAGCGCATGGAGGAGAAGAAAGGATGGGCTGGCCTTAACAAAAGGATCAAGAAGAACTGCCAATTTCTTCGGGGTTTATTCTTGGAAGCTGAGAATGAATGTCGCTAAAAATGGGGTGAGGGCTAGATTTTTCTCTCATAGTGTGGTGCGTGATTGGAAAGGATTGACATTGGATGTTGTGAACAAGCAGTGTGAATGAATTGAAGAATAAGTACTTGGGACTTGGGCTCAAGGTTATATGGTGAGTGGTCGGTGTAATTTAGCGCTCGTGTAAAATTGGTGATTTTTGGTGTTTTTTGTGTGTTTTCCCTTAGAAAATTGGTTTTATAGTATATTAGAACGATTTTCGTGTTTTTAGAGTGTTTTGTGTGTCTTTATAACATACTTTATTGGGGCTGTCGCCGCTAGAGGGATTCATAGTGTGTAGTGTTCGTGAAAGCTCCGGATAAGATAAGTATTATTTTCAGTTATCGTTGATAAATTTATTTAATATTGCATAGTTTTGTTTGCCTTGCGTCTCTTAGTGCATCTTTTTGTGTGTTTTTGGTGTGTTATAATTTATAATTTGATAAAATACACTGCAAGTAAGTATGGCTCCAGTACTAGCTGTAAAATGTACACTTTGCGGAGTATGGTCGGAGTGTGGTTAGATGATAATAAAGGAGTGAATGTGTGTGGAAAATGTAGGGAGAATGAGAAATTGAAGAGTATTTCGGATCGTGAGTGTGATATTTTTGTCAAACTTCAGAATGAAGAAAATAGGGATATGACAAGAAACGGTGAGGTTGTACCAGAGAATTGTGAGAGTGTGAATGTAGAAAGTATGAATGATAGTATTAATGGTTTTACTGAGAATAAAAAAGATGAGATAGACGCAATGAGTGAGATCGCGTTGTTGAATGGTGCGATACAAAGGGCAAAACAGCAGCTAGAGCATATGAGCAAAAGTCGACTGAATGAACCAGCCAATAATAAAAAGTATGACAGGAAAAATAGATGTATGAGTGTGAACATGAACAAAATGAAGGATAGAGTGCTGTATGGAGACTTGTTAGTACGAAGTGTGATAGTAGAGGATTTGACAAAATCGTACCAACCTGGTGCGACCAAAAAGGATGTAACTGAGTCTATTAGAGAGCAAAAGGAAAGGGTGAAAGAAATGATTGTTGTGGCAGTTACGAATGATTTGAAAGGAGACAAAATGGAAATGATAGAAGACCTGAATGAATTGTTTGAGGTAGCAAAAGAAAAGAGTGAGAGAGTTAGAATGATTAGTCTTTTGCCACGGTATGACAGTAAAATTTTTAAAAGGAGGGCCATAATTGCGAATGACTTTATGCGTGGGTTATGTATGACGAGTGGTGTGGAATTTGTGGACATGTGGAGTGAGTTCGATGGGCGAAAGGATCTATATAAGATGGATGGCTTGCATTTGAATGGTTATGGTGTAAGAAGACTTGAGAAAGTGTTGCTGAATGTGGTGGATGTGCAAATTCAGGGAAACTAGATTTATTAGGGGGGGGAGTAGATATACAGTCCTTAGGGAGGCAGTTGAATGTAAGAATGAATATAATATGCCCGAGCAAATAAGGACAACAAATCAGAGTGAGATAGTTAATGTAAGGCATCAAGGCAGGGTTGGTGCTAATGGGGGTCTTAAATTCATGTACACTAATGCTAGGAGTATTAGGAACAAGAAGGAAGAGTTTTTGGCCACGGTTGGCACTTCCAGACCACAGGTTATTGGTATTAGTGAAACATGGCTGACTGTAGATGATATAGCTAGTGGGATTGAATGTGATGGGTATAGTGTGTTCAGGAATGACAGGGAGAATAAAATGGGGGGAGGAGTATTGTTGATGATAGCTGATGAGTTGCAGCCAAGGAGATTAGAAGTTGAATTGCAGGATAGAGAAAAGAGCACATTTGAGGCCATTTGGTGTGAGATTGTGGCTAGCAGAACTAAATATACAATTGGGTGCTGTTATAGACCAGGTGATGGAAAAGATGGTGGTGACAGTATGCACAAGCAAATAGAAGAAATGAGTGGAAGGAGGGTGATTATTATGGGAGATTTCAACTATGGTCGCATTGATTGGAGTGAGGAGAGGACACACGGGAGGAAGGAATTGGATTTTATGCGGTTATTAAGGGATAACTATCTGCAACAGCATGTAATGGAAAATACTAGGGGTCAGAGAGTGCTTGACCTAGTAATTACATCTGAGGATTTGGCTGTAACAAATATTGCCACCAATCGGTGAGAGTGATCATAGGGTCTTGACTTGGGAGGTGACTAAAGGTGTAGAATTTTCAATTAAGACAGGGTACATGTGGAATTATCGGGCTGGAAAGTATGACAAGCTTAGGATTTTGATTGGTTCAGTGCCATGGCATGTACAACTGCAAGGACTAGAAGTCGATAGTGCATGGGAGGTAGTTAAGAAGTGTTTGCATGAAGCAATGGCTGACTGCATACCTAGAGTCCGAATAATAAATCAACTAGGGGTTAAATGGATGAATAACACCATTAAGCTTGAGCTGCAAAAAAAGAAACAACTATGGAGGGAATTTAAGGAGAAAGGTGACCGGCAGGCACACGAACAGTATAAAGCACAGGCCAGAAGGGTAACAAGTGTGGTAAGAAAAGCAAAAAAGGATTACGAAAGAACATTGGCCATGCAGGCTAAAGAGAATCCTAAACAGTTTTTTAGATATGTAACACGTAAAAGGAAAAATGTACATGGCAGAATGATTTTAAAGAATGCCGATGGTAGGGAGGTAACTGAATCAGTTGATATAGTTGAGTTACTGAGTGAGCACTTTGCAAGAATATATCATCCAGGTGGTGACATTGCAGAAACGAATGTACCAGTAGATTATACGGGAATTGTGGTGAATGAAGTGGAGGTGAGTAGTCTATTGCATAACCTCAATGTCAATACATCTGTGGGATTGGATGGTATACCAGTTCGTGTAGTACGAGAAACAGCTAAAGAATTGTCAGTACCCTTGACCATTTTGTTTAATTTGAGTCTCGGGTCTAGGTTAGTCCCGAGCGGGTGGAAGGAGGGGAAAATAGTTCCACTGCATAAAGGTGGTTCCAAGACTGCTGTTGTAAATTACCGACCGATTAGCATATCAGGAATCATTGTCAAGGTCTTAGAGAAATTAGTCAAGAAAGAATACAGGATTGGATAGATGAAAATGGGATATTGTATGGGGGACAACATGGTTTTGTGAAGGGTAGATCATGCATCAACTTGCTCACGTTTCATAACACAGTGACGGCTGAACTGGATAGGGGTAATGGGTTTACAGTAATACTACTGGACCTTGCCAAGGCTTTTGATAGGATACCACATAGAACCCTAATCAGTAAACTGGAGCAGATGGGGATAGATATAGGGGTGGTGAGATGGATAGGAGGGTGGTTGAAGGAGAGATACCAGAGAGTGGTTTATTCAGGAGTGGAGTCTAAAAGACGGCTTGTGACTAGTGGAGTGCCACAGAGCTCTGTTCTTGGACCACTGCTTTTCAATTTGTTCATTAATGATATAGGGAAAGGATTTGAGAGGAAGTGTTCACTTGTTTGCTGATGATGCAAAGTTGGGTAGAGCAATTATGAGTGCACAGGATGTCAAAATTTTACAGAATGATTTGGATAGTTTGGAGGACTGGGCTAGGAAAAATGGATGTCAATTTAATGTGCCAAAGTGTAAAGTTATGCACTTTGGGGTGAAAAGAATAGCAGCAGTATATTGCATTGGTGGAACCGTACTCCAGGAGATTGATGAGGCCAGGGATTTGGGAGTGTTGGTAGATAGGGAATTGAAGTTTAGGGGGCACATTGCAAAAGTGACTAAAACAGCTCACCAAATCACTTGGCTTCTGAAAAATACTTTAACATGCAGAGACAAACAAGTCGTTGTTCCTCTGTATCGTGCCTTGATAAGACCCCATCTGGATTACTGTGCCCAGTTATGGACACCAGGGTTTCTTTGTGATGGGGAGGAAGTGGAGAGGATCCAGAGACGAGTGACCAAGATGATAGCAGATCTGTGGAATGAACCTTATGAGAATGTTTAAGATTTGTGGGTTGCAGAGATTGGACAATAGGCGAAGGAGGGGTGATATGATTGAAACATTCAAATTACTGAAGGGTTTCTATAAGATTGATCCAGAAGATATTTTTGAAAATATGACTGGTGGTGGGAAGACTAGGGGCCATGAATGGAAGCTGGGCAAGAGCGTGGTTGACAAAGACCTAATTGAAATCACAACATACTTTTATCAAAACACAATTGTAATCAACGGCACCAAAACACAGATGTTAATAATACACAAACCGAGAATAATGCATCCCGCACCACTATAGATACACCGTCACACATACCGCTGCATTAACAACAAAAAAACCTGCCAATGTCCCGAAGTCAAACCTGTAACACATACAAAATTCTCTTGATCTTTACATATATTGCCAACTTAAATGGACAAAACATGTTAGAGCTAGGTTTTTTACTTGGAGAGTAGTGAATGAGTGGAATAAGCTTCCAGAGTCTGTTGTGGGTGCTACGAGCGTGAATGAGTTTAAGGCAAGGTATGATAGATACTGTGTGAATGAAGAATAGTTCTTCTGTTAGGGCCTCCCTCGATGAGTCTGTCGACTCCTTGGAGTTGCCTGGAACAATAATAATAATAATAAAGTATTATAGCTGGTGTGTGTAGTATGTGGCCTCCCTCGATGAGTCCCTAACTCACTGGAGGTCTCTCTTAATATGGGGAATAAGGGGAATATTGCCTGCAGGTGACCTACAAGTTACCTGCAGTGGTGTACAATAGGCTCGGGTCTTGGCTCTCTGTTGTTTATTTTGTACATTAATGATATAGGAAATGATTTGGCAAAAATATTCAGTTGTTTGTGATTGATCCAAAACTGGGAAGAGTAACAGTTAATGAAGGTGATGTAGGGATCCTGAAGGATAACTTAAATTGACTGCCAGTATGTGCAAAGTAAAACAGCTACCAGTTTAATGTGGTCATATGTAATATGATGCACTCTGGGAGAGACTGCAAGCAGAGTACTGTACTAATGCAACTGAAATGTGAGAAAATGATGAGAAGGCCAGGTATTAGCAGACATACTGCAAAGGAGGCTGAAGCAGTACATCACATTATGCATTTTTTGAAAACAAACTGAAAAAACAGGAATACGGAAGTTACTGTTTCCCTTTATAAGGCCACATCTGGACTATTGTGCAGAGATCTCATGACATCGTTTCTGTGTGGATAAAGAAGTGGCAGAGAGGATCCAGAGGCAAGTGACAAAGATTGTGGTGGGTCTATACAATGCGTGCTATGAGAACAAACTGAACATCTATTGGCTTCGAAAACTAGCTGATAGGAGAAAAAAAAAAAAAAAAGGGGGTGATTAAGGTTCAAAGCTATATAACTGAGAGGAGACCTCCACATAGCCTTTAAAGGAATGTGGAGAACCGACCAGGGCTTCTGACCTAATGTCCAATCCTCACCTTCTCGTTGTGCACCCTGTTGGATATCCACCTGGATACTGAACGAACGAGGATGGGCTGGCAATTTGAGATTTAGCCGACCAAATTGTATTCTTATTGACTTAAACCAAAATACAAAATGATGGTACAGCATGACAAAATTTCATGCCGGCTGGGACATCGCCTAGTTAAACAATGCCCCTGTTGTTTTTGCCAGAGAACCAGGGCGAACAGCGAAAAGTCAGCTACTGGAACAAATCTGAAAACACACCCCAACTCAACATCACCAGAATTAAAGATCAGTATTATCAACATAAGAAGCCTGAATGGCAAAAGAAATGGAGCTAGCTGAGAAATTAGATAAGTACCAGATCGACATAATAGGGGTGAATGAAACAAAAAAGACAAACACTGATGAGATCTTTCTGAGCAATAAATACAAAATGTTATATTCAGGCAATGACAATCAAGGAAAAGAAGGAGTAGTCATAGTAGTCAACACTAAATATGAGGCTAATCTTCTTGAATGGCAGGCAGTCTCAATTAGAGTGATGTGGGCAAATATGAGAATGGGGAACTGGACAATGAGACTTATTTGTGCCTATGGTACCACAGAAGGTTCTACTAAGGTAGAAGTGGAGGGATTTTTTGATGCTTCAGAAAAAGCAACGGACACAAAGAAAAAGGAAAAGTTGGTCCTTGTTGGGGATCTAAATAGTAGAGTAGGAAATGATTGTCAGACATACAAAAATATTTTGGGAAAATTTGGAGAAAAGAGCAAAGCAAATAATAATGACAAATACCTGTTGGATTTCTGCTCAGGACATAGACGGGTTATTACTAATACCATTTTCTAACATAAAAATGTGCACAAATGTGCACATTAAGAGATAGGCAAAGAATAAGAAAAGTCTCATTGACTATGTTATTGTTGATAGTGATATTTTCTCCCTGGTGCAGGACACCAGAGTGTACAGAGGATTTGAAATTGGAAGTGATCACTATTTAGTCTTGAGCAGGATAAAATTGAATTTCATATTGAAAAGAATAACATGTAAGAAAGTTTTAAAGCGAATAAAAGTTGAGCAGCTCTCAGATGTGAACTGTAAACTAAAATACACAAAGATTATTGAAGAAAAATGAAAGAGTTTGAGAACAGGAATCAAATTCCATGGAGATTCAGTGGCAAGCCTTGAAGAAAACACTGATTGATTCAGCCAGAGAGGTATGTGGTGAGGTTGTCTGCAAGGATAGAAAAATCAGAACTCCATAGTGGACACAAGAAGTTAAAGAGGCAGTGAAGGAAAAGAAGAAAGCATATCAAAAGCTCCTGGCAAACAAGTCAGCTTGTGCTCTTAGAGAATACAGAGACAAATGTAAGAAAGCAAAACACTGTGTAAAACTAGCTAAACAAAAGTCATGGGATGACTTTGCAAGAATATAGAAAATAAATATCAAGAAGATGGTAAGATATTCTTGAGGTTGTTGAAGAAGCTTAGAAATGGAGGAAAGAGTGCTGTAAAAGGAGTTAGAGATGATAAAGGTGACATGAAAATGGGAGAAAAAGATATCCTTGAAGTATGGAGTAATTACTTTGAAAAATTGCTAAATGAAACAAAAAGTAATAGCACTTTGGTAAAAAACACTCAAAAGGCATGCAATCAGGAATACATACCATACTTGAAGTAGAAAAAGCCATCAAAGGCCTGATATGTGGAAAGGCAGCAGGCATAGATGATATTAGACCAGAAATACTGAAGTATGGTGGTATAAAAGTCATACAGTGGTACACTGCATAGCCCAGAAAGCCTGGACAGAGGGACGAATTCCCAATGATTGGAGTAGAGCTCTCATAGTACCCATATTTAAAAAGGGAAATAAAACTGAATGAGAGAATTAGAGAGGTATTTCCCTAGTGAGTGTTCCTGGCAAGATCTATGCAAGTATAATTGAGAAACGGTTACGAAGAATTGTTGAAGGAAAGCTTGGTGAAGAACAAGCTAGATTCAGGCAAAATAGAGGCTGTCAGGATCAGATCTTTAATTTACACCAAATAGTTGAGAAAGCATGGGAATATAACAAAGATCTATATTTACGTTTTGTCGTGGAAAAGGCATATGACAAGGTGCCAAGAGAGAAGCTATTCAATATGCTACAGTTATATGGTGTCAATGGGGCATTATATCAAGCAACACTTAGTCTTTATCATCATCATCATCATCAAATTCCTGCCATGTACCCACAAGGGGTGTACAGGATATGACAGTACTACATGAAAAAATTATATCATTACCAACTTCCTATCTACAATTTTCCTCCAAATCAGTCTGTTACTTGTCAAGACTCCAACATTATCAGATCTTATATTTCTATCGTCTAAGGCACTTTGTACCGTATCAATCCACCTATATCTTGATCTTCCTCTGGGTCATTTTGCTGCCAAACTGGCGGAGAGCACTTGTTTTGCTAATCTTTCCTCGCCCATTCCGTTCAAGTGACCATACCACCTGAGATTAGCTCTGCTAACGCATTCCTGGATGCAGACAATGTCAAGTACTTTCCTAATATCCTCGTTTTTAATATGATATTGCCACTGAAGTATGCCATCTGTTCATGCCTATACTCTTTCTCAGGACTCTCATATCTGTGGTCTCTAGTCTTTGGTCAAGTGTTTTACTTCTGACCCAGCTCTCAGATCCATAAGTTAAAACTGGTTTGAACACTGCTTTGTATACAGCTAATTTAGTATTCCGACTAATTTCTCTCTTATTCCATATGAATTTATTCAATTGACTTCCCACCATACCAGCTTTGCTGATTCTGTTGTCTATTTCTATATTTAATTTACCATCTTCAGTAAAAATCGTGCCTAAGTAGTTGAAATGTTTTACTTGTTCCACAGGTTCTCCATTCACACCACAGTTGACATTTTCAATGATTCTGCCTATTTTCATTGTCTTTGTCTTTTTATTGCTGACCTTCATACCATATCTATTACAACAGCTATTCAATTTAGTCAGAGAATCTTGCAGACTTGTAGCGGATTTATTTAGAAGTATAATATCATCCGCATAAAGCTTAGATTAACATCTCCAATTTTGATATGTTTAATACCACTTTCCTTCATAATGTGATCCATATAGATAATGAATAACAGAGGGGATAATGTACATCCTTGTCTCACACCAGATTTAACATTAAACCATCTTCCTGTACTTCCTTCAATTCTCACTGCTGACTTACAACTCAAATAAAGACTAAGTATTGCTTGACATATTGCCCCATTGACACCATATAACTGCAATGTATTGAATAGCTTCTCTCTCTTGGCACTTTGTCATATGCCTTTTCCAGATCGACAAAACTTAAATACAGATCTTTGTTATATTCCCATGATTTCTCCACTATTTGTCATAAAGTGAAGATCTGATCCTGACAGCCTCTATTTGGCCTGAATCCAGCTTCACCAAGCTTTTCTGCCACAATTCTTCTCAACCGTTTCTCAAGTATACTTGCATAGATTTTGCCAGGAACACTCAGTAGGGAAATACCTCTGTAATTCTCACATTCAGTTTTATTTCCCTTTTTATATATGGGTACTATGAGAGCTCTACTCCAATCATCAGGAATTCGTCCCTCTGTCCAGGCTTTCTGAACTATGCAGTGCAGCCACTGTAAGACTCTTATACCACCATACTTCAGCATTTCTGGTCGAATATCATCTACTCCTGCTGCCTTTCCACATTTCAAGCCTTTGAGGCCTTTTTCTACTTCAAGCATGGATATGTATTCCTGACTGCATGCCTGGTCAGTGTTTTTTAACACCGTGCTGTCATCACAGCTTGTTTCATTTAGCAGTTTTTCAAAGTAATTACTCCATACTTCAAGGATATCTTTTTCTCCAGTTATCATGTCACCTTTATCATCTCTAATTCCTTTTACAACACTCTTCCTCCATTCCTAAGCTTCTTCAACAACCTCCTGAATATTTTGCCACCTTCTTGATATTTATTTTCTATATTCTTGCCAAAGTCCTCCCATGACTTTTGTTTAGCTAGTTTTACACAGTGTTTAGCATTCTTGTATTTGTCTCTATATTCTCTAAGAGCACAAGCAGACTTATTTGACAGGAACTTTTGATATGCTTTCTTCTTTTCCTTCACTGCCTCTTTAACTTCCTGTGTCCACCAGGGAGTTCTGATTTTTTTTTATCCTTGCAGACAATCTCACCACATGCCTCTCTGGCAGAATCAATCAATGTTTTCTTCAGAGTTTGCCACTGAATCTCCAAGGTTTGATTCCTGTTCTCAAACTCTTTCATTTTTTCTTCAATAATCTTTGTGTATTTTAGTCTACAGTTCACATCTGAGAGCTGCTCAACTTTTATTCGCTTTAAAACTTTCTTACATGTTATTCTTTTCAATATGAAATTCAATTTTATCCTGCTCAAGACTAAATAGTGATCACTTGCAATTTCAAATCCTCTGTAAACTCTGGTGTCCTGCACCAGGGAGAAAATATCACTATCAACAATAACATAGTCAATGAGACTTTTCTTACTCCTTGCCTCTTCTCTCCATTTGAATTTGTGCACATTTTTATGTTGGAACATGGTGTTAGTAATAACCAGTCCATGTTCTGAGCAGAAATCCAACAGATATTTGACATTATTATTAGCTTCGCTCTTTTCTCCAAATTTTCCCAAAATATTTTTGCATGTCTGACAATCATTTCCTACTCTGCTATTTAGATCCCCAACAAGGACCAACTTTTCCTTTATCATTGTGTCAGTTGCTTTTTCTAAAGTCTCAAAAAATTCCTCCACTTCTACCTTAGTAGAACCTTCTGTGGGACCATAGGCACAAATAAGTCTCATTGTCCAGTTCCCTATTCTCATATTTGCCCACATTACTCTACTTGAGACTGACTGCCATTCAAGAAGATTAGTATCGTATTTTGTGTTGAATACTATGGCTACTCCTTCTTTTCCTTGATTATCATTGCCTGAATATAACATTTTGTATTTATTGCTCAGAAAGATCTCACCAGTTTTGGTCTTTTTTGTTTTAGTCACCCCTATTATGTCGATCTGGTACTTATCTAATTCCTCAGCTAGCTTCATTTCTTTGCCATTCAGGCTTCTTACGTTGATAGTACCGATCTTTAACTCTGGTGATGTTGAGTTGGGGTTTGTTTTCAGATTTGTTCCAGTAGCTGACTTTTTGCTGTTCGCCCTGGATCCCTGGCGAAAACAACTTGGGCCTTGTTTAACTGGGCGACGCCCCAGCCGGCATGAAATTTTGTCATGTTGTACCATTATTTATTTATTTTGGTTTAACATAAGAATACAATTTGGTCGGCTAAATCCCAAATTGCCAGCCCATCCTCGTTCGTTCAGTATCCAAGTAGATACCCAACAGGGTGCACCACGAGAAGGTGAGGATTGGACATTAGGTCATAAGCCCTGGGCGGTTCTCCGCATTCCTTTAAAGGCTATGTGGAGTCTCCTCTCAGTTATACAGCTTTGACCCTTAAGCACCCCACTTAGTCTTTATTTGAGTTGTTAGTCAGCAGTTGAAGTACATGAAGATGGTTTAATGTTAAATCTGGTGTGAGACAAGGATGTACATTATCTTCTCTGTTATTCATTATATATATGGATCACATTATGAAGGGAAGTGGTATTAAACATGATATCAAAATTGGAGATGTTAATGTGCTCTTTGCTTCATGTGGATGATGTTATACTTCTAAATAAATCTGCTATAAGTCTGCAAGATTCTTTGACTAAATTGAATAACTGTTGTAATTGATATGATATAAAGGTGAGCAATAAAAAGACAAATACATTGAAAATAGGCAGAAACGTTGAAAAGGTCAACTGTGTTGTGAAAGGAGAACCTGTGGAACAAGTAAAACATTTCAGCTACCTAGGCACGATTTTTAGTGAAGATGGTAAATTAAATATGAAAATAGACAATAGAATCAACAAAGTTGATATGGCTGGAAGTCAGTTGAATAAATTCATATGGAATAAGAGAGAAATTAGTTGGAACACTAAATTAGCTGTATACAAAACAGTGTTCAAACCAATTTTAACTTATGGATCTGAGAGCTGGGTCAGAAATAAAACACTTGACCATAGACTAGAGACCGCAGATATCAGAGTCCTGCGAAAGATTAGAGGAGTGAACAGATGGCATCAATATCATATTAAAAATGAAGATATTAGGAAAGAACTTGACATTGTCAGCATCCAGGAATGTATTAGCAGAGCTAATGTAAGGTGGTACTTAAACAGAATGGGCGAGGAAAGATTAACAAAACAAGTTTTCTCTGCCAGGTTGGCAGTAAAACGACCCAGAGGAAGAACAAGATATAGGTGGATTGATACTGTACAAAGTTCCTTCGATGATAGAAATATAAGATCTGATAATGTTGGAGTCTTGACAAGTAACTGACTAATTTGGAGAAAAATTGTAGATAGGAAGTTAGTAATGATGTAAATTTTTCATGTAGTACTATCGTATCCTGTACACCCCTTGAGGGTACATGGCAGGAATTTGATTATGATGATGAGGAGGAGAAAAAAAAAAAAAAGAGAAATGTGACAGAAGCATATAAGTTATTAAAGTGGTTTTATAGGCTTGATAACAAAGACTTTTTTTCAGTACATGGGAAAGTAGGAAAAGGAGGGGATCACCGATGGAAATTGTGCAAAAGTGTGATTGGCAAGGGTGTTAAAAACTAAATATTTTACTAAGAGTGCAGTGAATGGATGGAATGGAGCCAGAGGTGGTTGTGTGTGCTTCATCAGTGAATGAGTTCAACAAGAGGTATGATGAGTATTATGTGAATAATGGTTCTCCCACAGTAAGTCTTTTGACACATGGAAATAGCTGTATAACAATAATAATAACAACAATTACATTAATTAGGTAATGGTCTTATATCAAGCTTTGTTCTTCATCAAAAATCTTGAGCATGTTGATCTCAGATATGATGTGCTGTTTTAAACAGGCATTTAACTGATGAACTATTTAACTATTAGCACTGAATAGTAATGGAATTAATCATAAATTCCATTGGCTTATATGTACTAAATACCTTTTTTTTTGTTATCCTAATTAATTAATTATTATTCTCCTGAGTATGTGGAGAATACTACAAAGTATCTGAAACTAAAACTAATCAAGAGTTTTTACAGCTAAAAATTCTTACAGTTAGCAGTTTCAAAGGATATTCCATATCAGAATTCACCAGAAACGTAATAACCAATAAATTTCAAGAAGTCTCCATGAGTGTTATCACATTCACTTTGTGCATGATCTATTAGCTAATCTGTAAAACTGCTTTACTCAATGCAATATATTATCAGAATATTGTTTTACTATTTATTACATCCAGAAATAATCTTCTCATGTCATTATAATATCAGTATTTATCAAGTAATATTGGCACAAATGTGGTTCTATGAAAAATCTATTTTTATTTGAAAGAAATATAATGCATACTTAAAATATGAAGTACTAATCTTACTTGAAGTGAGAAAAATCTGCCTGGGCACAAATCTGATGCATAACATGTCCAAATTCATGAAAGAATGTCACCACCTACCATAACAAAAATAAATACAGAAATGCTCAGCATTTTAAATCAATCTATGTAGAATGTTCCTTCGCCAATACTAATTAAAAATGCTTAAATGAATATGGATTTCAAACTTGTTACTTTTATAACAGTGTATACAGTTCTTATATTATGATATAATTAACTCTCACTGTAAGTGACTCTGTAATGACTAACACATTCATTAATCACCACTGTAAATGTAGAACATTTATTGTAATGAATTTTCTATACAACAGAATTTCACAATTTGAGCTAGGACTTTTCTGTAGTTTGCAAAAAACATCAACGTGTTGGCAATAATAACATTTGCTATAGTGAGGGCAGACTGCAATTTAGAAGACTTTCTCCTCATTATCTGAAATTTCCAGCTTAATATTAAAATAAAAGGCCACCCAAAATACATTTCATTGTGATCATCAAATTCCTGATATGTACTCTCCTGTACACCCCTTGAGAGTACATATCAAATTCCTGATATGTACTCTCAAGGGGTGTACAGGATATTATGAAGGATAGTACTACATGAAGACCTTACATCATTACTAACTTCCTATCAACAATTTTCTTCCAAATCAATCTGTTATCTGTCAAGACTCCAACGTTATAAGATCTTATATTTCTGCCTTCTAAGGCACTTTTTACTATATCAATCCACCTTAAATCACTTAAACAGATTGGGAGAGGAAAGATTAGCAAAACAAGTGTTCTCTGCCAGTTGTCAGGAAATGACCCAGAGGACACTTGTTTTGCTAATCTTTCCTCTCCCAATCTGTTTAAGTGATCATACCACCTGAGTCTAGCTCTGCTAACACATTCCTGGATGCTAACAATGTCAAGTTTTTTTTCTAATATCCTTGTTTTTAATATGATATTGCCATTGATGCAATCTAATCATGTCCCTAATCTTTCTAAGAACTCTCATATATGCAGTCTCTAGTATTTGGTGAAGTGTTTTTTTTTCTAACCAAGCTCTCAGATCCATAAGTTAAAATTGGTTTGAACACTGTCCTGTATACAGCTAATTTAGTGTTTTGACTAATTTCTCTCTTATTCCATATAAATTTATTCAGTTGACTTCTTACCATACCAGCTTTGTTGATTCTGTTGTCTATTTCCATATTTAATTTACCATTTTCACTAAAAATCATGCCTAAGTAGCTGAAATGTTTTACTTGTTTTATAGGTTCTCCATTTTTTATTCAGGTCAGGGAATTCAATTCAATTCCCTGACTAAATTCAATTTAGGCAGGGAATCTTGCAGACTTGCAGTTGGATTTATTTAAAAGTATAACATCAACGGAAGGCACTCCACTATAACATCTAACCATCTCCCCTATTACTTAAGTCTCTTACTATACACAACTACCATCTACTGCCCATTCCACCAACAGTATTTTTTGTTTGTAAATCGCATGTTTTCTGATGACTGATTTGCCTGTATGCAGGATGAAAAACCCAGTTTCCTGGAGGAAAAACCTTGCTACCTACATATGAGATCAGTTAACTCAACTTTGATTGAAAAAGCCCATATAAATATTCCTCTCATCATTACAAAATTGAACTCAGGCTTTTTTAAATTGAGGGGCACAATATTCTGTCATTCTTCCAATTGCAATATGGAGGCACTATGTGATGTGGTATACTGATTTCTCTATACCAGTCCACAGTGACACATTGCTTTCTAGTGATAGTAGTATCACTAAAAATTAGAAGCTTTTTTGCTATTCCCCCACCATTTTATGTATTAGCTCCCCACATCTGAATACAATCCAGATTTATAATACAATCATTTAGAACTAAAAACTGTATAACTTTATTCATATTAATATGTCTAGAACCAAAATGATAACATTATGGCAGAGGAAGGAACATTCCACTAGGTACAAATATAGGAACAAAGGGAAAACAACATGCAATAAAAATGGATACAAACTTATAATAACTTAAATTACTAACACTTTTTTCAAGTATAAAGACTGCCACAAATTCACTTGGAAAACAAGAAACTTAAAAAGTATAATAGATTATATAATATCTAATAGGAAAACAGCTAATATGATACTAGATAGCTGGGTATTTAGAAGTGCAGAAATAGAATCTGATCATTATCTCTTACAAGGAAAATTAAGAATACTCCCAAGATGGTTTAAAATTAACCAAATCAGTGCTCAGAGAAATCTCCATAGAGTTCAACTCTTTAATAATAAAAGTATCAACTATCTTTATTCACAAAGAAAGAATGGAAAACTTGGGTAAATAAAAGAAAATGATGATATAGAGATAGAATGGAATAATTTTTAAAAATGTATTAATAAATGCAGCAACAAAATGCCTTGGAACAAAAAAGTAAATGGAAGAAGAGAAATTAAGTAAGAAACTGAGTTGAAAACATTGAAGCAATAATCAAAGATAAGAAAGAAGCATATAAACAATGGATAAACATAAAATCACTAGAAGAAAAAATTAATTATAAATACAAGAGCAATAACAAAAGAAAGCATGTTGAAAAAAGAACAGAGAAACATGGGATAATTCATAACAAAATTGGAAAGAGATCTCACAGTGAAGAGCCCAAATGCATACAAAATTCTAAGGAATATTAAAAAAGAGGTAAAAGAAAAAGTGAAACTTGAAATAATCAAAGAGAAAACCTGGCTGGACTTTTTCCAAAGCTAATGGCAAGATAATAAAGAATCTAAAACTGACATAATGCTTACTACTAACTATACAGTGGAAGAAATAACATTATAAGAAATCCAATAAGCAATGCAGCAAAGCAAATCAGGAAAATCCCCTTGAGAAGATGAAGTAAATATAGAGCTTATAAAATATGCAGGCATCCTATTCATCAAACAACTTTCAAAATTATTTAGCAACATCTGGCAGGAAGGAAAAATCCCAGAAAGTTGGAATAAGGCAATTACCATCCCAATATATAAAAAAAGGCAATAAGTGCACCTGTGAAAATACAGAGGAATAAGGAAAGGACGATCATGCATTGACCCAGCTTTTACATAAAAAAATCTTAATGGAAAAACATTACGAATACAACAGAAATTTACACAGTATTTGTAGACTACCAGAAAGTCTTTGACATAATCTTAAGGAACAAACTGTGGACCATACTGAAGAATCCAAACATTCCAAATCAGCTGCTTGTTGAAATAACTAACATGTATCAGAATAGCCAAATAGCTGTAGGAATCAATGAAAAAGTTAAAGAATAGAAATCAATAAACAGAGGGATCCGTCAAGAATGTTCAATGTGACCACTGTTATTTAATACCTATATAGATCAAATAGTAAAGAAATGGAAGGAAAATATAAAACCAGCATTTAAAGTGGATCATGGAACTATACTTAATAAGATGATCAAATAATCATAGCAAGAAGTGAAGATGAACTCCAAAAATCAATATATGCCTTAAACATAAGTGAAAAAAAAAAATTGGAATGCAAATATCAACAGACAAAACAAAAATCATAGTTTTTAAAGGACCATATCAGTCAGAAGTAAAATGATGATTGAAAATGAAATTGTAGAACAAATTAACTGCTTCAGATACCTTGAATATGCTGTATCATATATACTGTTAAATTGTGAATGAAATTATTTTGTATGTTTTAATTCTTCATTCACATTTAACATAATCCACCATGTTATAAGCAAGACTTGTAAATATCATTTGTTGTTAGTCTATTACTTATAAATTATTATTCATATACTTGGAGTCTAGTAAATTTAAACGTATATTATATGAACTGTGATATATATATTTTTTTTATTAACATTACTGAAAGAGAAAGTAATTTTATGTAATTCTTCTGAATGCATTTGATTGGCTGTTGTCAAGGAAAAGGAGTTAATTTTAGATAGTACGTGCATGGAGCGTGAGCTATGTATTCGAAGGGAGAAGGAGTTGATATGAGCTGAACTGGCTAGAACCGGATTTTAGTGGGAAGAATGGAGGTATTTTTATTGGAAAATGAAAGTAAACAAGGGAGAAGCATTCAGGACAGCAAGGAGTAAAGTAACGGCGCAGCAAAGGGATTTGGATATGCTGTAAATAGATTAGGAAGGAACCGGGAAATTAATAGGCAATTAGGAATATTTATAGGGAATTCTAAAATTACGACAAATTCCAATTTTTTTTTAGGAAAGCTGAATTTAATGCATAGAAGAAAACAAGGAATAAGTAGATTACCTAAAATGAGTGAATCAAGAGTTGTGAAGCTCTATGCTTAATATTTCAGTTATATAGTGAAGATTCCTTTTGAATAGTGATACTTCAAAGTGATAGTTAACTTCAGTTTTAAGTGTGCCTATAGTGAATCCGATGTGCAAAGGATATAACTCGGTAAGAGCAGTCCATTTTTTTATATTTCAGCGTGAAGAAATAAGAGTTAGCTCCGCCTAATATATCTTAACATTAACTGTGGCATTCTACTAAAATTAGCCGAAGTATGGAGCTTTAAAGTGTTTGTTGACTAAGAGAGAATTAGAGAGTTCTACTATAAGAGTATTTACTGTAAGATTCTGTAACATTGAACTGTGTGAACCATTTTAATTATTCGGAAGAATGTAGAATTGACAGCTGGATGTCTAATGCCTAATGTTTTATGTTTGTTATGAATACCTGAACGAAGTTGATTTACATTATCTTGTTTTCAAAGTTATACTTAATGTACATGTTATATAACCCTGCATTAAATGTTTTGTTTTATTGATTCTAATTTGGTATTTGCCTGATTCTCCTTCATTGCACCGCTCATGAAAAAATATCGGACCTTGCGGAAGCCTTAAATGATAATATTAACCTCGGTCTGTATAAAGCGAGATTGAAAAAGTTAATTGATGATTGATTCCTCTATATTATATAGACTAGTCTGAATATAGGGTGCCGCAGGATAATATAAATTTCTCTATATTCAGATCAGTATCATTCAGCATCTAACAAATAAAAACGGATAATTTAAATAAGAATAACATTCCAACAAGATAGCGGATTCAACGCCAGGATGTACGATCCAACAATACAAAAGAACAGACGTTGACATCAAAATTTCAAAGTACTCATTGGGACAAAAGCAGCAGTACAGAAATACATAAAGGCCTAAAAATAAAGTCAGTACTGAACAAAGTATAACGAATGAAGTGTATTGAACATATCAAAAGAATGGACAGTTCAAGATTACCCAAAAAAATACTCCGATACCACCCAGTTGGAGGATACAGAAGTCAGGGACGAACAAAGAAAATATGGAAAGAGACCGGATACAGGCCAAACTTTGCTCTTCTCTTTAAATTTTTCCAATAAATTCAATTTGTCTGGTAATCATTTCCTACTGTGCTGTTTACATCATCAACAAGGACCGACTCTTTCATTGTGTTAACCACTTTCTCCATTGCCTCAAAAAATTCCTTCACTTCTTTCTTAGTAGAATCTACTGAGGGACAAAGTCTGCAAGATTCCTTGACTAAATTGAATAACTGTTGTAATAAATTTGGTATGAAAATCAGCAATAACAACACAAAGAAAATGAAAATAGGCAGAGACATTGAAAATATCAACTGCATCGTGAATGGAGAACCTATAGAACAAGCAAAATATTTTAGCTACTTAGGCACAATTTTTAGTAAAGATTGTAAATTAAATATGGAAAGACAACAGAATCAACAAAGCTGGTATGGTAGGAAATCAACTGAATAAATTTATATGGAATAAGAGAGAAATTAGTCAAAACATAAATTAGCTGTATACAAGACTGTGTTCAAACCAATTTTAACTTATGGATCTGACAGCTGAGTTAGAAATAAAACACTTGGTCAAAGTCTGGAGACCCCTGATATGAGAGTTCAGAAAAGGATTAGTGGAGTCAACAGATGGTATCAATGGCAGTATCACATTAAAAATGAGGACATTAGGAAAGAACTTGCTTGTTAATATTCAGGAATGTGTTAGAAGAACTAATCTCAAGCAGCATGGCTGCTTAAACAGAATGGGAGAGGAAAAAAAGATTAGCAAAACAAGTGTACTTTGCTAGGTTGGCAGGGAGAAGACCCAGAGGAAGACCAAGTAGATAGATTGATACAGTAAAAAGTCTTAAAAGAGAAAAATATTAGATCTCATAATACTGGAATCTTGATAGATAACAGTTTAATTTGGAGGAAAATTGTTGATCAGAAGATAGTAATGTTGTAACTTTTCATGTAGTACTATCATATTATCCTGCACATGCACATTGAGGGTAGATATCAGGAATTTGATGATGATAATCCCAGCTCTGTACTGGGATCATCATCTGGGGCACTCCTTTCATCATCCTGTATTAATTCCACTCTACCATACACAACTCTCTGATATCTGTCTATCAGCCACCACCCTCATCCATGCCATCAGCCTCATATCCATTCCCATTTGCTCCAACTTATGTCATAGTTCTCCATGCAGTATTCTGTCAGATGCCTTTGCAAAGTCCAGCAGTATCATGGTGTAGCAATTTTCTTTATCCAATTCTGCTGTTACCTTATTATAAAATATGAATAAATTACTGAGGTAGGACCTACCTTTTAGAAAACCCTGCTGATATAGAGTATCATATTCCTATCCACCCATTCCTGAATTTTACTTGGTGGTTAAAGTCTCAAATTGCTCTTAAAGTCTTAAAGATTAAATTAGTGGTTAAATTGGTCTTTTGTAACTTGCTATTTCTGTCTGCCTTTATGTAATGGAATCTTACCCTCTTTCCAGTTCCTTGAAACCTTGCAAGAGCCAAGGTTTAGATTAAACAAATTCTTCAGAGGTGCTGCAAGTCCACTTGCACATTCTAGTAGTATCAAGCAGACATACTATGCAGGCCCAGTGCTGTATTCACAATATTTTTCAATATACTGAGTACCTCCAGTTCATCTACCTCAATACTCATATCAGTCTTTGTCAGCTCAGTAACTGCAAAGTCATCACCTGGATGATATACCCTTGCAAAGCGATCACTTAGTAACTGAATTATTTCTTCTGCTTCTGTCACTTTTCTACCATCAGCACTGAGTAAATTTATCTTTCTGTAATCATTCTTTCTTGTACTTGCAACATAGCAAAAAAACTTCTGGATTTTGGATTGGTCTGCTAGTTAATTTTCTCTCAAAATCTGATTTAGTCTTCCTTATCATACTAGTTACCATTCTTGCTTGTGATTTATACTGCTCATGGGCATGCTGATCACCTTGTTGTTTATATTCCTTCCAAAATACTTTATTTTTTGGTAGTGTCTGCTTTATATTGCTAGTCATCCACTTAATCCATACTCAGTTTATCCTCCTGACTCTGGGTATGCGCTCTGATAATACCTCACTCAAACAATTCTTGCCTGCATCCCATGCACTAATGACATTCATTACATATAATATCATTTGTCATAGCACTCTCCAAGTTGCCTCCTAAGTTTGTCATAATCGCCATTTTTGCAGTTCCGCACAAACCCTTTCATGACTGAAATTTCTATATTTGAGCAACCTCCCAGACAAGACTGCATGGTCACATCCCCGATCAGAGGTAGAGTTACTACTGCAGTTATAGATAGATCTTCTTAACACATGCTAATATCAGATCAAACATGCTCAAACTCCTGGTTCCTTTCTGCATGTGCTGTTTCAGATAATTATCCCTAGTCTATCTCACACCAGACAGCTTTAAACGAACAATTTCTATCAAATCTACAATCTTCTACAAACTTCTATATAATACCCCCTCCTCCTGTCCTATTTCTTCTATCTTCTCTGAAAATACATTTTTCTCTGGCAACCAGGTCTCACTGATGCCAATAATTTTGGGTCAAGTTGAGCTGACTAATGCTAAAATCTCCTCTCCTTTATTTCTGATACTTCAGGCATTCATGTATCTACATTTCAACATCCCTTTGGATTCACAGTTACCCTTACATAATGTCATTACCTGCCCATTCCAATTTGAAACCTGGGAACTGCCCTCATCTCTTCATAATCATTCCTACACTCATATTTATCTATCCCAGGAGTGGCTTCTCTGTATAGTCATTCACGCATTCACACTCATTTTTCCCAGGGGTAGATAGACACATGCTTGTTTGCTCCCCCCCCCCCAAATCTCCAGTTTCCCTGGTTTTGCACTTCCAACCTCTTACTGAAGAACAATTTCTCCAAGCTCCTAACTTCAAACCATTGAAGTGCAGTCTATCAAATTCACTCCACACATCTATAAACTGCACACCTCTGCTCCTGCATAATCTCCTCATTGACAATCATGACCCTTCATCTCAATTCTGTCCTATCATACCGAGGTAGCAGACCCACAATCTTTACTTTCTTACTCTTCATTTTTGCTTCTTCTAACAACTCTTTCACATCTTCTCTCATTACATATTTCTCAAATTTCACATCACTCATACCTGTCAGAACAATTAACTTGTTTGCTTCTTTCTCCCGCAAACTTAAAGCTTCACTATCATCCTTTATCTTCGCACCTGGAAAACATGCTTTCATCACATTCTCATTAAGTATACTTCTTATCATCAAATTCCCATACAATACTATCTCTTATCTCTCAGTTTCTTGCACTTTTATGTTTTTTCCCAATTCACTCTTTCTTTCATTCTCCATCCTTCTGAACCAAACACCAACTGTTTCTCCAGTTGTTCTAGATCACCATGGATCACCACTATTATTCTGGATTACCATGAGTCATAAGATTCAACATGCAAAACTCATCTTAGACAACACAAAGGCACTATCTGCATTTATAGTCAATGACTTCCATGGTCCAATCACCTTCCAAGCAAAAAAGCCATCTGTCATCCTCATACTCACCACCTCTTTTGTAACTTCCTGGGATGGCCTCTTGAACTTGCCCCTCCTCCTTTTTTCTACTATATGAAAAATCTCCATGTCTGCAATTACTTCTCAACCGTTTAAATGTCTCAATCATGTCATCCATTGTCTTCTAACTACCAAATTCTGTTGACAGTATGCTCTCAGTCTATCATCCTAACACTGAAGAGTCCTAATATCATTTTGGTTATCTGCCTCTATACCTTCTCCAGGGTTAGTTTATCCTCTTCAAATCACAGTGACCACATATAGACAAAACAGTCCAGATATGGCCTGATCAGGGATTTATGCAATAAATCTCTACTAGTCAAAGTTCATCTTTGTATTGCAGAACTCCTCTGGGATGTCTTTGCCACTTTTGTAATGTGTCCTAAACTCCAAATTTTTATTGACAATTATCCCAATATCTTTTGCCTCATCCACTTCCTCTAGTATAGATCCACCAAACGAGTACATAGCCTCCCATCTGTGGATCCCAAATTTCAAGACCTTAGATTTAAATTTTCAAGCTTATTCAAATCCTCTTGAAGAGCAATACATCAGCACTATTACTAATACCCCTCTCAAACTTCACATCATCTGCAAATAACTAAGTATCTCCCTAAAATCCAGTCACAATATCATCAACATTAAAAAATGTTAAAAAGCAACAATTCTTGTGGAACAAAACTTGTGACCTTCCTTTTCCTTGAATATAGCTCCCCCATACACAACTCTGATATTTATCACATGGCAATTTCCAATCCACTTCAATAATCTGATATCTAATAATGTGTTACTTTAAATATCAACTTATGTGGTACCCTATGAAATGTCTTTGCAAAATCTCACAAAATGGCAGCATGTGCCTTGTTCTCATCAGCCACTCATCACTTTATTTAAAAGGAAAGCAAATTACTGAAACTAGAGCACTACTCAACAAATCAACAAACCAATACTGATTTTCACAGATAATATTACTCTCATTGTCCTAATCTTTACCAAAATCTTAACAACCATATAAGAAATACAAACTGGTCTATATTTGATGCCTGCATTCTACCACCACCATCACTAATGTGTAACAGCAATATATTACCCTCCTTCCACTCATTGGGCACTTTTCCAGTAGCCAGGCTCTCAATGAACAGCCAGGTCAATGGAGCTATCAGTTCCATAACACATTCTCTCAAAACATGCAGTGAAATCCTATCCAGTCCTGCTGTTTTATTAAATTCCAGAGTATGTAATATTTGAAACACATTCTCCACCAATTCTAAGCCTTCAATCCTTCCCATCCCTCCAAGAATAAAACCTGCTTTTAAGATGAAATGCCACAATAAACCAATCACTAAACAGATCTGCTTATCTGCACTGGTCACTTTATCTCCTTTTCCATCTAATAGGGTGATTCATTCACAATCACCTCTCCTTCTACTGGCCACACAACAAAAGTATTCCTTGGACTGTAGAGCTAATTTCTCCTCATATTCCATTTTTTGCCTTCCTTACCATATTAACCCTTATAGTTTGCAACTGCTCTCCACCCATCCATTTTTATATTCTTTCACCTCTTTTCCATCTACAGTTCCTGTTTAATTTTGTTAGTCATTCATCCACTTTACACAAATCATTTTATCTTTTTCACTTGAGGCATGTATTTGATATTGATAAATATTTCTTCACTAGCCTCTTTGTTTCAGTAACACCTATTATGTTGATGTGGTACTCAATTCTTTTGTGAGTTCCATTTCTTTTCCATTAATGCTGAAGATGACTGAGTTTGTTCCAGTAGCCGACTATTTGTTACTCACCCTGGTTCCCTAATGAAAACAGAGGGTGTGTGTGTGTGGGGGGGACTTGTTTAACTGGGTTTAAACCCCAGCCAGCATGAAATTCTGTCATGTTGTACCATAATTTTATTTTGGTTTAAGCCAAGTAGAATACAATTTGGTCAGCTAAATTCCAAACAGCCAGCCCATCCCATTTTGTTCAGTATCCATATAGATACCTACTAAATGGATGCACCATAAAAAGGTAAGAAATGGACATTAGATCAGAAGCTCCGTTGTTTTGTCCACATTCCTTAAAAGATTATCTGAAGGTCTCCTCCAAGTTATCTAGTTTTGACCCTTAAGTGACTCCAGACAATTCTATTTTATACTTATATTTGCCCTTACAGTGATCTAAGCACAAAATAATATAAATAGATATGCAAAGAAAAATGCCAAATTGAAATAATTATCACTGCATACATCTATTCAGGATGAACATAACATAAAATACATAACAGCAACGATTTGGTTAGCTAACACAGTAAACTGATATAAGATGTTTCTGTTAGTGATTCAGAATTACCAGTGGTAATTCTGAATCACTGAGTTACAGAAACTGTTAGGCCAAATTTCCCTGTCAATACAATGACAGTGGTATGTTCTTATTAAGTCACTGAGAAAGACATTATTGTATTTTTCAAAACAGTTCAATGTGGTGGCTTCTAAAATTGCATTTAGGTGCCATTCATGAACAGGCTTACTTGTTCGTGAATGGCACCCAAATGCAATTTTAGAAGCCTTTTTATGAACATTTTAGAGATCATGTTATCTCACATCACTTCCTACTCCAAGATGGTCTTGGAGAACATATTCCCCTTACCCCAATTCTCGACAGGAATATCTGAAAGACAAATGCATAAAAAATACAGCTAATGAAGAAAGCATACTTGTTTTCATCAGAATTATCTCTAACATACTATACAGAGCAGTTTCCAATTTTAATCAACTACAAATGGTATTGGATGACTGTTGTTCATATACAAAACATGTCTTCCATTAATAGTTTATTTGCCTAACTAACTTACTAGTTAAAAAGTTCAGTGCTCATTCCTATACATCAACATATAGAATAAATCATTATACACTGTTTTTGAGTGGACATGTTTTTGATGTTGGGGAATATCAGCAGACAGAGTATGGGTGTAGCAACATGCATTAGAGGGAAAAAAAAATTTTTTTTTTCCACTATTAGGCTGTGCTCTCCATGAGCAGGATACAGCATCAAACATGATTCAAACTATCTTGCTTCCCTTCAAGTTTCATTTAATAAATACACACAGG
Organism: Typopeltis vanoorti; assembly: GCF_054136105.1. NCBI lineage: Eukaryota > Metazoa > Arthropoda > Arachnida > Uropygi > Thelyphonidae > Typopeltis > Typopeltis vanoorti. The sequence goes on from NC_143573.1 coordinate 20,768,187, forward strand.
CATTCTACACACTTCTTTTCAAGAAATAACTATCATCACATCTTTCCACATTCAAAATCATTCTTCCTCTGCACATTTTAATAAGCAACAGATGATGGAAGTGTTAGATATTTGAATCTGGCCACATGAAGGAATAAGCAATTAAAAATAAATTAAGGAATTGTCTTGTGACTGCTGCACAATAAGACAATAAAAGATGTAGTTTGAAAACTACAAACTGAGCTGAGGAAAGGAAAGAGCAAGAAGAATAGTATGTCAAGAAATGGTTAAGGGATGGCACACTGACTTGAAAGTGCATGTGTGCATAATCCCCCCCCCCCTATAATTCATGATATTATGATCAAATACAATTTTTGGTAATATTTACCTCATTATGGTCCAATAGTGAGGGTTTCTCAGCAGTTGGTTTACTAAAGTTGGCTACCATGGCAGCCACAGAAACTTGTCTGCTGCCATCTGGAAGTAAGCAACCAGGCTGAAAAGTTAAAGGGAAAATGAGAGCAGAAAAGTTTCTTTATAAAGTCAGAAAATAATATTCAAATTCAGAAATATCTAATATTACATTTAAAATATGTAAATACTGTAATGCGAACTATATGCTAATTCAAAATCAAAAATTTTGTTCTAATATACTATTTCAAAACGTTATTTAAAAAAAGTTAAATTTATTTTTATTAACATGTACTTCCTTTGCATATGTATGTTTGCCCCCCTCCCCTCCATTAAGTTATATCATTGCAATACTTTTTTGAATACCAAATGCAGTTAACTTTACAATAATTAGCCTTAAATATTCCTTACAATGGAATAAAATGGTATATTTATTTATTATCGATATTTGTTTCATACTATCAACAGTGACACTAATTCTGATTAATACACAAGCAACATAGACGGCCTGGTTGGCCGAGTGGTTAGCATATCCGCTCTCCAGCCAAAAGGCTGCGGATTTGAATCCTGCTGTGGGCATGGATGTTTGCGATTGTCTGTGAAAATACTAGTGGTGGTGGTTGGCAGTAGATGGTGAAGGTAGTTACGGTTGGTGGATTGATGAAGACGAAGAGTTGTAGAATAGCCGCCCTCCCTTGATGAGCCTTTTGGACTCCCTGGAAGGGTTACGTAATAATAATAATTATTATTATAATTTTGAGAGCCTGTGTAGCTCAGTGGAAATGGTGTTTGCACTCCTCAGCACTAAACCTCCCAAAGATTGACTTAAGTCAAGTCTAGTCGCCGACTAGAGGAATCTTTTCTAAGCCTTTTTAAGGAGCTTGTGTAGCTCAGTAGAAGTGGCATTTGCACTCTACGATGCTTAACCACACGAAGAAAGACTATAAGTTCGAGTCTAGTCGCCGACTGGAGGAACATTTTCTAAATCTTTTAAACACCTCCGTAGCCCAATTGGAAGAATAACGGTATGTTGCGCCCTTCAATTATAAAAGGCCTAAGTTCAATTCCTGTCATGATGGGAGGAATCTTTATATGGACTTTTTCAATTGAAGCTGAGTTAGCCGATCTCATATGGAGGAAGCAGGGTTTTCCCTCCCGGAAACTCAGTTTTTTTTATCCCACACAGACAAATCGACCCGTCAGAACACACGCAATTTACAGACAAAAATACTAGTTGTGGTGGTGTTGAGCAGTAGATGGCAGTGATGTGGATGATTGGTAGTAGAGGTTCAGTGTAGTGGTGGAGACAGAGAATTATACAGTAGGTGTCCTCCTGTGATTAGTCTTCGGACTCCTTGGAGGTATCACGAATAATAATAAGAAGAAGAATAACAATGATAACATGGTCACATTCAGAGAGCAAAAACTTATTTTCCTTTCTTGGATATAACATGAATAAAACTGAGATGATATATTGATATAGTTCTTTTATATATTATAGAATGAAAGATGTTTATAACGTATACATCTGAACTTAGTGGTTATTTTTTTATGTTATCACTTGCCTTGGAAAGAGATTTCAGTTTTGTTCAAGCCCAGTTTGTGATTGGAACAACTTCATTAAGTATTTTTCAGTCAGGGCTAAGTTAACCAGCATAAGATGGAATAGCAGGATTTTTCCTGCTGGTAATGTACGTTTTTGACAAAACATAAAAATCTGTGTGTGTGAACACAGAAATGATTACCCAGACATGCTGAATAGGTATTACATGTTTCTGAAAATGATGATGATGCTACTAATTAAAAATCTGTCCCTTCTCTAGTCAATGCCAGGTAAAGTGGAGCATCAGTTCTTTCTCCACAGTCCTCCATAATTACTAATATCCTCTGTTTGATATATACATACTGCTATCCTCTATCTTTATTGCCTTGCCACTGACTTCATCTCCTGTAGGACATCTTCCATTTCTAATGCCCAAATTCTTAGCATTTAGGCATTAATATATGACCAAACTCTTTTTTTGCCCAGACTTGCCTATCATGGAGTTCTTAGCTTTAGCTAGCACTGTATAGTAAATTTAACATCAAACACTTTGCTTGCCTGGTCTATGCATCAGCTCATCTATATAATTTCATATTTATAATATTTCATGACATCTAACTATTTGCAATTTTTGATACTTTCCCCATCAAGAGATATGTAAGTTTTTATCAATATTTTGACATATTGCTTTATTATTTCATTCTGCATTTAGAAACTTTTTAATTTTTCTGTCATTCAGACTCCACATTCCATGTCATCTACAAATATCTACTTCTTAGACCCTATATTACTAAAATTGATGATTTCGGCAATCTTTCATGAGCAACATTCACATTACAAAAAAAATAAATAAATAATAAAGACGGACATATACAACATGACTGATTAACACCAAAGTAAACTAAAGATTATTACTTACAGTAATGACACTTATGTCATGTGTATTTCTGTGTTTCTCTGAATCCTGACTTTTCTATATATGCAGAGTACTTCATTAAGTGCAAATATTTGCATCTAATGAAGTCCTTTAAAAGAATGATGAAACCATTAGTGCTATTAAAGTTAACAGTTGGCATTAACAAGCCATATAAACAAAACCCCATGTCCAACTATTACTGGGAAAGCCCAGTAATAGTTGGACATGGGGTTTTGTTTACAGTGGTGCCTTGGTTAACGATGGCAATCTGTTCCAGGATTACCGTCATTAACCAAAACCGTCGTTATCCAAGGAGCGATTCCTCATAAGATTTAATTGAAAATTGATTGATTTGTTCCGGCTCCTCTCCACAACCATAGTACATATTAAAAATGCAGATAAAATTCATTTTAAATGTCATAAAAATATGGTAAATATCATTTATTTATTATACAGTATATGTATTTGCTACAAAAAAATTAACATTAATAAAATGAATTGTTCATGAAGACAGTTTTTAATCATCAATCCTCACCAGAAGGACAATTGGGCTCACTTCAGAGTTTTTTGACAAATGGACCTGAAAAAAAACATGTCTAGGGTTGTTTGCTTCTGCCTCTTTTTTAAAATGTTTCTAAAAAACTGCATGGACTTTTCATTAAATAGATCTGCAGTTCTGATAACCTCAGATTTGTTTGGATTCCATTTCATAGCAACATTTTGAACTTCCTCCCACTTTGCCAAAACATTTTTGATTTCATCAGTCGTAATTTGTTCTTTCTCTCTATCCTCATCTTCAGATGAAATTTCCATTTCCTTTTCTTCACACTGCTGCTTGAAAAGTTCTTTTAGCTCGTCAGTAGTCGGTTGTCGGTCATGCATCTCCAATAATTCTTCACCATCTTCTTCCAAGTTAAGATCATGAGCAGTTGCCACAACATCCTTTACCTATTTGTGTCCTTCATCTGAAGTTTCTTCATTACCAAAGGAAGGACACAGTTTCCTCCATGCTGCTTTGAGACATTTCATTGCTACTTCTTGTCAAGCCTTTACAATTAACCTAATTGCTATGACAATGTTGAATTCCTCCTTCCAAAATTTTCTTAGGGTTATGTTGGTAGCCTCACACATTTCAAAGCACCTGGTAAAAAGTGTCCTTGTGTAAAGTTTTTTAAAATTTGCAATTATCAGCTGATCCATAGGTTGAATCAGAGATGTAGTCTTAGGAGGAAGAAAAATCACCTTGATAAAATCTAATTCCTCTGGTAGCTCTTCTTGTATGCCCGTTGGATGGCCAGGTGTGTTATCCAAGGTTAAAATGGCTTTTAGAGGCAGATTGTTTTGCTCAAGATAGGCGTTGACAGTTGGTCCAAACACTTCGCGAATCCAGTCTCTAAATTCTATTCTTGTGACCCAGGCTTTACTGTTAGACTTCCACAAAAACCGAGATTGGATTTAGAGACAAAGAACTTTTTAAATGCTCGGGGATTCTCTGAGTGGTAGATTAACATTGGTTTTATCTTGCAGTCTCCACTTGCATTTCCTGCTAAAAGCAATGTTAACCTATCATTCATTGGTTTATGCTCAGGAAGTGTTTTTTCTTCTTTTGTGATAAATGTCCTGTTAGGCATTTTCTTCCAAAATAACCCAGTCTCATCACAATTGAAGACTTCTTGAAGTAGGTATTCTCCTTCTTCTATAATTCTTGTAAAGCTATTGACAAATTTATCTGCTGCTGCTGTGTCAGCACTAGCTGCCTCTCCGTGTCTGACCACACTATGAATTCCTGTTTTTTTTTTTATAAAGTTGTCAAACCAACCTCTACTACATTTGAAATCATCATCATCTACCTCAGAACTTGATCCCGAAGTCTTATTTTTCAAATCTTGATAAATCTCTTTAGCTTTCTGACAGATTTCATTTTGAGATGTAGTATTTCCCGGCATTTCTCTTTCTTTGATCCAAATTAGTAATAGATTTTCCATTTGCTCAAAAAGAAGCCCTCTGAATTCCACCCTGAAGTTCCCTTAGCAACCTTAACTACCATAAGTTCTTCTTTCTTAGCCAAAATGGTTGATATTGTAGAATGATTGGTTTCATATATTCGAGTTAGCTGCATAACTTTAACACCTTCATGATGTTTTGCTATTATTTCTTTCTTCTGTTCAATAGAGAAAATTTTTCTGTTTTTTTTTCCCTCACTAGCTCCCATTTTGTCGCACGGTGAAAAAAATTCACTCTATGAAAAAAAGATATGCAAAATACGGTATTATTACAAATTGTACAACACTAAGACAAGGAATACAAAGAACATCTCGTCACCTGAAAATAAAAGTAAAAGTTCAAAAAAAAACTTTTTGAAATAAAAGTTAACAGTTAAATTAGAAAAATTTTTGACTTAGTGCATTTTGCTTGTAGGGTGATGATATTAGATACAGCACTTACCATAACATACACTGATTACCAGCATATAGATACAACGATTATTATACAGATGAGATTTGATTTTGCCTTTTGATGGCAAACGAACAATGACACACACCTTCCGATTTATTCTCTATATGAACCAACACAAAAAATAAATGTTTAACATACTCATTTTCATCATAAAACACATTTATAATCACACATTTTAAATAAAGCACAGTACACTACAAGAAAAGAAACAATAAATGGAAAACGTAAACAGTTGGCTATGATGGGTCAAACATATCTGAGCTTCACAGCTATGCCGCGTGGCTGTTCTCTATTCGACAATGTCTTCCCGCACAAGGCTGAGTGCAATCAAAAAATTCCGGTATTTTAGATCTGACAGAGGTTCACATAATCGAGAATGAATATGACCATGTTGCCACCAATTGGTGAGAGTGATCATAAGATCTTGACCTGGGAGGTGGCTAAATGTGTGGAATTTTCAATTAAGACAGGATACATGTGAAATTATCGGGCTGGTAAATAGGACAAGCTTCGGAGATTGCTTGGTTCAGTGCTATGGCATATAAAACTGCAAGGGCTGGATGTTGATAGTGCATGGGAGTGGTTAAGGAGCGTTTGCAGGAGGTAATGGTCGACTGTATACCTACAGTCGACCATTACCGAATTTAACTCCTACTTGATTTACCGAATAGTAAATCAAGTAGGAGTTAAATGGATGAATAACACTATTAAGCTTGAGCTGCAAATCATCCAGGTGGAGACATTGTAGTAACGAGAGAGGCAAACACTTATATGGGAACTGAGATAAATGAAATTTAGATGTATAGCATATTTAAAGAACCTTAATGTTAATACTGCTATTGGATTAGATGGTATACTAGCTTGAGTTTTATGTGAAGGTGCTGGGAAATTGTTAATGTTTTTGACCACATTGTTTAATTTAAGTCTCGGCTCTGGGTTAGACCCAAGGGGATGAAAAGAGGGGAAAAAATTTCCATTGCACAAAGGAATTTGCTCCAAGACTGATGAGCAAATTACTGATCAATTGGCATATCAGGAATTATTGTAAAGGTAATGGAGAAGTTGGTCAAGAGCAAAATACAGGAATGGATAGATAGAAATGGGATACTGTATTGAGGACTAACATGGTTTTGTGAAGGGTAGGTCATGCCTCAGTAACTTGCTGGCATTTTATAATACAGTGACAGCTGGACTTTTCAAAAGCCTTTGATAGGATACCATATAGAATTATAATCAATAAACTGCAGCACATGTGGATGGATATAGAATTAGCAAATTGGATAAGAGGGTGGTTGATGGACAGATATCAGAGAGTAGTATACTCAGGAGTGGAATCCAGAAGGCTTGTGACTAGTGGCCATGACATAGGGCTCTGTTCTTGGGCCACTACTATTTAATTTGTACTTTAATGATATAGGAGAGAATCTGAGAGAAACTATTCAGTTGTTTGTCAATGTAACACTGGATAGAACAATAGTTAATACAGAAGATGTTAAAATTTTCCAGGATGATTTAAATAGACTGGTAATCTGGGCAAAGGAGAATGGATGTCAATTTAATGTGGAAAAGTGTAAGGCTATGTATTTTGGGGTGAAAAGATTACCAGCTGTATATCACATTGATAGAACTGTATCCCATGAAATTGACGAAGCCAGAAATTTGGGAGTGTTAGTGGACAGGGAGTTAAAGTTTAGAGGGCACATGGTAAAAGTGGCTAAAGCAGCTCATCAGATTACCTTGATAAGATCTCATTTTGACTAATGCACTCAGATCTGGTTACCTGGGTTTCTTAGCAATGAAGAAGAGGAGGAGAGGATCCAGAGGCGAGTGACCAATATGTAGCAGGTTTATGGACTGAACTTTATAAGAACAGGTTGAAGATTTGAGAGCTACAGAAATTGGTTGACAGATTTGGAAAAGGGATGACATGATTGAGACACAAATTACTGAAGAGTTTTTACAAGATTAATACGGAAGAAAATAAGTGCCATCCTTGGAAACTGAGCAGGAGAATAGTTATCAAGGGTGTTAGAAGAGATTTTGCTTGGAGAGTGGTGAATAAGTGCAATATGTTGCGAGTCTGTTGTGGGTGCCATGACTGTGAATGAGTTCAAAGCAAAGTATGATACTGTGCAAATGTTGGATAGTGCTTAGCATGGTGTTTAGGGCTTTCCTCAATGAGTTTAAAGACTCCATGGAGTAAGTAGCCTGTAATGATAATAATAAAAATAGACCTAAAACAATTTGCTCCAATGTAAGTTCTCAGGCAATAATTATAAATTATTACCAATCCACTTATAAGCAATGGCTATAGCAAAGAGGCCAACAAATTATTCACAAAACTACATCTAAAAATGGAAATAATATAAAAAAAAAATCAGCTAACGCCTTTTTATTCCCGTATACGGGGAGTAGGCGAGGCCATTTAGCCCTATCTAACTTTTTTATTTCCTGGTTTTTCCTCCTGGAAATAATATAGATTACACAAAAACCATTGCTATTTCAAGAATTAAAGGGCTATTAGAAAAAAATAAATAAAAGCTACACCATTACAACCTTAATGCTACTTTTAAACCCTATAAAAAAAAAAAAAAACTTTTCCTAGAAACCCTGCCCCCAAGCCCACCGATAATGGGATATACCAAATTTGGTGTAGATGTAACTTACCTTATATTGGTGAAACTGGATGCACAATTCCAATCCCTTAAAAAAAAAAAGAACATAAACAAGACATCATGTTTAACAATTCTAGTAAATCAGGTCTCACACCATACCGAATTACTGGAGAGGTACTTAATCCTTATATCATACAAAAACCTGGTCTGAACACAAATTAAAGGAAGTCTGAAATTTTGATCAACCATACTAATTTAAACAAAAAAAATTGTTTTTTTGTTTAATGGCACACATTCAATGGCACGCATTCAGCCTACATAACTACTGTGTCCAAATCCTCCCGCACACCCTCATTTTATGATTCTAAGCAATAATTTCAACTCTTATTTAATATACGAGGGCTATTCAATAAGTAATAAGACTAATTTTACTGTCGTGAAACCACTCATCACAATATTAATTTCTGTGGAATAAAGAAATGTTGCTGTATGTATTAACAAAAGAGGTTGATAGATGGTGTATACGGGCTGATGTGCCAGAGTGGCACGTGACTAAACGCAAGTGCTTATCGGCGTGCCTACGAAGTGCGACCAGTCTTCGAAATGGAAGCGTCCTTGGAACAGCGTTATGCGATTAAATTTTGTGTGCGTTTGCAAAAATTGGCATCGGACACTTTTAACATGATACGCAAAGCTTTCCACGATGAAGCAATGTCGAGGGCAAGTGTTTTTCGCTGGCATAAAACTTTTAAGGAAGGAAGGCAAAATGTGGAAGATCTTGAACGTGAGGGAAGACCTTCAACGTCCATCACAGAGACAATGATCAACACAGCAGCGATTATCATCAAGGAGGATCACAGAATTACAGTATGCCAGCTGCATGTTGTCCTGAATATTTCTGTGGGAAGTGTTCACTCAATCATGGCTGAACATTTGGGACTGAAACATGTTTGCGCCTGATGGATTCCCAAACTCTTGACACCGGAGCAAATGCAGCATCGAGTGGATGTGTGCACAGAATGGAAAGAAAGACTGAAACAAGAAGGCGACAACTTCTTAAAACATATCATTACAGCAGATGAAGCTTGGGTGTATCACTATGACCCTACAATGAAACAACAAAGCAGTGAATGGAAGCATCCATCTTCGCCTACCCTCAAGAAAGCAAAAACTGTAAAATCGGCTAGTAAAGTTATGACCATAATGTTTTTTTGACTACGAAGGCATTGTTTACCAACACGCTGTAGAACCCGGAAATACTGTAAACGGCTCATACTATACAGATGTTTTACGGACAATGGTACAGCATGTCAAAAGGAAGCGTCGATTGCTGAAGAATGGCTTCTTATTGCATCACGATAATGCAAGGCCACATATTGTTACACCTGATATCTTAAGAATGTAGAATTCTCAGCTATCATGGTGTAACATGAAGAGAAATAAATTAAAAACCCCGCAAAAAGGAAATATTCTTGCATCCAATAAAATATAAAGGTGTTTGGTTGAACTAACTAACAAAAAGAAAGAATATATTAATGTTGTAATATGATACAAAAGAGAAAATTTAACTAAATAAGACAGAAAAGGATTATTCATAAAAGATGGTATGTGAGAGGCTAGAGATTAAAATATTAAGTAAATTCATAGAGAAAATTTGCAAGGGGATTAAGTTAGAGGCTAGCACAAGAAAAACAACAGAAAATCGCTTAGGGCCGATTCCCGGATTGAGACATTGTTTGGCTCGCCGACCAAAGGACGTTTGGCAGAAAAACGCCACCCTAATTGGTCGGCGAAGTAAAATCAAGAAGGGGGCAGAGAAAAGAAGTTAAAAAAGGTGCCATTAGGAGAGCAGGTATAAAAGGGTTGGAAACCCCCCCACGAGGCTTTTTGGTTTTTGTTGGTTCTGTTCCTCAGGAGTTCTCTATGAGCTCGGTGGCATAGGTTTCACGCGGTTTTCCTGAGTGGAGATTGGGGTTATATCTCCGTCGTCACAACATGGAAACAAAAGTGAGCGGGATTTCGATTCCGGATTTCCTATGTAAGAAGCGAAGAATGTCATAGAGTCAAAGAAAAGGAAACATATTCTTTATGTTTCAATTTCAGTGACAACCAAGAGAAAGGGAAAGCTATAAAGATATCGATATCCACGTCGCGAGTCCTACAGCCGTCATATAGATGATTCAAAGTGTGTCCTGAATTACGAAAGTTTAAGACCGTGTAAGCATAGTTCAACTCCAAAAGGAACGTAGGAGTAGCAGATTATCGGAGAGGTTATACCAAGCTAGTTCAATCAGAAGAAGGTAAAGACCCATATGAAAAACTCAAGAAAGAAAGGTACTGTAAAATATATCTAATGTTAACTAAAATTTGTCTGTAATAAGTATCATTATTCTAATACAGAACTGTTGAAGTGACCAAGGAAAATTTATACTAGGACTTTAGTATCTGACAGAATATATTAAAAGTAAGCTGGCTAGTGTTAATGTTATGTGAATAATTAAGTGTCCTGAGAATTTTGCATGTCTATTGTAATGTATAGGAAAGTTAAAATGTCATAGTTGTGTGTTAGTGCAGAAAAAGGTTTAGTTAATTTGAATAGTTAAATAGTGAGAATTAATCTTATTTGTCCATGTCAAATGAATTTACGTGTTGAATGTGAATGGCGGCATGATCGTAATACTAGTTATGTGTTAGTGCAGTAAATGGTTTAGTTAATCTACTTAAGTTTGAATAGTTAAATAGTGTGAATTAATCTTATTTGTCCATGTCAAGTGAATTTATGTGTTGAATTGTTATGGCGGCATGATCGTAAGACTCCTTATAGGATCATAGCCTAATTACTTGTAATAAGCTAATGTTAGTTTGTAAGTATTTAGTTTAGCATTAAATTGAGTAATCACAAAAATTGAATTGTACCATGTTAAGGAATTTAATAAACCTTTGTTCAATGATAAAAGAGTTGTCTGAAATTGCTGTCCAATGCACCACTTGAAAAATACGAACCTAATCACGTGGGAAATTAATGTGTTAAGAAACGAGATAAAGTGTCATGACTGCAACATTGTTTCACTTTCAGACATATTTTAGTTCTTTCTCCTTGTTTTTGTACATAATATCTCAAACTAAATATCAAATAAGGCGCAGTATAAATACAAATATTAGGGGTACTAAGGGGAGAAATAACTTAAGTATTAGTAAATTTTTTGGTGATATCTCGTGCGTAGATAATAGTTGAACATAGCTAAGCAGAATTTCTCTAATTGGAATAAAAATCATAAATTGGGACACAACAATATTGCTCGTTGTGTAGTGGATGTTTTGCAGAAGAACAACATAGATATCCTACCACACCCTCCATACAGTCCTGATCACGCACCGTGCGATTTCTGGCTGTTTCCTCAGCTCAAGAAACCACTAAGAGGCTGCCATTTCGAAAGCAACAAAGCATGTGTAAAAGCTGCAGAGGCGATTTTTGAAAGAACTCTCAAAAAACGGACTTTCACATGTGTTTAAGAAGTGGACGCAACGTTGGGACAAATGCATTGCGTCTCACGGTAGTTACTTCGAAAAAGACCATGTAAATGATGACGATTAAAGGTAATCTGTTTTCTGTATAAATATAGTCTTATAACTTATCGAACAGCCTATGTATTAGCCACCATCAATACTGTTTGTTTTAATTTATATGTGGGTAATCTCTAGCCAAACAAATAATCAGTACAATCAATCTGCAGATTAATGACAGTGGGAAGGATTCGACAGAAGACATACATCTAGTTGCTGATGATGCAAAGATAGGTAAAGTAGTCAGGAATGCGGCTGATATGCAGTACTTGCAGAATGATTTGAATAGGTTGGAATTGTGAGGAATGGAAAATGGATGTCAGTTCAATGTTAGTAAATGAAAAGTCTGTACTTTGGCACAATTAGATATCCAATGCCATATTATATTGGTGGGATTATGCTAGAAGAAACTAATGAGGCTAGGATCTTGGAGTGTTAGTAGATAGAAAGTTGATGTTCATTGGCCATGTGGCAAAGGTTGCAAATACAACTCAAAAGATAATTGCAATGCTGAAAGGAACTTTGACATGTAAAGATAAGAATGCCTTTTTGACTAATTACAGGGCCTTGATAAGACTCACTTGACTACTGCATGCAGATCTGATCTTCTGGTTAACACTGTGGTTCTGACACAGTGGAGAGAACGCAAAGGTGTGTGTTAAAAAAATGATATCAAGATTCTACATGATTTGTAGACAGCAGACACTAGCAAATAGGAAAAACAGGGGTGATTTGATTGAGACTTACAAACGTCTGAAAGGGTCATACAGGATTTCAGCTGATGGAATTGTTTTATTTTATGGAAGGTGGATAAAGGACAAGAGGGCACTGTTGAAAGCTGAGAAAGGGATGAGATCTAGAGTTTTTTCTTGTAGAGTGGTGCATGATTGGAATGGATTGTCACTGGAAGTTGTGTGCATGCAAGCAGTGTGAAAGAGTTGAAGAACAAGTACAATAGCTGACTTGTGTAGTATGTGACCACCCTCAATGAGTCCCCGACTACTTGGAGGTCTATCTTAATAATAACAATACTCTAGCTTTCATATAGTTGTTTTTTTCCATATCAGGGCAGTAGTGTGTTTTTAGCATACTATGCATACTTTAATGCAGCTTGTTTCTTTGCATATGTGTGTAATCACATCAATATGCGGAGTATATATGATATGGTTAAAGTGATAAATCTGGTTATTATTAATAATTATTGATTAAAGTGAATAATTAGTATTATTCACTTTAACCGGTTAAAGTAAATAATTCCTAGAGGAGTCTGTTAAATGTAATAAAACCATGTTTATAGGTTTTGTATATCATCATCATCATTATCAAATTCCTGCCATGTACCCTCAAGGGGTGTACAGGATATGATAGTACTACATGAAAAAAATTACATCATTACTAACTTCCTATCTACAATTTTCCTTCAAATCAGTCTGTTACTTGTCAAGACTACAACATTATCAGATCTTATATTTCTATCGTCTAAGGCACTTTGTACCATTTCAATCCACCTATACCTTGGTCTTACTCTAGGTCGTTTTGCTGCCAACCTGGCAGAGAACACTTGTTTTGCTAATCTTTCTTCGCCCATTCTGTTTAAGTGACCATACCACCTGAGATTAGCTCTGTGAACGCATTCCTGGATGCTGACAATGTCAAGTTCTTTCCTAATATCCTCGTTTTTAATATGATGATGCCACCTATAATTTTCTCAGGACTCTCATATCTGCAGTCTCTAGTCTTTGGTCAAGTGTTTTATTTCTGACCCAGCTCTCAGATCCATAAGTTAAAACTGGTTTGAACACCGTCTTGTTTACAGCTAATTTAGTTTTCCGACTAATTTCTCTCTTATTCCATATGCATTGATTCAATTGACTTCCAAATAAAACAGCTTTGCTGATTCTGTTGTCTATTTCTATACTTAATTTACCATCTTCACTAAAAATCGTGCCTAAGTAGCTGAAATGTTTTACTTGTTCCACAGGTTTCCATTCACAACACAGTTGACATTTTCAATGATTCTGCCTATTTTCATTGTCTTTGTCTTTTTAATGCTGACCTTCATACCATATCTATTACAACAGTTATTCAATTTAGTCAGAGAATCTTGCTGACTTGTAGTGGATTTATTGATAAGTATAACATCATCCGCATAAAGCAAAGTGCTGACATTAACGTCTCCAATTTTGATATCATGTTTAATACCACTTTCCTTCATGATGTGATCGATATAGATAATGAATAACAGAGGGGATAATCTACTTCCTTGTCTCACACCAGATTTAACATTAAACCATCTTCCTGTACTTCCTTCAATTCTAACTGCTGACTTACAACTCAAATAAAGACTAAGTATTGCTTGATATAATGCCCCATCGACACCATATAACTGTAACGTATTGAACAGCTTCTCTCTTGGCACCTTGTCATATACCTTTTCCAGATCTACAAAACTCAAATAGAGATCTCTATTATATTCCCATTCTTTCTCGACTATTTGTCGTAAAGTGAAGATCTGATCCTGACAGCCTCTATTTGGCCTGAATCCACCTTGTTCTTCACCAAGCTTTCCTTCAACAATTCTTCTTAACCATTTCTCAATTATACTTGCATAGATCTTGCCAGGAATACTCACTACGGAAATACCTCTGTAATTCTCACATTCAGTTTTATTTCCCTTTTTAAATATGGGTACTATGAAAGCTCTACTCCAATCATCAGGAATTCATCCCTCTGTCCAGGCTTTCTGAACTATGCAGTGCAGCCACTGTAAGACTCTTATACCCCCATACTTCAATTTCTGGTCGAATATCATCTACTCCTGCTGCCTTTCCACATTTCAAGCCTTTCATGGCTTTTTCTACTTCAAGTATGGATATGTATTCCTGGCTGCATACCTGGTCAGTGTTTTTTACCACTGTGCTGTCATCACTGCTTGTTTCATTTAGCAGTTTTTCAAAGTAATTACTCCATACTTCAAGGATATCTTTTTCTCCTGTTTTCATGTCACCTTTATTATCTCTAACTCCTTTTACAGCACTCTTTCCTCCATTCCTAAGCTTCTTCAACAACCTCCAGAACATTTTGCCACCTTCTTGATATTTATTTTCTATATTCTTGCCAAAGTCCTCCCATGACTTTTGTTTAGCTAGTTTTACACAGTGTTTTGCATTCTTGCATTTGTCTCTGTATTCTCTAAGACACAAGCTGACTTATTTGACAGGAACTTTTGATATGCTTTCTTCTTTTCCTTCACTGCCTCTTTAACTTCCTATGTCCACCATGGAGTTCTAATTTTTGTATCCTTGCAGACAACTTCACCACATACCTCTCTAGCTGAATCAATCAGGGCTTTCTTCAAGGCTTTCCACTGAATCTCCATGGAATTTGATTCCTGTTCTCAAACTCTTTCATTTTTTCTTTAATAATCTTCGTGTATTTTAGTCTACAGTTCACATCTGAGAGCTGCTCAACTTTTATTTGCTTTAAAACTTTCTTACATGTCATTCTTTGCAACATGAAATTCAATTTTATCCTACTCAAGACTAAATAGTGATCACTTCCAATTTCAAATCCTCTGTACACTCTGGTGTCCTGCACCAGGGAGAAAACATCACTATCAACAATAACATAGCAATGAGACTTTTCTTATTCCTTGCCTCTTCTCTCCATGTGAATTTGTGCACATTTTTAGGTTGGAACATGGTGTTAGTAATAACCAGTCCATGTCCTGAGCAGAAATCCAACAGATATTTGCCATTATTATTAGCTTTGCTCTTTTCTCCAAATTTTCCCAAAATATTTTTGTATGTCTCACAATCATTTCCTACTCTGCTATTTAGATCCCCAACAAGGACCAACTTTTCCTTTTTCATTGTCTCAGTTGCTTTTTCTAAAGCTTCAAAAAATTCCTCCACTTCTACCTTAGTAGAACCTTCTGTGGGACCATAGGCACAAATAAGTCTCATTGTCCAGTTCCCCATTCTCATATTTTCCCACATTACTCTACTTGAGACTGACTGCCATTTAAGAAGATTAGCCTCATATTTTGTGGCTACTCCTTCTTTTCCTTGATTGTCATTGCCTGAATATAACATTTTGTATTTATTGCTCAGAAAGATCTCACCAGTTTTGGTCTTTTTTGTTTTCTCATCCCTATTATGTCGATCTGGTACTTATCTAATTCCTCAGCTAGTTCCATTTCTTTGCCATTCAGGCTTCTTACGTTGATAGTACCGATCTTTAACTCTGGTGATGTTGACTTGGGGTTTGTTTTCAGATTTGTTCCAGTAGCTGACTTTTTGTTGTTCGCCCTGGTTCCCTGGCGAAAACAACGGGGAGTGGGGCCTTGTTTAACTGGGCGACACCTCAGCCGGCATGAAATTTTGTCATGTTGTACCATCATTTTTTATTTTGGTTTGACCAATAGGAATAAAATTTGGTCGGCTAAATCCCAAATTGCCAGCCCATCCTCGTTCGTTCAGTATCCAAGTAGATACCCAACAGGGTGTACCACGAGAAGGTGAGGATTGGACATTAGGTCAGAAGCCCTGGTCGGTTCTCCGCATTCCTTTAAAGGCTATGTGGAGGTCTCTTCTCAGTTATACAGCTTTGATCCTAACAGCTTAGGTTAGGTAAGTTAAGGTCAGTTTATAATGAAAAAAGTAAGGAAAGTACTTCTTTCGCACTCAGTGAAAGCAGAAATCGTTATAAACTAACCTAACCTTTATTGGTTAGGTTAGTTTATGTTAGGTTAGATTAATTTATAATGAAAAAAGTAAGGAAAGCACTTCTTTTGCACTCAGTATAATCAGAAATTATCATAAACTAACCTAACCTTTATTATTTGGAAATCATTATAAACTAACCTAACCTTTATTGGTTAGGTTAGTTTATAATGAAAAAAGTAAGGACAGTACTTCTTTTGGGTTAGTTTATAATGATTTCTGATTATCAACTAACCTAACCTAACCTAAACTAACCTGGATGTCGCATGTCGAACCAGAGTGTAGTCATAGTTTGTCGTGGGCAGATTAATGGGGATGAAAGATAACATTGTCGTGGGCTGAGCTTAATGATTGCGGGTAGATAAATGGGGATTACAAATAAAAGTTGTTGTGGGCAGATGAATTGGGATAATAAATAAATCAGAGAACTGATCAGTGTTTTTCTCCATTGATGAGGAAAGAGGTACAGTAACGCCGTTTATCTATTTTCCTCATTCATCTGCCAACAACAACTTATTTGTTATCCCCATTTATCTGCCCGCAATCATTAAGCTCGGCACACAACAACGTTTATCTTTCATCCCCATGAATCTGCCCATGTCAAACTACGACTACACTCTGGTTCAACATGCGACATCCAGGTTAGGTTAGGTTAGGTTATAATGATTTCTGATTTCACTGAGTGCAAAAGAAGTACTTTCTTTACTTTTTTCATTATAACCTAACCAATAAAGGTTAGGTTAGTTTAGATTATAATGATTTCCAACTGATAAAGGTTAGGTTAGTTTATAATGATTTCTGATTTCATTGAGTGCAAAAGAAGTACTTTCCTTACTTTTTTCATTATAAACTAACCTAACCTGTTATAATTTCTACTGAGAATGAAAACCTATATATAAAACCTATAACATGTTTTTATTACATTTAACAGACTCCTCTAGGAATTATTCACTTTAACCTGTTAAAGTGATTAATTCTTGTAAATTATTCACTTTAACCGGTAATTATTAATAATAACCGGATTTATCATTTTAACCGTAACATATATACAAGGTCATACACAGAAAAAACAAGAATGTGCCTGTATCTCTTTTTATTTAACAAATTGAGAAAATCAACTACGATCTCCTTCAAAATAATTCCCTTCTGAGTTGACATACAGCTACATACGATGCTGCCAACATTCAAAGCAATTCTGCTTATCATTTTCTGAAAGGCTTTTGAGGATCTCCGTCGTTTTTGCTTTCACATCTTCTACTGACAAAAAATGGTTCCTTTGAGCATAAACTTGATCTTTGGGAAGAGGTAGAAGTCGTAGGGAGCCAGGTCTGGCAAATAGGGTGGGTGCTCAAGCACAGTGATGTTGTGATTAACTAAAAACTGCATCACAGACTAAGCATTGTTGGCTGGCATGTTGTCTTGGTGCAATCCAAAATATCCAACCGTTTTTCCACAATTCTGTCATTTCCTTCTCACGTGTTCGTGTAATTTCATTAAGACTTCAAGGTAATACTGCTGATTTACCATCTGGCCACTGGGAACCCACTTTGCCATTACAATACTCTGGATATTGAAGAAAACAATCAACATGGCCTTGAACTTCGAATGACTCATAAATGCTTTTCTGGTCTTGAATATGTTGCTGACTTCCACTACGTTTGTCACTTGGTTTCCAGATCATATGTAAATATCCAAGTTTCATCACAAGTAATTACCAAATCCAACAAATCTGATTCATCCTTAATGCATTGCAAAAGGTCCAATCAAGGTTCCTTGCGACATTCCTTTTGTTCATCTGACAACACTTTTGGAACCATTTTGCACAAACCTTTTTCATGTTCAATTCTTCCCTTAAACTGCATCGAATACCTTCCCCGTCCAAATGAACTTTCTCAGCTATACCTCGAACAACAAACCTTCTGTCTTTTCAAATCACATCTCCACTTTTTTAATGTTGTTATTAGTAATTGTCGTGTGTGGGCAGTCTGGGAGATCATCACCTTTCATGCTTTCTCTGCCTTCCGAATATCATTTGTGCCATTCAAAAATGAGTGCACAAGATGCACTCTTTTCATCATAAGCCTCAATCAATAATTGAAAAGTTTCCGATGTGGATTTATTCAATTTCACATGAAACTTGATGTTAACTTGCTGTTCACTCTTGCACTCCAACATTTTCTGAACAAGGGTAAGAAAACTATACTTGAACATGCATCCACTCATACTGAATAAAGCGATGGAGTTGAGCCTTGACACGGTGACAGGTTAGAACATACTCTATAACCATCTCTTTGTCTCTCCCCTCCCACTCGCCATTACCAAGCTATAGAGTTAATCTCATTTTTTTCATGTCGGACCTCTGTGTGTGTGCATGCGCGAGTGTATGCATGCAGCAACAATTCATTTCAAAGGAAACATCTCTACTGTGGAAATACAGAGAGGTATAAGACAGGGTGACACAATCTCCTCAAAAAAAAAGAAGAATTATTCAAACTTCTTGATTGGAAAGGTCTGAAGACAAATGGAAGATATTTAAGCCATTTATGGTTTTCAGATGACATAGTTATCTTGACTTCAACCACACATGAATTACAGACTCATATCCATAACTCCAAATTGCTAGCAAAACAGCTGGCCTAGAGATAACCCTAAAGAAGACCCAAGTTATGTTCAACAGCTATGTCCAACCAGAAATAATAAAAATTGATAATGAAGAAATTAAACAAGTAGACCGTTACATATACTTAGGACAACAGATATTAATGGAGCAAAATATCATGGATGAAATTAAAAGATGCACGGTGCTTGGGTGGAAAGCATTTGGAAAATTACATTCAATATTCAAAAGCAAATTACCATTATGCCTGAAGAGAAAAGTTTTTAACCAATGTATTCTTCCTATATTAAGATATAGCTGTGAAACATGGACAGTAAATGCAAATGAAATTCAGAAATTAAGGTGCCCTCCCTCGATGAGTCTTTGGCCTCCCTGGAAGTGTCGTGTAATAATAATAATAATAATAATAATAATAATAACGGGATTACTTTTAGCGGCATCACAGTCGCCATTTTATAGTAGTTCAAATAGCATTTGCTGGTGCTGTAGAATTATTTCTGTATCATGGGATTATTTTATTCTCAGCCTTATGACTGAAAGGTTTTTTTACTTATAATCAAATGCAGAGTTAGTCTTTTTCCCACTTGAGATAATGGTACCAATTCCTCCAAGAGTGCGAACTCTAGGAATTGAAATTGCCATATGTGAAGAAGCGAGACAGGTAACTATGGTTTTAAAAGAGATGGTCAGTGCAAACAAGATTTATTCTTTTACCCCTTATGGAGGAGGGAAATATTTAACTATAGTTAAAGATGTGGAAACAAGGGACAAACTATTACAGGGTTTTACTTTCGAAGGCAGCACATTATTCCTGTTACAGGAATAATCGGGAGCCAGGTATAAACAGTAAAAATTGAAAGATTTCCAATGAAACATATAGAGAACAGTAATGAAATTCTTATACAGACATTTTTGAAATGGGGCAAGATTAGAAGTAAACAAAAGGGTTTATCAAGTGAAGATCCAAATTGGTTTTCTGGTGATGTTACCTTCACAATGGATATGAAGATGCCTATACGAAATTTTGTCAACATCAGTACAATCTGAATTATGGTAAATTATCCCGGAGTACAACGGCAATGCCTGCGTTGTGGTTTATATGATCACTTGAGTGGTAACTGCCCCAAATCTAAATGTTTCAACTGCATAGAGATTAGACATGTCACTAATAAGTGCCTCAAACCATGTCAGAAATGCGAAAGTTCTGAACCCCGCATTAACACCTGTCCGTTTAGAACTTTTGTGGAAAGAGTGCTGGTAGAGCCAATTAGGACACCATATATATCAGAGAGGCATAATGAAGAGCTCCCAGATTTTCATTCTAATAAAGACGGCACTTTTAAACAAACTACATGCAACCAAATCAGCTAGAAATTATCCCCGAAATTCCAGATCTGCGGGAGCAACTTTTCCAGTCAAATACTGACAGAACATCAGTTGAAATTACCAATAATGAACCTCATATAATAACTGAACAGGTACAAAATGAAATGCAAAAACATGCAACTGTTCTACAAGGAGAAACTGGAGAAGAAACAGAAAATAAAGTAAGACAACTGAAAGAACTTATTATGCAGACAAGGTGATCAAAAAAGAAAGATGAATTAATAAAAAAAATTGAAGATAAACAAAAAAAAAATTAAAAAAGGAACTACATCTAAAAGAAAAAGAAGTAGTAAAAAATATAAAGATGGAGAAGGCCGTTGGTCATCAAATGAAAACTCTTCAGGCTCAGAAGTAGTTATGGATTAAGAAGAACCAACTTGTGCTAATAAAGAGAAAGCAAGGGACACAATTAAAGAAAATACAATAAAGTTTACTGATTCAAAGTTTTCTCAGTACAGTTATCACCTACATGAAAAGAAAATAACCAGCTTTGAAATCAAGAATGATAGGCATGAAATTGAAATAATGGAATGCGACTGTAAAAAACTGGAAAACAGTTTACAAGAAGCAGGTTACACAACTGCTCCTTCATAGACTGAAGACCTCATCAGGTTCATTGAAAATTTAGAAGTTAAAGACTTACCAGTTACACTTCAATAATCATAGCATCTCCTTTCTGCATTGCCTCATTAAATGTATGAGGATTCCACAGGCAAATTAAACAAGAAATTATATGGAAACTTATGCTATGCCATAATATCAGGTTTCTGTTTCTCCAAGAAAAATACTTTTTCAGATATAAAGATATAAAAAGTTTAACAGATAGATATCCACTTCTTTCTTATTGGAGCTTTGGAAGATTTAACAGGGCTAGCGTAAGAGTTCTTATTCTTGGCCCTCCCTCTTTGGGTCATTCTGGAATATCCAAAGGGATGCAGAAGGGAGAATCTTGACAATAGATTAGAAATACTGTGGATGTGTAATAAGGTTTATAAATGTTTATGCTACAACCAGTAGAACAGTTAGACAAAAATTCTTCCAGGAATTGGAGCCATATTTATATGGTGTCCACCACATCATGCAGCTGGAGACTGGAATTGTATTGAAAACCCCACATTAGACAAAACAGTAGGACATCCCAGGAGTCGAAAAGCGGGATATGCACAGTCAAAAACATGTCTCGACAATGGAATTGTCGAGACATGACATATGGAGGATTAACAATCCTAATTTCCAGGCATACATGTATATGAATCAAAGTATTGGACTCATATTGATTGAATTTATATCTCTTCTTCCCTTATAAATAGGATAATTCAGATAAAACATCTTGACATCAGCATGTCAGATCATAATCCAGTTCTCTCTTCTGGACCATGAAGACTTCCACCAAATTTCCCATTAACCTTTACAACTAAATTCCAGACCCTCTGTTCAAATTGGAATATGTGGTTAAAATTCAAAGAAACAGTAAAGCAGAATATGATGGAATGGGGAAAGGAACAGGCTTTCCTCAAAAGGAAAACGTTGAAGGACCTGTATAAAGAGAGAAGCTGGTTCGTAACAAACCAACGCAATGGTACCGAATGTAATAACATCATTAGAAACATTAACATAGAGATAGAACTGGAAAGGCAGAAACAAGTAGAAGAAAGAAATTTTAAGATAAGAATACAGCAGCACTTAGCAGATAGCCCTTCAGCTGCATTCTTCAATAGACAAGTCACAAAATTTCGCAAAGAAAGGACCATCATTCAAATCTGCGTTGATGGAAAAGACATGTCCACCACTCAAGACATCCTCGACTCCTTTCAAAAACACCAAAAATCTGTTTGAAAAAAATAGTACTACTGTTGGAAATTATAACTCTCGGAACATTAATGGCTTTCCTGTTCATATCCAAGATGGACTTGACAGACCCATTACAGCATCGGAAGTTTCCACAGCCTATAAAGAATACCAAACAAGAAAATCACCAGGCCCTGAGGTCTAGGGACAGAACTTTATCACGAGGTCTGGGATTTTATTCTTCCCATTTTAGTTACACTATTTAATTCCTTTCTCTCATTAGGACACATACCAAGTGAATTTGTAGCAAGCCATACTGTCCTCATTCCTAAACCTAATAGAGATCACACCTCAATCAGCAGCTGGAGACCTATTTCTCTATCTAATACTGACTACAAGATATTTTTCCACATTATCAATATCATACCCAAGATGGACTCAAAGTGGGAATGAGATACATAATTAAAAGCACACAAGTGTATGGAGTACCAGGTCAAGCAGTAGAATTTAATCTATTTCTGCTACGTGATCTAATCCGCATAGTTAACACGAAAAAGCAATCCATGGCAGTGCTATCAGCAGACCTTACTCAAGCAATTTGATAATGTCCAGCATTTCTTTCTATTCCACATCCTCCAGCAAATCGGTGTAGGTAAAAAACTGCTATCTGTTATCAAAGGGGCCTATTCCAATTCAACCACCCGTTTCCTAGTTAATGGGTTCCTGTAATTGATACCAAAATCTTGCAGCTGTTGACACGAAAAAAAGTTTGCACAGAGAAGGCATGAGATACTCCCAATGGTTATCCCTATTTTTATTTTATTCCTTCGAAAATGTACTATAAGCCACTCTGAAGGAATAATATGTCATTCTGTGTGTTATAAAAACAACTTAAAAATTCGTCTTTCAAGAGGAACTGGAAAGAGTATTTCAGTTCCTCTTATATTTTATTCCTTCGAAAATATACTATTAGACATTTCGAAAGAACAATATATCATTCTGTTTATAAAAACAACTTAAAAAATTCGCCTTCAAGATTTTCAACTGGAAAGAGTACAGTCAGGTAATATTCCTTTCTGCCCAGAAATAAGCTGTAAGCTAACGGAGATTACTAACCCCCACTGAGAAACAGAACAATAGAACATGCCCAGTAGGCAACACACTAAAGAGCTTCAAGCAATATCTGAATATTTTACAGGTAGAAATTTTTGTTTGGTTTTTCCATCTTTCTTTATTCTGATATTGCATTTGTAGGATGACAGTGATTTTAAATATTAATTTCCCCTATTACCTATCCCATAAACTATCCCATAATTTCCTGATTTATAATAATCAGGAAATAATATGTATATTTTCTGATTTAAAATTTGCTAATTTATAATAATCACCACCTAGTTTCTGTATCAAAAAATTAAAGTTATGTGGAACAATAACGAATTAAATAAAAAATATAAAAAATAGAGAAAAATAACGAATTAAATAAAAAATATATCTATGTTTCATAACAGTTTTCGGGGGTGCGATAGTGATGCAGTGTGAGATTGGGGGGGGGGGGGGGGGGTTTGAACTATCAAAGGTGAAATAAAGTTCAATTCTATTGTAAAAATATGGAAATGAAATTTCATTTGATGCATGTGCATACACATATTTTGAATGATAGAATATAAGCAAAAGTATCACTTACTTTAAAAATTGGAGCATAATATCTGAATTGTGCAGAAAATATATACATATAAATTTAAATCATAACTGTTAATTTCATTTTGTAATGATGACCAATTATACAGGGAAACGAAGAAAGTGAAAGTGCAAAGAACTGTAGATTACTATATAAAGAAAAAAATTTAGTGATATGATTAATGAATTTCATGTTATTCTCTATAAAGCAAAGTTGATCAAGCGCATGCTAAAGGAAATCTGTGAAGCATTATTTGATTTTGAACAAAAATAAAAATAATCTGGAACTTTGGCAGCTGGTTTTCTTTTCTTTAAAAAATAATATTTCAAATAATTATCGTGAATTAATTTCTTCAAGAACAAAGAAAATGTTTTGTCGAGTAAGCGATTAGAAAAAAATTAGCACAAAAAAATTTAAAATGAAATTGGTTCTCCAAGGTAAGGCAATATTCAAGTGAAGAAATTATGCAAGGATCTTTATTTTGTCAGGGCATTAAAATTGTATTGTACAATAAAAAGAGAAAACAAAAATATAATTTATATATTTTTAGTCTATCCAATATAACTAACATCCAGTTACCCAGCATAGAACAAGGAATTGCGTTTCTTGTTATAGGCAACTGAGATGCAGCTATGAACATGAGATAATCTGATTAAGTGTTCTCTTCAGTGTGAGGGTTTATCACACCTTCTAAATGGCATCACGGCCAAATTGCACTTCTTATCCATGTTCTTTCAACAGATGGGCTGAATTATATCCAGATTTAGCTGAACGTCTATAGATGTCCTAGCCGTTTGGGAGGTTAAACCAGGTATATAATTTCTTGGTATCTTTAATTTATAAATTAATATGGTTAAAAAATTAGTTCTCTAACAATGACTGATTCTTAAAGAATTACCAGAGCAGCTTACCTGTAGTTCAAACATAGCAGCATGTCCATACTTTCCCTCACGTGGAAAAAGATCAAGAAAGAAGTATCCCAGCAGCTGTTTTGTGCTTGCATCATTCACACTAAACTGAAATTACAAGAATTATGGAAAGGAAAGAAGCAAAGTAAATGTAATCTATAAACAAACATACAGCTATGCCAATAAGTCTTAACAAGATTTCAACAAAGTTTCATCTTCATAAAAGAATAAACATACTAATATTCAATAATAAATTTAGTTTAATCCTCTATCCAAGTGTGAGCAAACAAAGTTTGTGCCTGAAAATATCTTCAGGACTGAATACGGTGTTGTATTACCTTACTAGGGTAAGGTAGTAAAACACCGGGCAACTCGTAGCAAAGGTGGACCAAGCTAACATCACTCCTATCCCAGTATTTCCCATAATGCAAAACACATCTCCTTGCAGATATGTATAATGTTATGCATTAAGGGATTGGCCACTACCCAGACTAGTTTCAACCTTTATTGAGGTCTCTTCAGTGGGAGCCAGGCCCAGAGGTGGAGATACCAGGCAGAATCAATAGCAAGATCATCCTTACCTATAGGAGTTGCCAAAAGGTGTGCCACCTTTTTTTATTAAATTACTCTGGATTTAGAGAAAGATGTTGAAAGTTTATTTTACACTTGGTTAGACTATAGTAAATTTAGTTTAATCCTTTATCCAAGTGTGAGCAAACAAAAGTTTGCGTCTGAAAATATCTTCAGGACTGAATATGGTGTTGTACTACCTTACTGGGGTAAGATAGTACAACACCATGCAACTCATAGCAAAGGTGAACCAAGCTAACATCACTCCTATCCCAGTATCTCCCATAATGCAAAACACATCTCCTTGTGGATATGTATAATGTTATGCATTAAGGGATTGGCCACTACCCAGACTAGTTTCGACCTTTATTGAGGTCTCTTCAGTGACCTCGCTATTGCTTCTGCCTGGTATCTCCATCTCTGGGCCTGGCTCCACACTCAATAAAGGTCGAAACTAGTCTGGGTAGTGGCCAATCCCTTAATGCATAACATTATACATATCCGCAAGGAGATGTGTTTTGCATTATGGGAGATACTGGGATAGGAGTGATGTTAGCTTGGTTCACCTTTGCTATGAGTTGCATGGTGTTGTACTATTTTACCCCAGTAAGGTAGTACAACACCATATTCAGTCCTGAAGATATTTTCAGATGCAAACTTTTGTTTGCTCACACTTGGATAAAGGATTAAACTAAATTTATTATAGTCTAACCAAGTGAAAAATAAACTTTCAATACTAATATTCAGTTCATTAATGCTG
Organism: Typopeltis vanoorti; assembly: GCF_054136105.1. Lineage (NCBI taxonomy): Eukaryota > Metazoa > Arthropoda > Arachnida > Uropygi > Thelyphonidae > Typopeltis > Typopeltis vanoorti. Next base: position 20,794,103 of record NC_143573.1, read on the forward strand.
AACAAATGTTGTACACACACACACACACACACACACACACACACACACACACACACACACACACACACACACACACACACACACACACACAGGGATTTGGGAGTAGTTGTAGTAGATAAAGAGCAGAAGTTTAGAAGGCATATTGCTAAAGTAGCCAGGATAACTCACAGGATTACTTGATTATTGAAGAATACACTAACAAACAGAGATAAGGAAATTATCATTCCGCTTCATAAAGCCTTGATATGAACACATCTGGATTACTATTCTCAGGTCTAGTCACACCTGGGTTTTGGAAGAGGTGGAGAGGATCCAAAGGTGAGTGACCAAGATGGTGAGTGGTATGTGACTGCAACAGTTGGTAGATATGTGGGAAAAAAAAGAAAAAAAAAAAAGGGGGATGAGAAAAACATTAAAGTTACTTATAGGCTTTTGTAGGACTGATGCAGGAGAAATCTTTCAACACTTGCTAGAACAAGAGGTCATCCCTGGAAGTTAGCAAGGAATAGATTTTTTGCTTGAAGAGTAGTGAATGAATGGGATGGGTTGCCTGAGTCAGTTGTGAGTGCTTTGTCTGTTAATAGTTTCAAGGAGGTATGACAGATATTGTGATGTTAGATTGGATCTCCCACATTGAGTCTTAGGACTCCATGGAGGTGCCCATGTAATAATAAAAATAATCAAAGAAAAAACATGGCTGGACTTTTAAAACAAGAAGGCAATGAAACTAATATAATGCTAACTACACAATGGAAGAAATAACATTACAAGAAATTCAACAAACAACAGAGCAAAGTAAATCAGGAAAATCTCCTGGTGAAGAAAATGAATAAATATAGAGCTTATTAAATATGCAGGCATCTTGTTTTTGCCAGACAACTTTTAAAATTATTTAATAATATCTGGCAGCAAGGAAAAATCTCCAGAAGTTGGAATAAAGCCATTATCATCCCAGTATATAAAAAAGATAAGTGCAACCCTGTAAAATACAGATGAATAAGTCTCCTAAATAATGGTTATCGTCATCATCATTTATTCATGCATGAATAGGAAAATATATACAGAAATATTTATATAGCAAAAAACTCGTGCAGATAAAGTCTACTGGATGAAAATGAGCTAAGTTACTCTATTTTGGTAAATGTTAGATTGTTCATTAGCCTCATCTTGAAAAAGAAGTTTCCTTATGTATTGCCAAAATGGTCTTACTCTTCCTTTGTATCTCACTTGGCTTCTAGAGAGCAAGAGCACTAAACTAGAGTGAAGGTGAATGTCTAAGATGGTGTTCCAACCTTCTCAGTTGACTTTTTTTAATTGTTTTTCTCAGAGTTATTTTGTTGGCTTTCTTCAAGAATGACAGTATTAGGAATGTGATCTTGTCATATATATCCTAGTATTGTTCATATTGTCTCAAACCTATTAATGATATAAACTGCTCGTTGAGTAGTGATGTTCCATGTCTGGGGACCATATGTAAATATAGCTTAACTGGTGATTTTGTACAGATGAATTTTGCTATGTGTGGTGATGAGATTGGATTTCCAGATATCAGTTAGACTTTTATGGAATTAAAGAGTTTTGTGCTTTCTTTTCAATATGTCTATTAGAATATCGATGTAGGAACCAAAGTACTCAATATCATTTACTTCTTCAAGAATGTGGTTATTTAGCCTAATATTTCCTTCTATTCTGTTCTTGAGGACTTTAGTTCTGCTGTTGACAGCCAACCCAATCAGTGCTTCATTTTTACATAAATTATCCAAGTGGTTTTCGGCAGTCTGGATGTTAGAATCAATCAGTACAAAACATCTGTGAAATGGAAAATGATTATGTGGGTTTGTGCTACTGAATCTTCGAGAGTTACTATGGACCTATTTCCTGTAAGTCTGAATACACAACCAAGTGTAATAATAAAAAAGATATGTGGAAAAGAGTCTTCATGAAGAACTCCAGTGGAAATAGGAAAGTTCTCTCATCTCTCCATTAACATTACTCTTGCATTAATCTTGCATAATTCTGGTTCAGTTCTGCTATTGCTTCGATTTTTGTAAGTTTTTCCACTTGGTTATATTATAAATCATGCATGCCAAGAAATTATACTCTTGGTTTCACCCTTTATTCAAACATAAGCAAACAAAGTTTGCACATGAAGGAACTTCATGATAGGGCAACTCATATATAGAGGGTAATGACTTCACATCAGTTGCCTTAGTATCCTATGATGCAATGCACACATATCCTTACAGACATGTATAATGCTACTGCATTTGTGAAGGGACACTATCCAGACTGGTTTCAACCCTGTTTGTGGTCTCATCAGTGGGAGTCAGACTTAAAATTGATACCAAAGTTGAAGTAATGTAGAAGTCATATTCCCATACACAAATAGCCAAAACCTGATTATTAAAATACACTGGATTAGAGATGGATGTTGAAAGTTTTTCCACTTGGTTATACTATAAATTAAAGATGCCAAGAAATTATATTCTTGGTTTCACCATTTTATCCAAGTGTAAGCAAACAAAGTTTGCAAACACAGTTGTCCTGTCATGAAGTTACTTCATGCACAAACTTTGTTTGCTTACACTTGAATAAAGGATGAAACAAATAATATAATTTCTCAGCATTTTAATATCTATTGCTTTGATTATTTTCAAATATATGCCATAATAATTGAGGATTTTAAACATCCTTGGTCTATTAATTGAATCTATCCCGTGTGCCTGTCAGGGATTGAAGTTAATGAACATGAATTGCATGAAATGAGTAATCTATGAAGTTTATGATGAGGTTTTTATCTCTTACTCCTAACAACCTTCTAAGGCAGTAGATGTGTTCAACAGTGCTTCTGTCTTTCAAGAAAGCTGCTAGATTTTTAACTAGAAGAGGTGTTACATATTTTGGTTTGGTTCGTAAGCATCCTGTTGTACAATTTCAGTGAGGTAGTCAATAGTGTTACTATGATGTAATATTCTGGGTTATTTAGCTTTACTATTTTTGGTATTGGTATTATTAGCCCTTCTATCCATTGTGATGGAATGATGATGTAGCTATGGCTGCATTACAGATATTTATTAACTGCTCTTTTCAAAGAGCAGTTGATAAATATCTGCAAAGAAAAGGCAAAGCTCTTTTCAGCCATGTTTAATAACCTCTACTGTTATACCATCCAGTCCAGGTGCATTCTCATTCTTTTGGGTTTTTAGTGCAGTTTCAAATTCTTGCAACATAAAATTTACACATACTGTTACATTTTTTTTGGGGGGGGGGGTTCAAGGCTATCTGGTGAAAGGATGTGCTGTTAGGAAGTTCCTGAAAGATCAAAAGATCAGTGATTTGTGTTGATTTATTGAGTGTTTTTTATATCAATTGGTATATTTCTAGTATATCATTGTAGTTTTTTAGTGTATTTATTGTACTACAGCATTTAATAACATAATTGTCAGTCTAATTTAATCATTTTGTGAGTGGTTTTGTAAAATTGGCGATTTTTATCTATTTTATTGTATTTTTTCATTTTTTAGAGTATTTCATCTCTTTATAAGATTTTTATTGTGATATTGTTGGCATAGCACCAACATAACAAACAATGGCGGCAAAGACCACATTGTCCGGCGATTTGTATTTGCAGGATTTTATTCAGTGCTGTGTGTGTGAAATGTATTCGCTGATAAACTTAAAGAATATGTGGAAGAAAACTAAAACTGGAGAGAGAGAGAGAAAAAAAATATACATTAAGTGTTTCAAAAATGAGTGTCCGTTAGGTGACAAGAATGCAGCAAGTACCAATGGTAAGATGGAAAATGATGGTATTAATGTCGAATGGGTGGCAATGAAAACAGAGAATATCGAAATGGACATTAATAAAGAAATAGCATGCTTAAATGTTATCCTTCATAGAACAAAACGCGAAATTAAAAAATTACATTGGCAGCAAGAGATCAGCAGGCTGAAAATAGAAAGAAGCAGGTGGTCCAAAGGAATGAAAACGATAACTGAACAAACAAGAAAAACAAGTTAAGAAAAAAAATTATGTATGGAGACTCAATGATCAATTTGTGACAAAATCCTGTTTCCCAGGTGCAAAAATTCACGATTTAGCCATGTTATCCAAAAAGGTAAGTCAAAGGAAATGATTGTCTTGGTTAGTACAAGTGATATGAGAGGCAAGAAGATTTCTATGAGAAAGGATGTAAAGGAGTTGTTAGAAGAGGCAAAACTGAAGAATGAGAAGATGAAGATCGTAAGTTTCCTACCACACTATGACTGAGGTGAACTGAGGAGGAGGGTGTTGGTAGCCAATGAAATTATACATAGATTGTGCAGAAGGAATGATGCAGGATTTTTTGATCTGTGGTCTGTGTTTGAGGGAAAGAAGGATTTGTACAATGCTGATGGACTACATCTAAATGAATTTGGTGTTAGGTGTCTGGAAGGAGGTTTGTTCACTGAGAATGCTGAAGAGCAAATTCAGGAAAACTTAAGCAATTAGGGCAGAAGCAAGAAAGTTTGTGCAAATGCACCTATGAGGTGAGTGAGTGTGAGAGTGACCAAGTGTGGAATCTAGTCTCTCAAGCAAAAATATTGAATAGGGTTGTCGGCTCAGGAAGTAAAAGTGGCTGGAGAACTAAAGGGATGTTGCAGTTTCTATATACTGATGCCAGAAGTATCAGGAAAAAGAGTGAGGAGTTTCTGGCACTGGATAGTCCAACCTCGCCAAAAGTTATAGGCGTTAGTGAGACTTGGCTAACAGCAGATGATGTAGTTACAGGGATAAAATGTGAAGGGTTTAGATTGTCAGGGAAGAAAGAGAATATAGGGTGCAGGAATAGTACTGCTGATAATAGCAGATGAATTGCAGCCAAAAAGAACCAGAGACAAGTTGGAGGGTGGTTGTTCATTTGAGACAATCTGGTGTAAGTTAAGGCCAGTAAAACAAAATATACAGTTGGGTGTTGCTATAGGCCAGGGAGTTCCACAGATCATTTGGAATACATGCATTGTCAAATGAATACAGGACAATTGATTATTATGGGAACTTCAACTATGGAGATATAGACTGGAAGGAAGAAAGATCAAATGGTAGTAAGGAAATAGAATTTATACACCTGCTAAGAGATAATTACTTAATGCAGCATGTGATGGAGGAGACTAGGGGTGGAGGAGTATCGGACCTGGTCATAAGATCAGAAGAGCTATCTATAACCAAGGTGCCCACATTGCCTCTGAATGGTGAAAGTGACCATATGGTGTTGACTTGGAAGATTGTAAAACACGAAGAACATTCTGTCAAGAACGGGTATATATGGAACTACAAGGCTGGTGATTATGACAAGTTTGGGAAGAAGTTTAAATCTATGCCATGACATAAAACACTGCAAGGATGTTAGTAGTGCAGAGGATATAGTTAAGGATCGTCTAGAGCAGGTGTGGCAACTTCATTCTATACGAGGGCCAATATATGATGAGTAGCAGCATCACGGGCCACACACTTTTAGACAGAACTTAAATATAAATAAACTGCATTTTTTCAAGACAATAGTTATATGTATTGAATTACTATATTTGTTAAATCATTTTACTACTGGGAGAACAATATAAAATACTTGAAACTGAGTCTCTGAAACTGTTCACTATAACCAGAGCAGAGCAAGTGACTTTCAATGATGCATTACTCTGGAGCGCATCGAAATCTACCACTCCCACTACTACAACTCGCACAGAAACAGCCGATTTTATAAATTGAGTAATCTTTTTAAAGCAATATCGATTCTGTGTTGAGAATATAAATTGTTTCTGTCATCAGAAATAATGAATATAACTAGTATATCAATCAGAAAATCTGCAGTCAAAACTAATGGCTAAATTGATAATACACATAATTTAATATAGTTTTTTATCCTGCCACGGGCCTGCTGTTGGCCACCTATGATCTAGAGGAAGCAGTATTAAATTGTATAACTAGGGTAAGCAGGGTTAATCAGATAGGAGTTAGATTGATAAGTAATATCATTAAGCATGAGCTGCAGAAGGCTAAGGCAAGAAAGGTAACCAACATGGTAAAGAAGGCAAAATCAGATTATGAGAAGAATCTTGCCAAGAAGGCCAAAGGAAATCCCAAAGAGTACTTTCATTATGTGGCAAGTAAGAGGAAGAATGACTATGGAAGTTTAAACTTAATGAGTGATGGTGGTCACATGGAGACAGAAGTGGATAAAATAGTTGATTTACTGAGTGACCACTTCGCAAGGCAATATCATCCTAGTGAGGTTATTGCTTTAACCTATGTGACAGACACTAATGTGGGAACAGAGGTTGATGAATTGGAGGTTCTTAGGATACTGCAGAATCTCAACGTAAATACAGCTGTGGGATTAGATGGGATATCAGCTAGGGTTTTGCAAGAATGTGCAAGGGAACTGTCAATGCCTCTGATGAGGCTCTTTATGTCTCAGCTCTGATAGAGTTCCAAATGAGTGGAAAGAGGACAAAATAATTCTCTTGCATAAGATAATTTCTAAGACTGCAGTAGCAAAAAAAGTATAGACCAATCAGTACCTCAGCAGTGGTGATAAAAGTATTAGAAAAATTTGATCAAAAAGAGAAATCAAGAATGGGTAGATAAAAATGTGATACTGTATGAATGTTAACATGGCTTCCTGAAGCCATGTTGTAAATGTAGAAAAAGTAAATTACTAAGGCCATGCCTTAGTAATTTACTAACTCTTTTTATAATAGAGTAACAGTAGAGTTGGATAAAAGAATGGCTATACAGTGATTCTGCAAATCCATCTGTTAAAATATCACATGGAACTCTTTTATGCAAATTAGAACAAATGGGGATGGATATGACACTAGTAAAGTGGATAAGAGGGTGGCTGTTGGGCAGATCTCAAAAAATGGTGGTTCAGTGCTGGGACCATTGCTATTTTTTTATTTTTTTAAAATAAATGATATAGAAAATAACCCGAAAGAAATATTCAGTAGTTTGCTGATGATGCGAAATTAGGTACAGTAATAGTAAATAGGCAGTCATTACAGGCAAAAGATAATGGTTATCAGTTTAATGTGGAGAAATGTAAAGTTATGCACTTTGGGATAAATAAATTACAATCCATGTATTACATTGATGGCACTGTACTCCAGGAAACAGATGAAGCTAGAGATCTAGCAGTAGTGTTAGACAGAGAGTTAAAGTTTACAGGACATATTGCTAAGGTAGCCCATAAGATTACTTGGCTATTGAAGAACACATTAACAAATAGAGATAAGGAAATTGTTATTCCTGTTTATAAGGCCTTGATACACCCACATCTGGATTACTGTATTCAAGTCTTATCCCCGGAGTTTCTTGTGGATGAGGAAGTGGCAGAGATGGTTCAGAGATGAGTGACCAAGATGGTGAATGGCCTGTGGAATGTTCCCTATGAGAATAGATTGAAGGTGTGTGGATTGCAGTAGTTGGTTGATAGGAGAAAAAGAGGAGATATGATAGAAACATCTAAGTTGCTTAAAGGGTTTTATAGGATAGATGCAAGGAAAATGTTTCAGCACTTGATTAGAGGGACCAAAATAAGGGGTTATCCCTGGAAGTTGAATAAATGTGTGGTTAATAAGGTGTAAGAACTACATTTTTTGCTTGGAGAGTTATGAATGAATGGAATGGGTTACCAGAGTCAGTTGTGAGTGCTTAGTCTGTTGAAGGGTTCAAGGAGAAGTAAGATATATTATGTGGATATATTGGGTCTCCAATGATGAGTCTTTGGATTCCATGGAGATGCCTGTATAATAATAATAATTGTAGAAATATTATTAGTTTTTACTACTCTTAAGGTACCAAAAAATTATCACAATAGGGCAGTGTCTAAAGCTCAAGTTGAAGTTGTTACTACCGAAGAGAACATTTGCCCTGATCAGTAAAAGTGTTGCTGCAGTGATGATAATTTATCCGAGGATAATCTGACATTGAATATATTCTGATTAAAGCAAATTAGTACAAAATCAAACTAGAAAATTAAAAAAAGTGGAAAAACGTTTGAAACTTACACATGATAAGAAAAAGGATCAGAACAAGAAGAGGCAGGAAAACCCTGAACTTGATACTCATAATATTAATAACAAAGTAAGTCAATTAAAATCTAAGAAAAAAGATGTGATATGGTAGGTGATTCAATCTTAAAATTTGAGCTTGCTCAGGAAGTCACTACTTCTAGTTACCTAGGGGCAAAAATTAAAGATGTGACAAATGTAATCATAAAACAGAAAAGAAAAGAAAAGTAAAAGAGATGGTAGTTCTTGCAGGCCATATAGTATGAGAGAGGATGTGAAAGGTCTGTTGGAAGAAAAGAAAAAGAAATGTGAGAGAGAAAAAATTGTGTGTTACCCAGATATAACAGTACCGAGCTAAGAAGGAGGGCAATGATAGTAAATGATCCATGCAGAGGCTGTGGAGGAAATGGATGTGAGTTTTTAGATGTGGGGAGTGCGTTTGATGGCAGAAAAGAATTGTATAAGAGGGATGGCCTGCATTTGATTTCAGTTGGAATCAGGAGCATGGAAAAATTACATATTGGTATGAGACCTAATACAGAGTCAGGGAAACTAGATTATCAAGGGGGGAAAATGTGTGTGTGCAAGTTCAGCTATGGTATATGCAAAAAAAGGGTGAAAAAATATGCTTTGGGTTCAGTATATCTGTGGAGAGAAAAGAGAAAGTTCTACAACAAGGCCAAATAGATTGCATATCTAATTATAAGAATAGGCTAGGTTGCAATTTGTTATGTGTATACATAAATGCCAGGAGCATTAGAAACAAAAAGGGTTTTTGTTCACTGCTTTATCAAATATGATGTGGCCTAAGAATGTTGGCATTCAGATATGGTGATCAAAATTAGATATGGTAACTGAGATTGAATGTAATGGGTATACTATTTTTAGGAATGAAAGAAGAGGTAGGAGAAGAGGGAGAATACTACTAATGATATTAGATGACTTAAGTCCAGTTAGGATAGAAACACAAGACAACAATGGTAGTAACAATGTCCCATGTAGAAGTGGGTTCGAGGCTATCTGATGTGAAGTGGAGGCTAACAAAATGAAATATATGGTAAGGTGTTGCTATAGACCCAGCAGCTCAGTTGCAGGGGACAAAGAAATGTATAGCCAATTTAGCCTTATGGGTACTAAACAAGTGATCGTTATGGGTGACTTTAATTATCCAAAATTGATTGGGTAGAAGAGAAATCTCATGATAAGAATGAAGAGGAATTTATTGAATTGTTGCGAGACAACTTTCTCAAGCAGCATGTGAAAGAAGGAGCACAAGGTCAAAGAGTGTCAGATTTGTTCCTAGTGTCAAAAGGGGTCTCTGTTAAGAATATGACTATTTTACCACCAATTCGTGACATCGATAATGTTGTGCTTTCTAGGAAAATATCTAATTATATTGATGTTCCCATTACAATAGGTTACATGCTGAACTACAAAGTTGGAAATTATCACCAACTTAGGAGAATACTATATATTTGGTCCCATGGTATCAGTTACTGAATAGGATAAATGTCAGCAATGCATGGAAATCTCTGAAACAATGCTTAAATGAGGTGATATCTGAATGCATCCTTAGTGTTCGAAGAATAAATAGGTTGGGAGTGAAATGGATGTGCAACCTTATTAAGTGAGAGATCCACAAGAAGAAGATGATGTGGTAAGAATATCATGAGAATAAGAGCGAGAGGAGTTATGAAATATATAAAGTGTTGGCCAGAAAAGTAACCAGTATTATGTATTATTGTGAGGAAAGCTCAACTGGAATATGAAAAGAAATTGACTATGCACGCTAAAGGCAATCCAAAAGAATTTTAGCATTATGCTGCAAGCAAAAGAATGAATGTGGAATAATAACTTAATTGAATGCAGATGATACTCTAGCATCAATACCTAATGGGATTATTCAATCAATGAGTTCTCGCATTGCTAAGATAGATCAACCAGGTGTATGTAACATGGCGCACAGTGCTAATGCTACGCTGAATGAAGAGTTAGAGGTGCATGAAAATGAGGTTGAAGAGCTGTTGCATAACTTGGATAAAATTTGTCAATAGGGACAGATGGAATATCAGCATGCTCACTAAAGTAATGTTCCACCGAATTGGCTAGGCATTTCACATGTTTGTATAACTTGAGTCTCAGCTCAGGAATGATACCACAGGAATGGAAGTGTTAAATTCTGAATGAAACTGAAATTAAATCCATTTATGTTTCATTCAGATTTAACATGCAATAACATTCCCACGGCCAATATTGGTATATCAGAAGAAATAAAGCTAATTGTAATTTATAAGCAACATTAGTAATTTAAGTAAAACTTGTCTATGCATCATGTTGTAAATAATTATTGTAAATTTTCTAATGTTTAAACTACATGGATTTTGTGCAAATACTTGTGTACTGCCGGGAGAAAGATAATTGGATTAGATAGTGATGGCCTGAAACTAAACACATGCACCAAGTAGGACGTGCACGCGGGTTCCCTCCATAAAGCATGCTAGGGGAGAGTGTGGCGCTAGGTGCTGGAAAAAGTAAGGTGTCGTGGGAAAAGGGAGAGAGCAGGATGACATAGGGAAGAAGCATCAAGCGTGTGATTTAAAAAGCGTAGCGGCGCTAGTTCGGGGCTTCCCCCCCACCCCTGAATTGGAGCGGTCATCGAGATGAAGGTCGTTGAAGCACGCTGAAGTGTCTATGGCAAGTTCGCCAGTCAATGAATAACACAGCAGATCGGAGCTCCCGATCACCATGGAGATCGATAAGCCATGCCAAGACAGTCGACCTGAGAGCCAGATTTACCTTTTTGTGGAGATGTGTCTAGTCCGAGTTCATCAGTCGAATAGTGCAGATGAAATCAATTAAGAGAAGGATCAAGGAAATGAAATTCTGTCGAGATGAATGTGAAGGTCAAACAATTCCCCAGCCTTTGGTAATGTAGAATTTTGATCTGTTATACAATTGTATTGAGGGGAACAACCTGTAATTGTAAAAAGGACTTTAGGTTTATAATGTTTCGATTAATGAAAGGACTTTAGAGATTATGCTTTAGAGGATATGATTTCGCTGTTACGCCGAATAAGGTGCCTATTATGGATTTTTTTCATAACATAGACAGGGGTATTCGATCCTTATCCCAAAAAACAGCCAACAGATTACGTTTTGAATGTGCACAAATTCTTTTTCATGCCAAGCCTCCTCGTCCTAATCTTTCTTACTCTGAATTTAAAGCATTGAAATCACTGAAGAATAACAATAATTTAATAATTACGAAAGCTGATAAGGGGAAGGCTGTAGTGATTCAAGATAGGAAGGAATATGAGAGAAAAATGTCTCTTTTACTTCGCGACTATTCAACTTATAGGCCTCTTACATCGGATCCTACCCGGAGTCAATTGAAGAGACTTAATTCTCTTATAGATAATGTATCTACATGGAATGAAGATCAAAAGAAAAAACTTAAAACCTTCTTCGGTCGTCCACCTAGATTGTATGGTCTTCCAAAAGTTCATAAACCAGGCATTCCGTTAAGACCAGTCGTAGATTGTATAGGTTGCCCAACTTACAAAATCTCAAAATTTTTATCTAATTTACTCTCCTCTTCAACTAGAAGAACTGATACTTATATAAAAATTACTTTGGATTTTAAAAATAAAATTTCAGATCTTCATTTGGACTTTTCTGATATCATGATCAGTTTAGATGTTGTTTCTTTATTTACAAATGTGCCTCTTTCGGAAAGTATTGAATTACTACAACAGGAATTTCCTTCAGACATTGTAAACTTATTTGATTTTGTAATAAATTCTGGTTATTTTTCTTTTAAAAATAAGTTATATCAACAAATTGAAGGAACAGCAATGGGTAATCCTCTCTCTCCTGCTATCTCCAATTTCTTTATGGAACATTTTGAACAACGTATCTTTGACAATATTTCTCCCAGACCTACTCATTGGTTCAGATATGTCGATGACATTTTTGCTGTATGGAATGGCTCTTCTGATGAACTTCAACAATTTCTCAATAAGTTAAACGCATTTCATCCTAGGATCAAGTTTACCCTAGAAGTAGAATCAAATAAGCAGTTAGCCTTTTTAGATCTTCTAATTCTTCGCCAACCAGATGGTAACCTACATTTCTCAGTTTATAGAAAGAAGACTCATACAGGCCATTATATCCATGCGGAATCTCATCACCATCCCAGTCAAAAGGCAGGAACTATTAAAACACTGGTTCATCGGGCCCACTCCTTTTGTTCTACAGACGATCTTTTACAGAAAGAAATACGATATATAACTTCTTCCTTTCTATCTAATGGCTATAAGAATTGCTTCATTAAAAGAACTTTGAGTAGATTTAATATGTCTCCCTCTTCAAACACAGAGGAAATAACGCGCATTACCATCCCTTATATACAAGGCATCAGTGAACGTATAGCAAAAATTTTAAAACCACTGAATATTTTTGTTGCCTTTCGACCTTTTAGAAAAATCTCCACCTTTCTCGCTTCTCCAAAGGACAAGCTTCCACATCTCAATCATCCAGGTGTCTACCAGATTCCGTGCTCTTGTGGATTATGTTATTTCGGACAAACGGGAAGATCTGCCTCCATTCGGCTAGAAGAACACCAATCTTATATTGAATACTTTAAACCTGAAAAGTCTGCACTTGCAGAACATGCCATCTTCACTAGACACAGAGTTCATTGGAAAAAGACAAGAGTTCTTCACAAAAGTCAGTTTCTCATGGAACGCCTTTATAAAGAAGCATGTGAAACTCTACTTCATTCTCCTAACTTAAACAGATCCGACGGCTTACGTCTGTCCCCTTTATGGGAGATAGTACTTTACAAATCAGCTAATCTTTCCTAACTTTTTATTGTATTAATTTTTTTTTTTTTTTTTTTTTTTTTTTTTTTTTTTTTTTTAAGGAAAGTTATTGACCTTTTTAGTTATCTTACACCAGCTACTTAGGTGGCGCTTTTTGGAATTGTCAGTTAATGTTTAATTTTTGTGCCTAATTGTACTGAAGATGCCTGTGACACACGGGCGAAAATTATACCATTAAATAATTTTTCTACGTGAGTTTTTCCGTTATATTTTTATGTATAGTTATGGATCTGAGAGCTGGGTCAGAAGTAAAACACTTGACCAAAGACTAGAGACCGCAGATATGAGAGTCCTGAGAAAGATTAGAGGCGTGAACAGATGTCATCAATGGCAATATCATATTAAAAATGAGGATATTAGGAAAGAACTTGACATTGTCAGCATCCAGGAATGCGTTAGCAGAGCTAATCTCAGGTGGTATGGTCACTTAAATAGAATGGGAGAGGAAAGATTAGCAAAACAAGTGTTCTCTGCCAGGTTGGCAGGAAAACGACCCAGAGGAAGACCAAGATATAGGTGGATTGATACGGTCCAAAGTGCCTTAGACGATAGAAATATAAGATCTGATAATGTTGGAGTCTTGACAAGTAACAGACTGATTTGGAGGAAAACTGTAGATAGGAAGTTAGTAATGATGTAATTTTTTCATGTAGTACTGTCATATCCTGTACACCCCTTGAGGGTACATGGCAGGAATTTGATGATGATGATGAATTTAAGAGAACACATGAAAGCTGGTTTGGGTGATTTATAGCCTCCTCTGATAAGTCCTTGACTCCTTAGAAGTCTCATATAATAATAATAATGGGAAGTTCTTTTTAGATTATCATTTCTGATAAAGCATTTGTAGTGAAGTTCACTGATGAATTATTTAATAGTTTTTCGACATGGTTCTTATACACTAGGAGTTTGTTTTCTTCTTCAGTTATCTTGCCATTTTTAGTTTTTATAATTAGTCATTTGGGCTTCCTTTCTTTGGTGCATAAGGAATCTGGTACATTTCTTTGGTTTTATGGGTATTTTAATATAGTTCTAATTTTTGACAGATAGCATAGATATGGGTTTCATTTTCATTTTGAAAGGTCATATATATATGCTAAATCCTTTAGTTCTTTTAAACAAATAGGTAAACTGTGTGTCCTCTGATTCCTGTGTTGCTGCTTAATATCACTGTGTTTCTTTATAAGTTCTTCTAGAAGATAAAATTTGTGAAGAACAAAATGGCTTCCAAAAAGTATGATCACGTACTGACCAGCTTTTACATTAAAAATCTTAATGGAGAAGCATTGTGAATTCAATATAGAAATACACATTGCATCTGTAGATTACCAAAAAGCCTTTGTCAAAATTTTAAAGAACAAACTGTGGACAATTCTCATTTCAAATCTGCTGGTTGTAGCAATAACTAACATGCATCAAAATAACGGAATAGCTGTAAGAATCAATGAAAAAATTACAGAATAGAAATCAATAAACAGAGTAGTCCGTCAAGGATATCCAATATCACCATTCTTACGAGGGTGGCCTGAAAAGTTCTTGGCCTAGCAATGAAAAAAAGAATTTATAATTTCAAAATTATTTTTATTTTTCAACATAATCTCCCTTAAGAGTAATATATTTATTCCAGCGATGCTCCAGGCCATTATCCCATCATGTAGTATTTCTCAGTAAGATCTGCAAAATACCCCTCTACAGCTGCAATCACCTCTTGATTCGAAGAAAAATGCTGAGCAGCGAGGAAGAGTTTTAGTTTTGGGAAGAAATAGAAGTCAGAGGGAGCCAAACCTGGGGAATAGGGTGGATGTTCCAATAATTCATTGCCAAAACACCTTTGTGGGCAGGTGCATTGTCCTGATGAAAGATGATTTTTTTCTTCTGCAAACTGGGTCTTTTCTCACAAAGTTTTTCATCTGGTATGGTTAAAAGATCGGAATAATATTCCCTGGTTATTGTTTTACCCTTTTCAAGATAACTAATATATAAAATGCCTTTAGCATCCCCAAAAACCAATGCCATGACCTTTCCTGCTGATGGAACTGACTTTGTCTTCTTTGTTGCTGAACAACTGGCTTCTGTCCACTGTTTTGACTGTTGTTTGGATTCTGGTGTGTAATGGTGAATCCGAGTCCCATCCATAATAATAAATCAATGCACAAAATCAGTTTTATTCTTGTTAGAACGTTCCAAGCACTGTTCAGAGATTTTTGCGAGTGCATTTTTGATCTGCCGTGAGCAAACACGGCACTCATCTTGCACAAAGCTTTTTCATTTGCAATTCTTCATGTAAAATATATCCTACACGTTCTTTTGAAATGCCTATAGTCTCAATTTCATATACTTTGATTTGCAGGTCATCCAATACCATATTGAGCATTTGATCAATGATTTCTGGTGTTGTTACGCTTTTAGAACGTCCTTCAAAGTGGATCATTTCAAGGCTGGTACGGCCACATTTAAACTCGGTAGCTCATTTCTTAATTGTCAAAAAAGAAGGAGAAGAGTGCCCATAAACTTTTATGAACTTCGAATGAATTTCTTTTGGCATTAGACCTTTTACAAAGAATTTTATAACTGCATGATACTCAATTTTATCCATTTCAAGGGATATAGACAACACTTTTGCTTCAGACAGCTGTATAAAACAAACTACTTAATAGAATGACTTGCGATTTCACATGGATGCTTATGACAGATGTACCAACTTAGAAAAAAAAATCTTGCCAATAGTGTTGCCATCTATGGTCGAGGTCGAGAACTTTTCAGACCACCCTCGTATGTAATACCCATATAGATAAACAGTGGAGAAATTGAAGAAAAATATAAAACCAGCATTTAAACTTGGTTGTGGAACTATAGTTAATAACCTTATTTGCAAGTGACCAAACGATCATATGAAGAAGTGAAGATAAAATTCCAGAGATAATGCATTTCTTAAACATCATCATCAATTTTCTGATATATACCCTAAAGGATGTCCAGGCTACTATGACAGCACTACATCATTAAATTTACATTATCATTAATTTCCTATCCACAATTTTCACCAAATTAGTCTATTACTTGAAAACTTAAGTCTGTGGTTTAGCAGTTCTGTGAGAAGTTTTTGGCATTGAGACCACATTATGATGAAAATAAAGAGGTTTAGTAAAAATAAGAAATTAAAACCCAAGAAGTTTCTTAAGTTGTAAGACTTACATCATCAGGGGTACTGGTACGAAAAATAAGTTTTACACAACAAAAGACTATAAACAATTAATTACACATATTAGATGTTATGATACCTTTACAACTGTTATATACAAATGAGAAACCAAAATAAAAATGGTAAATTCATTGCTGTATGCATGTTGTAACCTGCTAGTTGTTGCTATCATGTCCTGTAGCATCATGTGTCTCATATCTTAGGTCCATGGCAGTTAAATTTTTGATGAAAGCAGACCATACTTAATGTAAAATTAAGCCCTGATTTTTATTGCAATGTATAGGGATCGCATTTGCAAATGGTTCTTTCAACTTTCTTGTAAAATGATTATGATCAATATATATGACAATTTTGTTTGTTGCCAAACAACTTGATGGCCTGTAGTAGTTGTGTGGAATGCCAAGTCTGATTTATGTATTCTTTGTTCGATGTCATTTACATGTTCAGACATGCACATCTCTTCTGATCTTCCTGTCTGGCTTATATAACAAATGCCACAAGAGCAATAAATCTCATAAATGCCCGGTTTTTTTTTTCATGAGGTGATGTGGAGGTTGTGGATATGTGGAGATTTTTTGTAAAGGTAAAAAAGCCACTTTTACATTGTACTTGCAGAGCAATGTAGCCGTTTTGTCTGTAGCATTCTTGATATAAGGTAGCATGATTGCATTCTTGAAATCTTGTTTAAGTAAGAGAATTGCAGGAGATGTATTAAGAATTTTTTTGATTGTCTTGGGTTCAAAACCATTAAGTGCAAGGTTCTGTTTCAGGTAGTGCAGTTCTTTATTCCTTTTAATTGGCATGTTTGATATATTATATGCCCTATCTCATAAAGTTTTAATTATAAATATCTTTTGTAATGGTTGGTAGTGCGAAGCGGCATTTAAAAATCTTCCTGTTGTAGTAGCTTTTCGGTATATGAAAAAAAGGATAACTTTTTTCCTCTTCGTTTACTTCAACAAGGATATCACCAGCATTTTCTCTCTTTACTGTATCTGTCTATATGTGGGATGAAACCCTACTACTTCTATATGAAATTAGCAAACTCACCTTAGGTAATCATCGTATTATAGAGAGAGACCTGACAAATAACAGATCAACTGAAAACAGCTCATATAAAGATTCCTCTTATGATGAGAACCAAACTTTGGTATTTTCCAGTCAAAAAGCACTATGTCCCATTATTCTTCCAAAAAAAATAAATAAATAAATAAAATAAAATAATAATAAATAAATAAAAATACTATGTAAGAGCTGATCTCAGGTTGCAGATGATATTTTTTTTACTTCTCTTTTCCTAGTGTGAGACCATCATTACTTATTGACGGTCTGTTGAGTCTTGAAAAAAAAGGACTATATTTAGTCTCTAAAGCAGGATTCCCATATTGTCAAATCCTTAGGTAATCACCGTATTATAGAGAGAGAGAGACCTGACAAATAACAAATCAATTGGAAGAAAGCTGTTAACAAGAAAATAGTCATGAATTAATAATTCATAGATAGTCTAGTCAGAAATAGTCATAGGACTAGCATAATATCTGGTACAACCCATGAGTGTATTGACCAAAAACTGATGATGGAGATGTGTTTCCTCTAAATGCTAAGTGTATCCTAGAAAAATGCATGGGCCTGTGTGTGTAAAGTAATTGAGTAATCTTTAAATCTAAATAATTTATAGTCGACTCTCACCATAGCAAACTGAGATAGAAACCACAGAAATAATTTCTTTCTTTCTTTTTTTTTTTTATGATAGTTGTTTTAGCTAATTTTTAGCACATCATTGAACTACAGAGATTTGGTTTCAGTAGGTTTTTACAATAAGCAAGTTTGCTTCAGTGAGAACTATTTCCCTGCTCATATTTTACATATATTAATTACATAAAAATTGTTATCAAGGGTTGCTGTTCAATGATATTTCAGCAACCATTGATAACAATTTTTACATAATAACGAGCTACAAACCAAAAGGTTGAAGAAACAGAAGCAAACCAATGAAATGCTGTGCAGCAACAAAAAACAGGCCACCTGGCCTAGATTCATGAAAGTTGGAAGAAGATGACCAAGGGTTGCTTTATGTTTGCACCCTCAGTTTAATACTCATCTATTAACATCCACACATAATTAAAGGAAAGTTTGTGTATGCTGCCATACTGCTGATCAAGATTATGATGATTAAATTCTATTTTGATACTCATTAATTATATGTGAAAAGTAAAGATTTACTCTGATTAATTAAATGATCATTCGTCCTCATTCACAGTATTTTAATTTTAGTGAATTTTAACATAACAATTAACCATGGTTAATGGTTGCTAATACATTTCTCTGTTTATTCCACATATGAACTGTTTTATGAAACTCCAATTGTGCTTTTTGCATATATTTAAACTGAATCTTAACTCATACTGATTATGCAAAAATAAGAAGAATATA
This sequence comes from Typopeltis vanoorti, assembly GCF_054136105.1. Classification (NCBI taxonomy): domain Eukaryota; kingdom Metazoa; phylum Arthropoda; class Arachnida; order Uropygi; family Thelyphonidae; genus Typopeltis; species Typopeltis vanoorti. Next base: position 20,812,670 of record NC_143573.1, read on the forward strand.
TAACAGATGTATTTTAATTAGAACAGATAGCCTAGATATTTTAAGTTATAGATATAAGCAATGCCCATTAATCTCCTAACAAGAGTAAATATGGCTTTTCACAATAAACAGCAGGAATCCAAGACATTATCTGAAGAGACTACAACAGAGAAATAAACAGTACACACACAAGAAATAACAGATGTGATTAAATACAGTAGCTTCAAAAGTTTAATTATGAGGGCATTCTAGACAGGCTGTTAAAAAATAGACACTAGTTGTTATATAGTACAAATTTATCTGAACTTACTTTCTTCTTATATTTTTTTAAATTCAAAAGCAGATTTTGGAATATATTCTTACCATCTGAACATCAACATGCCAAACAGGAGGATTCGCAATTTCAGCAAATTCTAAGCCAAGGAGTTCCTAAAATCATAATGTCATCTTATTAAAATTAAGTTTATATATATATATATATATATATATATTTTAGTGAAGAAAACATATATTAACCAAATAGACTTATTTAGATTAATATATGTCTTGATAATATTTGGTGATCAAGACCAATATTTTGTCTTGATCACCAAATGCATTTTTATGGGAATGAAGAAATATAATAAGCATGTGCATATAAGGCACACCAGCAGAAAGTCTAACATAGACTGACCAAAAAAGGTAGATTCCTACAGTCCTAACTGGTACTGTTTATGGGTACAGTGATGGAATCTTGCTGAGAGTCTCAAAATGATGGTTTCCCAGATTTTTGGTAATGTAATGTAATGCAGCAGAATTTGTTTATGTTTAGAGAATTGTGTAGTATGGAAAAGATTGACATCAACTGGGTTTATATTGGTCGAAGTATTTATTTGATACTAAGTAAAAAATACCGACAAGTTTCGCCAACTTAACTTTTTAGCTTTTTCAGGGTGAATAAAATAGATACAAAACAACTTAAAACACTAAAACTGTCCATGAAGGAATGAAATGAATACAATCATATTTTTTACAAATACAGAAGAACGCATACATCACACACATGGAGCACGTATGATGTCAACTCTGGTGTGCTTAGAGATCTTATGATGGTCTTCCAAATATCAGTCAGAATTAATCCTTGGTGGTTTCTATTGAGGTTATGTTTAGAACGGATAACTTTTATGGCTTCTTTTATGATTTGGGAGCGGAAATCTTCCTCTAAATAGGACATGGAGCTTTTGTCCCATTGTATGATATGGTTTGTCCTTGAGAAATGATGTGCTAACCCTGAATTGTCTTCTCTGTTGTTGTTTACATCTCCTACATGTTCTTTTTTTCTGATTTTCAAACTTCTAGAGATCTGACCAATATAGTTTAAACCGCATGAACAGGGGATGTTATAGACACTGGCTTATTTGAAGAAAGCAAGACTGTCCTTTGGAGATCTTAAAAGTTGGCAGACAGTCTTTAAAAGTCACTCGTATTTCATGTGGCTTGAGGAGTGTGTAGTGCTGTGGAAGATTCCAGAAACAGTTTCTCTGATTTATATATACTTCTGAATAAGAAGTAGGTCCCCCCCCCCCCACTGGATCTGGTGATCTATGGGCTGCCAACCCAGAATGGCTGTAGTGCAGATGATGAACATAGTTTTCGTATTCTTCTAGACGAATATTACCTCTTTTCAGTTTGTCTGAAGTATATAAAGTTGCAGGAACAAGGGACACTGAAAACACTAGGAGCATATAGATGATGAGAGGATCTTATGGTGAGTGGATTCATCATCAGTGGATTTTAACTAACAAGCACTTAAGTGTCCATAGCCTTCCAAGTACCCATGGATTTCCCAACCATAATACAAGGATAAGGTGGTTATCCCTATGCCTCTAAGTATTCTTGTCTGTAAATTGTGTGTTCTACTGGCAGGTTTGTTCTGAGGGACAAAAAACCCAGGTTTTCGGTTGAAAAACTGCCCACCTCTGAATGAGACTGGCTAACTCACCTTTCTTTGAAAGAGACCACATAAAGGTTCCTCACACCACTGATGGGAACTGAACCCAGGTCTTTCCGATCAAAGAGCTTCGTCTATACTGACTGAGCTATGGAGGCTCTATGGTGAGTGGATAAATGTAGCTAATTTTTAGCATGGCTTGAATGAGGTCAGTATGTTTTGCCTTTTATGAATGCATCCAATTTTTTTATGAGGTGCCTCAGATGTAGGGAATTGCAATGTACTTTTTGTGTTTTGGAAGTTTTTTTTCTGGGGGAGGGGGCAGGAGATACTGAGGTTAGCTCTATCTGCTAAGGTTTTGATAACTCTATCTTTCGCTGGAAGGAGTGGGAGTGTGACAGATGATGGATATACCTTCCATTATGTGGAGGTTTTCTGCAGACTGAAAAGGATAAGGATCTGTGGTAAAAGAGATCCTTGGGTGTTGGATGTCAAAATGTGTTAAAAAACATTTTTAATATATCCTTGCCATGCCATATGGAGAACACCATCAATGTATCACAACCATACGTGGCTTTGAGAGGAGCAGATTTAGAGCTATATTTTCAAAATATTTCATGATGACTAGTTGTAGTGGGGGAGGGGTAACATTGCCATGATCCTTCAAATGCTTTCCCCTGCCAAGTAAAATAGAGTGGATGGCATAATGCCAACATGTTGGGGGGCTACATCAAAGCTGCTACAGCTGAGGTTTTGTCATTCACAAACTAAGATCTTGGAGTACTACAGTCCTAATTATTATGACTTGTTTGAACAAAAAATTTACATTTGTAATTTTAAGGCCATGATGGCCTTAAAATTGCAAGAATAGTTGATTAAAATATTTCACATACACAACCCTTTAAATTTCCACTCATGCCAGGTTTTGGTATGATGTAAGGAACAGGTGCACTTCCAGTCAATTCTCCCCGACTAACATACCAAGTGAGGATCAGAAAAACCAGATACAGTCATCTCTCAGCTTATGTCCGGATTCTGTTCCATCTGGCAGGACGTAAGTCGATACATTAAATCAACAGAGTTATAGGGGTTAGGGACTTAACCGTAATAAGTATACTGTCATTTAAATTTTTAAACCTTATTATAAACTGTACTGTGTGTTACTGCCACTATAAAACAGGAGAATAATCACCCAAATCTTCCTCCACAATCACATCTTCATTACCATTCTTGTGTGAACGATCAAGCTGTAGCTCTTCTGGTGTAACCTTTGTTTTTTTGATGAAAATGTCCAATGCACTTTCTTTATTCCCTTTCTTCTTTTCATCATAAATTTGTTCATAGCAAGCAAACACATCATGTACTTTCGTTTCTATTATTAAGTAGTATTCAACATTGGGGTCCATGTCTTCAGCCATTTTGAGAACATCGCTAACTGCAAAGAACATTTCTGCAAGACCCTTCACTGTAAATCATTTAACGACCTCTTCCTGTTTCTCTTTTATCTCTTCCATTTCTCATTTTCATCGTCAACTCTTCAAGGGAACTTTCTATGAATTGAATTATGTCGGCATCATTCACTTCGAGATTCAGATTGTTTGCTATGCCCACTATTACAAACTTCCAAAATCTGCATAAACCTTTTTAATATCTTTTTCCATACGTCACTCATACATTGAGAGTTCACTTCATCCCAAGCCACAGCAATATTTTTAATAGCATAATAAATACTGAATGTTTTCCAGAATTGCATGAGAGTCTGGTCATTTCCTTCAGTAGCAGAAATGGCTTGTGAAAAAGTTCTCTATAGATAATTAGCCTTAAACACTGCAAGAACTCCCTGATCCATCAGTTGGATCAATGAAGTAGTGTTTGGAGGGAGAAGCATGACCTTGAACTTAGTGAATATCACCACTATAAGACGTATAAAATGGATGACCTCGAGCATTATCTAGAATTAATAAAATTTTAAATTCTATATTTTTTTTCACACAATAGCTTTTTATTTCACTTGCATAATAGTTAAGGCATTCTCAAACAATTTTTGAGTCATCTACGACTCAAAAATTGATCGTAGATGACTCAAATCTACGACTATTGCTCTGATAATGAACTGGGAGTATGCTTCTAATGTTTTTGAAGATTTATGGATCCTCAGTGTGCCATATCACAAATGGCTTCAGTTTAAATCCAGCCACATTACCCGTAACAGAATCATAATATGGGCATTAAGAGCTTTGAAACTAGGTATAGATTTTAGCTTTTTGTGGATGAATATCCGCTCGGGCATATTTTTCCAAAACAAGGAAGTCTCATGCATATTAAATATTTGCTATAGCAAATAATTTTCCTCCATAATAATTTTATTCAATTTTTCCACAAACTCCTTGGCACCCTTCTCAGCACTTGCAGATTTACATACATTTTCACATTATGCAGTGCAAAACACTGCTTGAATCTCATGAACCAACCGGAAGAAGCGTTGAATTTGTAGTCATAATCGGGTTCTGCTTTCTCCTTCAACATGTTGAAGAGACTTAGTGCCTTAGCAGTTATGGTCACAGTGAGGGATATGCACTTTTGGTCCAGGTCCTCTATCCATGATGCAAGTAGCACTTCCATATCACCGATAGGACCTTGCCGTTGCTTCGTCACTATCATTGATTTAATGAAAGCAGATCCTTTCATAGCCTCTAAGATTTTATCCTTATTTTTCAAAATGGTCGTCACTGTAGAATGAGACCATTCGAAGTCATGTGCAATCACACTGACGGGCTTACCATGTTGCTTTATAACTTGCCACTGCATTTCAAGATCAATTGCTCGCCTCTTTTTCTGTGATTCTTCACTAGATTTTTTGATTGTGCATGCAGGGGCCATGTTGCACAAAACATCACGAAATATTTAACAATAAATACACGAATAACCCATTTCTCAAACAAAAAATCAACAGAGGAACTGTTGAAGACATGTGCCGACTGCTGAGGGATGTTGCCACTGTGCATGCTTTACCTTACGCTCACATGCGTCTTGTTCAAAAGTATAGCTGAAAATGTTATTTATTCCCTCATGGGATCCGGACGTATCTTCAAAAGAAAGTAACTCGTATGGACGAGTCGAGGGATGATTGTATATCACAACAGTTATTAAATTTAATGTGTTAAGTCCCTTTTTGTGTGGCAAGATACAGGTGCACTGAATATAATATACTCCAGGTTGGAAGATTAAAGATTTTAATGATTTTTAATTATGAAGGAGGTTTAAAGGTGGCATTAAGGTTGTAAATGAGTAGTATTTTTTCTGATAACTCTTTAATGTATCGAATGCTAAGGTTTTATTGTAATATATTTTTAAGTACAGTCTTATGAAGAATTCTGTTGGTAGTATTTTTGCTGTAGCCATTTTATAGGAGAGTACTGCTGACAATCTGTAATTCATGCTTAAGCACTTGTGCATTGATGCAAATCTTTATAGCTGTTTTTTGGTGTGTTAATGACACTTAGTGTTTGTGTTGGATGGTCGTGGTAGTGACGGTAGGAGTTTGTGTGTGTATACATGTACTGGTCGGTATGCTGGTATGTGTAGATTTGTGGTGAACAGTGAGGGATAGACTGCCAGAGAGAAGATAAGTGACGAGTGTATCCAGATGTGGAAGTGTGTTTTGACTCAATTTCAATAGAGAATTGTATGCGCCTGTGTTGTTTATTCAGGTGGCTGAGAAAAGTGTCTGAAGTTCAGTGGTCATGGAGGCAGATAATAAAAATATCGTCAACATACCTAAGTCAAACTTTGGATTTTAAAGTAAAGTAATCTAGAATACATTTCTCAAAAGCTACCTTGTAAAAGTTGCCAATAGAAGAGGATAATGGCAAGCACATGGCAGTTTCTTCTTTTTTGTAGGTAAGCAATTATTTTGACATACAAAATAGCCAGAATGCAGTACATGAATAAAGAGGGCCATGATATCTCAGAGAAATTTACCTCTAAAAGATTTGTATTGAAAGATTTGTGAAAAAAGACAGATACATCAGACATGACTATATTACATCAATTTTAGACAAATTATGGAGACTATAACTAGTCATCATCTGGAGTAAACACACACACATTAAAAACTGAATGACTAGAAACAGAAAAGGAAAAAAAAAATTTAATAGCACAACTAGTTTCTGCCTTCTTCAGGTGTACATTAAAAAAGAAATAACCAGTAAAAACATAGAGGAAATAACTGTAAACACCATGAAAAGTTAGTGTATATATTTCAACGTTGAAGTCTGTACGTTCAAAACTATTTTCTCATTGGCTTCATTGTTGGGCATATGCATGCTTATAGCATCTCGTGAACGCCAGTATTGGATCGTAGCACAATGACAGTCTCAAAGGTTGTAACTCAGGTTGTTGTTGAGATGTAGTGGGTTGAGAATGATTTCTTTAGATTCTATTATCTTCCTTTCTAATTCATCATAGCAACAGAAAATGTTATTAGACTTGTCCCATAAAACTGTATGGCTAAGGTTTTCTTCATTAGAATTGGCTGAGAACAGAACATGACTCGACAGAGCACTGGCTTGTATTCTCCCGTAACTGAAGTTTCTCTTATGTTCTTCAATGCGTAACTTGGTCGATTTCTCTGTTTGGCTAAAGTATGGTATATTACAGTTGCACTAAATCTGGTAAACACCGGGATATTTAAGGTTGTGATGTCTAGGTTTCGGACGGCTCACTAAGGAGCGAAAGGGGTGTAAATAAAGTTCTTATGTTGCATTTCCTAGAACATCTAAATAACCAACATCCAAATATAAAATTTACGGCTGAGTTTTAAGCTAATAGTTCTACTCCTTTTTTGGACATGGCCAATTTGGGTGAGACAGAGCTTATGTATGGTATAGAAATGTCACCTTTCACACTATTGGTCTCTTCATTATGGCGAGGGGTGGATTTAATAGGAATTTGTCAATTGTTTTTTGTGAATAACCATTCAGTTAAAAAGTAGTTCTGAGAAAAGTTCTTTATTAAGTTCTATCTCATCATCAAGAAGAAAGTGAGCACGATGTCCTAGTGTAGAAATGATTCAAAATGTTTGAGGAGGATAATGATGGGATTGACCGTGGAGATATCTGTTGGTGTGGGTAGGTTTACTGTAAATCGAGATTTTTAATTTCTCCGAGAAATGGATCAGTTTAATGTCCAAAACAGGAAGAGAACCATTAGCTTAAAACTCAGCCATTCATGGCCATGGCTTCAAATCAGGAAAATGTCATCAATATATCTTTTCCAAATTCTTGGTTTTTAAAGGATAAGAGAAGATGGCTTTAACTTCCAGATCTTCTAAATAGATGTTCGCAAGTACAGGTGATAACAGATTACCCATTGCAAGACTATAATTTTGTTTATAGATGGTATCCTGAAACTTGAAAGTGTCTTGAGTGGATGCAATGAGTAAGTAAGTAAGGCCATGATCTTTTTAGATAATTTATCTTTGAGTAGTAAAAGAACTTCATCTGTAGGAACATTGGTAAATAAGGAGACCATGTCAAAACTTGCCATCATTTCATCTTCCTTAATAATAATATATTTCGACATGATATAAAATCTGCAGAGTTTTTAATAAAAGATGATGACTTATGGAAAAGCATTTGAGAGATTTAGCCAGATATTTGGAAAGGTTATATGATGGAGAGTCAATTCCTTCTACGATAGGTCGAAGTTCTTTTGTGGTATTTTCCTTATGAATTTTAGGTAGTCCATATAATCGTGGAATTAGTGGATGGAGAGAATGAAGAGAAAGAAACATATGCCTAAGTAGTTCAAAGGTAATTCTCAATAGATTGTTGGTCCGGTTGTGGAGTTCATGGGTGGGATCTCTCTCGAGGATCGAGTAAATGTCATTCCGTAACAATTCCATCATCTCGTTGTGATACTCATCAATGTTAAGAACAACTGTGGTGTTTCCTTTATCCGTGGGAAGAATAATCATATTTTTGTTGTTTTGTAACTTCTTAATAGCCTGCCGTTCCGATGAAGAGTTGTTGTCTGTAGGGGGTTTGCTGTTATTGATGATGAAAATGGATTCAATGAGAAGTAGGTTAGCTTCTTGGGTAGGAAGAAAGGAGGTAGGTTTTTCGATCTTTGTAAGTAATAATTCTTTTGGAATAAATCTAAGAGATAAAACAAAATTTAAACCCTTGCTGAGGACACTTTTATCTGCATTGGAAAGATTATAACTTGATTTGTTAATTACAACTTTGTTGGGTTGGAGGTTTTGACATAGTCTCCTTATTTACCAATGATCCTACAGACGAAGTTCTTTTTACTACTCAAAGATCTCCATGGTCAATCCCATCATTATCCTCCTCAAAAGTTTGGAATCGTTTCTTCACTAGGACATTGTACTCGCTCTCTTCTTGATAATGAGATAGAACTTAATAAAGAAATAAATTTTCTCAGAACTACTTTTCAACTGAATGGCTATTCACAAAAAAAAAATTGACAAATTCCTATTAAATTCACCCGCTCGCCATAATGAATTGACCAATAGTGTGAAAGGAAATATTTCCATATGATATACATAAGCTTTGTCTCACCCATATTGGCCAAGGTTCTTAGGAAATACAACATAAGAACTTCATTTACACCCCTTCCAGAAAATCTGCTCTTTAGTGAGTCATCCGAAACCTAGACATCACAACCTTAAATATCCCGGTGATTACCAAATTTGGTGCAACTGTAATATACCATACTTTGGCCAAACAGAGAAATCAATTGAGTTACGCATTGAAGAACATAAGAGAGAGACGTCAGTTACAGGAGAACACGAGCCAGTGCTCTGTCGAGTCATGTTCTGTTCTCGGCCAATTCTAATGAAGAAAACCTTAGCCATACAGTTCTATGAGACAACTCTAATAACATTTTCCATTGCTACGATGAATTAGAAAGATAATAGAATCTAAAGAAATCATTCTCAACCCCCTACATCTCAAGAACAACCTTTCAGACTGTCATTGTGCCACGATCCAATACTGGCGTTCACGAGATGCTATACACATGCATAAACCCAACAATGATGCCAACGAGAGAACAGTTTTGAATGCACAGACTTCAATGCTTCAACATTGAAATATATACACTAACTTTTTGTGGTGTTTATAGTTATTTCCTTTGTTATTACTGGTTATTTCTTTTTTAATATGCACCTGAAGAAGGATGATACAAGCTGAAACTAGTTGTGCTATTAAACTTTGTTTTCACTTTTCTTGTCGGTTTCTAGTCATTCAATTTTTAAAAGATGTATATCAACCGAGTAAATCAATCTTCCTACATATATATACAGTCATATCCTGAAGTTATGGTAGATGGGACCAACAAAAAGTGCATAAGTCGAATTCGCATACCTTGGGTATAATTTTGCATACAAACATACAAAATATTAGTTAATTGGGACTATAGGTTTGCAAAAACACCTATATTTTTTTAAGAAATATAATCATAATTGTAATTTTTCGTACATAAAAAAAAAAAAGAAAATTATTTCGATGTCAATGGTTTCATAAAATCTAATAGATTCGTCTGACGGCATAATGTCTTTTTCTTGTCATGCAAAATTTCTTCATAACAAGCTAATGATTTTTTTATTCCTTACCTTGTGGCTACAATTCGTTCCTCATTAGAATCTATGTCCTCCAAAATCTGTAAACCTTCCTTTTATGATTGTTCTTACTATGGATTTCTGTAGATCAAACTTCTTTGCTAGCTCACAAATTTTCATTCCACCTTCAAAATCCTTAATAATGTTGAGTTCTGTTTCCAAAGTCAATGTTGAAAGTTTATTTTTCCCTTGGTTAGACTATAATAAATTTAGTTTAATCCTTTATCCAAGTGTGTGCAAACAACGTTTGCACCTGAAACTGGAGTAAAGTAGTACTATAGGTAAAGATGACCTGCCTTGTATCTCCACCTCTGGGCCTGGCTCCCACTGAAGAGATCTCAATAAAGGTCGAAACTAGTCTGGGTAGTGGCCCTTCCCTTAATGCAAAACATCGTACATATCTGCAAGGAGATGTGTTTTGCATTATGGGAGATACTGAGATAGATGTGTTGGTAGCTTGCTCCACCTTTGCAGGGAGTTGCCCAGTGTTGTACCACTTTACTCCAGTCCTGAAGATACTTTCAGGCGCAAACTTTGTTTGCATGCACTTGGATAAAGGATTAAACTAAATTTATTATAGTCTAACCAAGTGAAAAATAAACTTTCAACATCTTTCTCTAAATCCAAAATAATTTAATAAAAAGGTGGCACACTGTTTGGCAACTCCTATAGGTAAAGATGACCTTCCATTGCTTCTGCCTTGTATATCCACCTCTGGACCTGGCTCCCACTGAAGAGACCTCAATAAAGATTGAAATTAGTCTGGGTAGTAGCCCTTCCCTTAATGCAAAACATTATACATATCTGCAAAGAGATGTGTTTTGCATTATGGGAGATACTGAGATAGATGTGTTGGTAGCTTGCTCCACCTTTGCAGGGAGTTGCCCGGTGTTGTACCACTTTACTCCAGTCCTGAAGATACTTTCAGGCGCAAACTTTGTTTGCACACACTTGGATAAAGGATTAAACAAAATTTATTATATTCCAAAGTCAATGTTTTTCTTTTCTTGCTAGCTGTAGAAGAATTAGACTTGCTTCCTTTGGACAAATTATTATTTTTTATGTGATAAAATTTTTATCAAGAACATAACATTAAATAATCGCAAGGGTTTGTAAACTATAAAAATCGTGTATGAATGGAGACTGCACGAAACATGTCAGTGCTTGTTCACAGCATGTGCGACACTGGCGAATGCGGCCATCGCCAGAAAAATACGACTAGTGGTGATGTGTGAAGCGGGACGGGAATACGTACATATAAGAAACCGCGTAACTCCGGATTCGCGTAAGTCGGGGTATGACTGTGTATATATACATATATATATATATATATATAGACAAGCTATATTGCATTTCAGTATATCAAAGAGAATGATTTGATCAACAGCTTTCTACTAACCTGACCTCTAGTGAAAAAATAAAAATAAAATAATAAATAAATAAAATAACTACATCAAAGCTATATTCTATTTCTAACATCATCAGAAGACAATTTCATATAGATAGTTTTATTATAGCAAAAGTGGCATCTTAATTTACCCATTAATTTGACCATTGATCAAATCAAAATGTAATATAGCTTGTCTCTGTGTGTGTGTATATATATATATATATAGGGTGTTCGGGATAAATTTGACATATTTATAATTAATTATATTTTTCCGTAAGTTACATGTATTAACACACACTTCTCTTCATTTAAAAGTTTGGACCCTTCTTCATTCATATACAAGATGTCAGAAAGGATGGATAGCTGGAACCCACCTGAATCATGGAAGAGAATAACTTGTATCATGATGATTCGTGCCCGCCATCAAAATAAGGATATTACGACTGCTGCCCGATGCTCCCTGAATACAGTAAAAACAATCAGGCATGAACTAGAGACTTGCAATGGTGACTACGAGGATGTAGCAAGAAGAAAGATCCGTAGCAGACGATCTGATTGCGTTCGTACAGCAGAATTCCTCGCAAATCTGCAGGAACAGGTGTTGAAGAACCCTGGCATTGGAATTCGGGCTTTGTTCGTGGAGTTGCTAACTGTAGTCAAGCCCTGGATAACAAGGGTAGCCAATGGTAGGCCGTATGTATGGCAGCAGGATTCGGCCCCTTGCCACACCTCTGGGAAAAGTCAAAAATGGTTGTCTGAAAATTTCTACGACTTCACCAGTCCAAATGTTTGGCCTCCAAACTCCCCAGACCTTAACCCCATGGATTATTTTGTATGGGGCGCAGTTGAAAAAGACACCAATCGCACTTCCAGTAATACAAAAGCCCAGTTAATGGATAAAATTAAAACAGTTTTTGCGGCCCTTCCCAGGGAGACTGTAGCATCAGCTTGTTCGAGGTTCCAAAGCAGAATTGAAGCTGTGATCGATGCTAATGGTGGTTATTTTGAGTAAATCTTGTTGATAGTATTGTAATTAACTCTGCCTGTAATGTTTTTTTGTCAATTCATTAAATTTAATAGATACAAAGAAGATTTTCTTTTTCCTTACGAAACTGTCAAATTTATCCCGAACACCCTGTATATGTGTGTGTGTATACTCCATGTGATGACTTTAATATGAAGGTCGAAACATCAGGAAATTAAAGTAATTATTTCTAACATGGCTGTAGTCTTCGCAATTTGTTTGAAAATGTTGATCACTGTGTAACACTCTAAAGAAAAGGATGCCTAATACATCATTTTTGTTGAGTGTGATGTTCTTAATTTTGTTTACCAGATATTGTGTTTATACAGGAGAGAGACTGATCAACCAACTCCCTAACACTAGTTTCTTGGCTAGGTGGTAATTAGAGCTTTTGATATACCTTCAACCACTGGCCAAAGAGGTGCATTCTTCTTGAATGTCTTAGGAAGATCATAAATGCTAGGGGAGTGAACACAGCATATAAGTAGTTTTAGAACCATTTAGTCCTTATTTAGTAATTATTTTTAGTCCAACTGTCCTAGTCATAGGACAGTTGGACTAAATGATGACACCTGTTATAGGTGTCATCATTTGTTAATAACAAACCCTAGCCCTTATTTTAATTATTGATTAGACTACCACTATTGCTGAGTCATTAAAGGTTAATAGAATGACTCTGGCCATATAAAACAGGACTGTAGTTTTGATGCAGTTTTCCTTTGCCAGAGATTAGGCCAGTAAAGTAATGGCTGACAGAGAAAGACAGAGTGCATGCATATCCCAGATGATGATGTTAATATGAAAGTCAGGAAATTTAAGTCATCACTTTCAAAACAACAGTAATCACCATCATTTCAGCAAAATAAATGTTGATCACCATGTAATATTAAAATAAAGCCTTACTATGGTAAACCACCACAGATATTTAAAACCCAAATATCCCCACTTCATCCAATAGCTAAAAGCATAAAGAGAGTCTCGTTCACCGACTTGCCAGACACTTAGCAGAAATTATGTGATGACAGTGAGTCCCCCTCACAGCCAATTTCTCTAAATTAGAATACCAAAGGAACAAACCATTCAACACTGCTATACTCAAACCAATAGTGTCTATGTTGTAGATGACATGTTTGCTATTTAGCTACATGGGCAGGACACATAAGATACTTTTTAGTACATACATTCAACAGCCAAAATCCAAAAAAGACTCATATCAGAAAAATAAACTAGCAACTGGCTTCTCGTCCTAGATACAACTCCTTACATGTTCTCTACACTAATTCCACATCCTGAATGGCTCATTATCTTTTTTGTTTAAAGGAAACCTACACATACTGAAAAATACTTACATAAGCAGTCATACTATAATCCATTCCAATAGTACTTATCCTCTTCATGCCCCATGGCACATAAGGCCAAGATCTAATTTTTTTTTTCAGTTACTTATTTGTCTCTTCTGTAAATAATTCTGTTGCTCACCAGCAAGTTTTCTTTTTTTTTTCTGCCAAGTCAGTTTAGGTATTCCTTTTCCTTTTTTCTTCTGGGATCATATCAAAACTACCCTTGAAATTTCACCCCTGCCCATTCTCAGCACGTCTCATCAAATTCTATCTGCATCTTTTTATTTCATTGGTGGTACTTTTATTTTTTATTTTTATTAGTTATTATTTGCACTGTCTAGTCATAAAATTCAGAATTTATGTGGCAAGGGAGGAAGAATGACTATGGCAAGAAAATTTAATGAGTGCAGATGGTAGAGAGGTAACAGAAGCACAAGAAATTATTGAGCTACTGAGTTATCATTTTGAAAAAGTATATCATTCAAGTGAAGATATTGTAATGCTAGAAGTGAGGCTGATGTGAGAACAGAGGCTGATGAACTGGAGATACTTAGGATATTGCAGAACCTGAATGCAAATACAGCTGTGGGACTAGAGATGGGATATCAGCTCATTTTAAGAGAATGTGCAGGGGAACTGGTGATGACTTTGACTAGACTATTTAATTCTCACCTCTGACAAAGGCTGAAGAGACTAGAAAGAAGGAAAAATAATAATAGGCATAAAGGAGGATCTAAATTTGTGGAGTGGTGATAAAAATAATCATAATAATAATAATAATGAGTTAACACCTTTTGGAGAATGAGTGGACAGTTCAATCTCCACCAGTAGCCAATCAGAGATAGCTTGCCCATGTCTATCACTAATTATAGGTGGCCACCGATGAAGAGACCAGCAAACAAGTGCTGCCATCTCTTGGTACCTAACCCTAACAGGATATGTTACTGTTTGAAATAATGTGGGTTCTATGGTCGATTTTCTTAAGTTTACAGGATGAAAAACCTGCTTGCCCATGCCAGAGATCGACTAACTCGGGAACCGATCGAAAAAAGGTTTAGATTAAGTTCCTCCAGTTGGAGACTAGACTTGAACTATAAGTCTATCTTCAGGTGGCCTAGCGCAGAAGATGCAAGTGCCACTTCCACTGAGCTACACAGTAATGGAAAAGTTGATCAAAAAGAAAATTCATGAATGGGTGGATATAAGATTATGATACTTTATGAGAGGCAGTACAGTTTTGTGAAGGGTTGGGTCATGCCTTAATAATCTATTAACTTTTTATAATAAAGTGACAACTGAGTTAGATACAAGGAATTGCTAAACAATGATACTGGTGGATTATGCAAAGTATTTTGATAAGATATCACAGGGAATACTGTTATGTAAGCTGCAACAAATGCAGATAGATATGAAACAAGTGATATGGATGAAAGAATGGCTGATGGACAGATCCAAAAAATAGTACATGGTGGAGCAGAATCCAGGAGAAGACAGGTGATTAGTGGCGGGCCACAGGGCTCTGTGTATGAACCACTGCTGTTTAATTTGTACATAAATGACATAGGAAATAATTTGAAAAGAGATATTCAGTTGTTTGCTGATGTTGCAAAGTTGGGTAGAGTAATAGTTAATCAAGGTTATGCAGAGAGCGTGCCAAATGATCTGAACAGACTGACAGCATAGGCAAAACATAATGGATATTAATTTAATGTTGAAAAATCTAAAGTTATGCAATTTGGGATACAAAGATTACAAGCTGTATATCACATTCAGGGAAATGTACTCCAGGGTTTGGGGGATAGCAGTAGATAGAGAGTTGAAGTTTAGTGGGTATATTGTTAAAGTAGCCAGGGTAGTTCACAAGATTATGTGATTATTGAAGAATACACTAATAAACAGAGATAAGGGAATTATTATTCCTCTTTATAAAGTCTTGATATGACCACATGGATTACTGTGGTAAGGTCACATAGGTTTCGTGCGAATGAGGAAGTGGTGAAGAGGATCCAGAGGGAAGTGACCAAGATGCGAGGTGTGTGTGTGTGTGTGTGTGTGGAATGCTTCCTAATAGGACAGATTGACGGTTCATGGATTGCAAAAGTTGATTGATAGGTGAAAAAAAACGGGGAGGGGGGATATGATAATAACATTCAAGATAATTAAAGGATTTTATAGAACTGATGCAAGGAAAATGTTTTAGCACTCAGCTACAAGAGGCAGAACAAGAGGTCATCCCTGGAAGTTAATTAAAAGTATGGTTAGCAAGGGTGTGAAGATTATATTTTTATTTGGAGAGTGGTGAATGAATGCACTAGCTTGCCTGAATCAGCTGTGAGTGCTTTGTCTGTTAATGGTTTCAAGGAAAATGCAATAGATTTTGTGTTGATAAGTTGGGTCTCCAATGATGAGTCATGACTCCATGGAGTTGCCTGTGCAATAATAATAATAATAATTTGTAAGTTGAGGAAAAAATCATCATCATCATCATCATATTCCTGATATGTACCCTCAAGGGATATGATAGTACTACATGAAAAATTTACATCATTACTAACTTCCTATCTACAATTTTCCTCCAAATCAATCTGTTAACTGTCAAGACTGGAACATTATCAGATCTTAAATTTCTGTCTTCTTTTTACTGTATCAATTCACCTATACCTTGGTCTTCCTCTGGGTCTTTTTCCTGCCAATCTGGCAGAGAAAACTTATTTTGCTAATCTTTCCTCTCCCATTCTATTTAATTGACCATACCACCTGAGATTAGCTCTTCTAACACATTCCTGGATGCTAACAATGTCAAGTTCTTTCCTAATATCCTCGTTTTTAATATAATATTGCCTTGATGCCATCTGTTCACGCTCTAATCTTTCTCAGGAATCTCATATCTGCTGTCTCCAGTCTTTGGTCAAGTGTTTTATTTCTAACCCAGCTCTTAGATCCATAAGTTAAAGTTGGTTTGAACACTGTTTTGCATACAGCTAATTTAGTATTTTGACTAATTTCTCTCTTATTCCATATAAATTTATTCAGTTGACTTCATACCATACCAGCTTTGTTGAATATATTGTCTATTTCCATATTTAATGTACCATCTTCACTAAAAATTGTGCCTAAGTAGCTGAAATGTTCTATAGGTTCTCCATTCACAATGCAGTTGATATTTTCACTGTCTTTGTCTTGTTACTGCTCACATTCATACCATATCTATTACAACAATTATTCAATTTAGTCAGATAATCTTGCAGACTTGTAGCTGATTTATTTAGAAGTATAACATCACCTGCATAAAGCCAAGAGTCAACATTAATATTTCCAATTTTGATAGCAGGGTTAATACCACTAATGTGATCCATATAAATAATGAATAACAGAGGGGATAATGTACATCCTTGTCTGACACCAGATTTAACATTAAACCATCTTCCTGTACTTCTTTCAATTGTAACTGCTGACTTAAACTCAAATAAACACTGAGTATTGCTTGATATAATGCCCACTGATACAACTGTAGCATTTTGAATAGCTTCTCTCTTGGCACCTTGTCATATGCTTTGTCCAGATCTACAAAACTTATATACAGATCTTTGTTATATTCCCATGACTTCTCAACTATTTGTTGTAAAGTGAAAATCTGATCCTAGCAGCCTCTGTCTGGCCTGAATCCAGTTTGTTCTTCACCAAGCTTCTCTTATACAATCCTTCTCAAGTATACTCGCATAAATCTTATCAGGAACACAGAGTAGGGAAATATCTCTAATTCTCACATTCAGTTTTATTTCCCTTTTTATATATGGATACTATGAGAGCTGTACTCCAATCATCTGGAGTAGAGCTCCTGGAATTTGTCCCTCTGTTCAGGCCTTCTGAACTATTCAGTGCAGCCACTGTAAGACTTTTATACCTCCATACTTGAGCATTTCTGGTCGAATATCATATACTCCAGCTGCCTTTCCACATTTGAGGCTTTTGATGGCTTTTTCTACTTCAAGTATGGATATGTATTCCTGATTGCATGCCTGGTCTGTGTTTTTTACCACAGTGTTTTTTTACCATTGTCACTGATTGTTTCATTTAGTAACTTTTCGAAGTAATTACTCCATACTTCAAGGATATTTTTTTGTCTAGTTTTCATGTCATCTTTATCATATCTAATTCTTTTTACAGCACTCTTTCCTCCATTTCTGAGCTTCTTCACAACTTCCAGAATATCTTGCCTTCTTGATATTTATTTTCTTATGTTCTTACGAAAGTCTTTCCATGACTTTTGTTTAGCTAGTTTTACAGTGTTTAGCTTTCTTACATTTGTCTCTGTATTCTCTAAGAGCACAAGCTGACTTACTTGCCAGTAACTTTTGATATGCTTTCTTCTTTTCTTTCACTGCCTCTTTAACTTCTTGTGTCCACCATAGAGTTCTGATTTGTTGAGAAAAAAAATAATAATAATAATATTTTACACAAACACTTTGAAAACTATTTAATTTAGGTTCTTGCCACTTTTTTGTCAATTTCCATATCTGATTAAAATAACAATACAGCTGTAATAATGCTAATGAGATCTTTATTTTGATTTTATCATAATATTTGAATGATTTTCATATATTATTCAATTTTCTGAAAGTAGCATTTGCTTTGTCAATATCTCTGTGCAACATTCACATTCAACATTATGGGAAGTCAGGAGAGGCAAACTAAACAGGAGAAGTTGATTCAAGTCTGAGGAAGCAGGTAAACAGATCTCGATCTGGTTACCTTAAACAATTCGTTGACTGGCTAGTTGAAACTGCAATTCATTGTGATCTTGAGTGACTCTGGGTTTGAGACTTTTCCATAGATAAGTATACCTGATGGTTAGTAGATTTTCCCTTTTTTTCTCCTTTATTAATCTCAGTAATTTTATTTCCTTCTCTTAACTTAGAATTTATGATTACATTACCAACTTCAAATATGCGATCCTCAGTAGGGAAGCCTAGAGTTCAAGCAGATGTTCACACAGTTCACAAGTTTTTATGAATTCTTGCAATGTTATGACTAAACCAACTGCAAATTGAGCCTGAGTGGCTAAGAGCCACCCTAGACACTGACAACAGACCAGAGCCCAGAGACTTTACACTAACATACAGCCTCAGATTAAACCCAAGAAACAGCCAAACAATACAATGTGTTGGCACTGGCATTGGCAGGGAAAAAAACAATGCAAGAAACATCTATTGAAACCCCTCTAAAAAAATAAGAACAAATATAAGGAAAGAGTTCCTCTGGTAATTCGTGGTCATCTTAACTTGTTTCTTAACTTGGACCAAGTTAAGAAACAATAAACAGAAGTGGTCACAGTCCTCAAAAGCCATGGTGTGGGAGGGGATCAAATATAGCCAGAGATGGAAGACGACTACCATGCACTCAATTAAAGTTTTGAACAATAACAATGTCTACCACACATTCAGAGGATAGAGGATCTAGGTAATCCTTTACTTGTCTTAGGTGGGTAGAAATGTTGTTCAGAGGTTTGTGTCATTTCAGGAGGGAACCTTGTTTATCTGTTGTGCTTTTGATGTAAGGAAAAGATATAGTGTATGTGTAGTCTAGTTTGGGGGGAGGGAAGATTTGTTGTTCTTTTTAAGGAGTTTGGCTATGGGTGTTTTTTTTTTTTTTGTATCCATTTTGTTGGAATGATGTGAATAGAATCTGTTGTTCCAGGTGCAGTGCTTGTCCTGAGTGCACAATTCTCTCTGACCTGGAGTTTTGAAAATTCCAAGCTTCTGGATAGGGTGGTGGTGTGAAGTGGCATGTAGGCATCTTCCTTTCTGTCTGTGTGTGTGTGTGTGTGCATGCGTGCTTATCATAAACAGAGTGTATGGGGTACCCATCTGCTTGCCTTATAACTAAAGAAATATCCAAGAAGGCAACAGTCTCTTCTTTTTCTTCTTCTACAGTGAAACTAATAGAAGGATGGATATTATTGAGGAAATGTACAAAGTCAGACAGCGCCCGTAGGCCATGTGGCCAAATAGCAAAGACATTATCTTTATACAGATAACCCCAGTCTAACATGGCATTCCTACAACACATTCTCGCTCTAACACGGTTCGAGAATTGGAGAAATCCCCGTACAACACGGGATGTGATGAGAGATTTTAAGAGCAAGCACCATCTCATTCGATATTTTTCATTGCAGAGTGTATGTCGTGTCAGATTTGCATACAGAATTTTAGAATTTTAAACTTATTTTAAGACTTTCACTGTTTTCTTCTTTTACTATATGCATACATAGATTAAAAATTTTCGGGTATGTATTATTGAATCTTTTTTTTTAAGAAGTGTTAATTTTTTTTTTTTTTGTGAATTAATCTGTAGCCCTGAACAATGTCTGCCGGAAGTTAAAAAGTATCTCTTAAAAGACATTTCATCTCGCTAGAATTAAAAATACAGATTTTGGATCATCTTAAAAAGGGGGAAAAAGTATTATATTGTTGGATCCTATTTCGTCTTAACCTATACTTTGATCCGTCAATTTGTCACTACGATGTTCTTAAACAAAAAAAAAAATAAGTTGCTAGTTGATTTCTAATCCAAATATAGAGAAAATTTGTATTTATTGGCTGCGCCACTCTATATCTAAATTAGTCCAAGAATTAAAGTAAAACTAACTCTCAACTATTTCCCTTTTATGTGCTGTTATTATGTATACAGGCAGAGTTTATTTAACTTATTTAATCCACTCGCTTTGGTTCGATTATTTTATGAATGGTGCAGTAAAAGAGATTCAGGCAAAGTACAACTTTAGATCAACAAAACAAACATTTAATATAGGCTTACAAATTATACACTTTAGTTTAAGTCACTGAATAAGGTATTACAAACATTTTAGCTCATCTGGTAATATAGTCATATAATTTCAGGCAATGGTTAATCTGTTGTCTGAAATACAGCTTTCACAAAATTCAATTAACTATTTGAAAAAGTTCAATGTTATAAGTTCATTAGTAACCAACTACATTAATATCTTATAGTTACTTAAGTTTCAAATACAATATAAGGGTGGCAACACTTCTTCACAAGTATACACTCTTAAATCCACACTCCAGATATTCTCCGCAAAAGTTACTGTTAATGTAGGGATATTTTAGGAAGAAACACACACATATCTCCGCATAGGAGTAACGAAGTTGGTTAATTCTTACTGGTAAATTTCCTTGTTCATCTACTTATGTACAGACACTTTTTATAACTGTATTCACTTAAAACAATTAACAGCACTCATTAAAAACAAATCCTCATAGTAATAACTGAATAAATTAATGGTCGCAATTCATATAGTTAAAGGTTCTTGCTTGGAGCAAAACGCTTGTACTATCTTTGACATCACTTGACCAATTCAGTATTCTACCAATAACTCATGAACTAAGGTAACACGTAGTAATTCTTTAACTTGAAGTTTTTATGCACAGTTGCCTATTCTTCCAGCATTTAATTAATCTTTTAGGCACTCTATCTCTTAGCACAGCTATCGTTTAAATTTAACCTTGCTGCCTCTACTTATTCTCTTTACTCCGTGCTATTCTTCAAGTTTCTGTGTGCCCCTGAAAGGTCGGTCCTGAATCAAAATCCCAACAAAATTATCGCTAGTCATCCAGTTGCTACTTTGCCATCTTCCGTTGCTTTATTGTTCTGCAACTTACTAGCTAACTCGCTCCTCGAAGTAGACCTTAGCAAGCTACTTGACTGACTCGCCGACTCACTGTTATCTCTCTACTCGCTATTATCTCACTCTGATTCCCCGAATGAATCGTTTTTTCTGTTCTTTGCTTACATATCCCTTCTTCCCGCCGAAATTATTCTCGTGCTCTCTTCTACTAAAATCCTTTCCAGCCCTTCAATACCGATCTGTCACGCTCTGTTCTAAACTCACGCTCACTATCTTACATATGTCTCCATGACAACTAAAACAAAATATAATAAAACTGAGGCATTGCACAACATTATACCGCTACATACAGGAACAAATAAGGAATATTTACATTTCAATTAATATGCAGTTAAAATGTTGAATACAAATTCTTATAATATTAACATAGCAATAAATAAAATAAACTTAATAATATTTTAATACAGAGTCTTTTCACTATTATTATATATCCTTGATTAATTAATTATTAATAGAACTTAAAGGTAGTTACATGAGTATTAATTTATAAACAAGTGATTTACATTAAATAATAATTACAAGTCTAGCTTATGTGATGGAAGATCATGTTGGATTCTGAAGCAAATATTAATTACTCAAATCTCTATATATTCAGAATCCAACAATATGTTGCAAAATCCTTGGATTTAAATGAAGCAACAATCTGGACCATACAGAAAAATGAACAGAAAATTAGAGCTTCTGTTGCTGCAGGTTATTCTATCTCTGCAAATATGACAGCTCGTCCCAGAGCACCAATACTTGAAAAAATGGAAAAAGCTCTTAATGTTTGGATTGATGACTGCTCAATAAAAGCGGATCCCACTGAACACCAATGTTATTAAACATAAAGCTTTAAAAAATTTACAACTACTCAAAAGAAAATGGAGAATCTGCTATTAACCTCCCACTTTGTTGCTCGCAAAGGTTAGGTCAGCCGTTTTAGAAAACGGTTTTCATTACAAAATATAGAATACAAGGAGAAAGTGCATCAGCTGATAATGAAGCTGCCAAAACTTATCCAAGGAATTGCAAAAAATTATTGAACAGGGTGGATATACAACAAATCAGGTTTTTAATGCCGACGAGATGAGCCATTGGTAGAAAAAAATGCCCAAAAGAACATTTATTTCAAAAAATGAAAAAGCTGCACCAGGTTTTAAAGCATCAAAAGACCATGTAACATTACTTATGTGCAGTAACACTTCAGGCGATCACATGGTAAAAACCCATGCTAGTTTATAAATCCCTCAATTCTCATGCAATGAAAAACCTAAATAAAAGTGTTTTACCGGTGTATTAGATGGAAAATAAGAAACGTGTAGAAAAGCTTATGTGTTCGTCATTCATGTTGTTTAATTTTGATGGTATATATATAAGAACACAGAATTATAAGTAAATAATTATTTATTGACTTATTGCTGATATTTCGCAGGCGTTATAACCAGCATCTTCAGAGCACAAAAACACAGTATGCAAGACTACAACAACATGGTGTAGCAAAGGGACTAGTTTAATAAAATCGTAGCAACAACATAAAGACTAAAGTCCTAATTAGGCACCCTTTATCTAAACAATATACATATATATTGTTTAGATAAATATATAGCAATAACACAAAGACTGAAGTCCTAAAAAAAAAACAGAGAGAGAGAGAAAGCAGGCACTAGTTATGTCTTAAGATGACTGTCTCTCAAATCTTAGGAAAATTTATACGCACAGCCATATTTGTTGAGATTCGGAGTATGTTTCAGGGCTTCTGTTGCTTCTAAGAACAATCTCCGTAAAAGCTTATGTGCAGTACTTTGGTTTTCTTCTAGTTGATCCTGTGTGCAGGGTGTATCCAAAGCATGGTCTGCTAGGCCATGCCCGACTTGCCATAGTGATAGTGCCGGATGTATCTTTTATGTTCACTGATGCAGATGTCCACAGTTCTTCCTGTTTGAACGTACTAGGCTTGATCACATGAGCAGGGTACTTCGTAGACTACTGGATGTGATAAAGGAGGGATGCTGTCCTTGGGTGAACAGGCGAGAGTTGCTAATTTGACACACGGTCTTAAATATCAGCAATAAGTCAATAAATAATTATTTACTTATAATTCTATGTTCTGATATATACCATCAAAATTAACAACTGCGCACTGTATTCAGACTGTGTGTCAAATTAGCAACTCTCATCTGTTCACCCAAGGACAGCATTCCTCCTTTATCACATCCAGGAGTCTACGAAATACCCTGCTCGTGTGATCAAGCCTACTACGGTCAAACAGGATCCACATCAGTGAACATAAAAGATACATCCAGCACTATCACTATGGCAAGTTGGGCATAGCAGACCATGCTTTGGATACCCCTGCACACAGAAAACAAAAATCCTGCACAGAAGCTTTTACAAGTCAGAGAGATTGTTCTTAGAAGCAACAGAGCCCTGAAACTTACTCTGAATCTCAACAAATATGGCTGTATAAATTTGCCTAAGATTTGGGAGACAGTCATCTTAAGACATAACTAGGACCTGCTTCTCTCTCGTTTTTTTTTTCAGGACTTCAGTCTTTGTGTTATTGCTACAATATATATATATACACACACACATACATTTTTTTTTTTTTTAGATAGAAGGAACCTAATTAGGACTTTAGTCTTTGTGTTGTTGCTACAATTTTGTTAAACTAATCCTTTTGTTACACCATGTTGTTATAGTCTCGCGTACTATGACAAACCGTGTTTTCGTGCTCTGAAGATGCTGGTTATAACACCAGCGAAATATCAGCAATAAGTCAATAAATAATTATTTACTTATAATTCTGTGTTCTGATATATACCATCAAAATTATATATATATATATATATATATATATATATATATATATATATATTAAACAACAAAATTAAACAACATGGCAAATAAGAAAGCTTGGGTAACTACCGATTTATTTAAAAAATGGTTACTAACTGTTTTGTACCAAGTGTGGAAAACTACTTAAAGCAGAAAAATCTAGATTTTAAAGTTCTACTGATATAGGATAATGCACCCAGCCATTCAAAAGATTTAAATCACCCAAATGTCAAAATAATTTTCTTACCACCAAATACAAGTTCATTACTTCAACAATTAGGTCAGAGAATTATAATTACTTTTAAAACTAATTACATCAGGAAATTGTTGCAATGGGTTTTGAATAAAGTCGATGATGAATCTATTGAAGTCATGGAGGCATGGAAACTTTTTACAATTTTGGACTGTATTAATCTCATAACTTCATCCATCAAAGAAATAAAACCGACAATGTTAAATGCCTGTTGGTAAAATAATATGGCCAGAGTCAGTTCAAAGAGAAAATCTAATCAAGCCAGCAGAAAACAGAATGGATGCAATAATTGAACTTGCTAAGTCTCTAGGAGGGGAAGGTTTTGATGATATGAATGTCAAAGATATTCAAGAATTACTGGTGGAAGAAGAGACCGATGAAGCAAATTTGGTGGAAATGGCATCTGGAATAAACCAAATTAATTCAGAGGACGATAGCACAGATGGAAATGATGAAGTTAAACATTTTACTGTAAAAAGCATAAAGAAAGGCCTAGACTTAGCCAAAGAATTGGAGTTATATTTTCTAAATGAAGATCCTTCCATTGAAAGAAGCACAAAATTTAAGAGAGAACTTCACAAGTGCTTAGCTCCATACAACAATGATGACAAAGAAAACATTATGTATTATGTAAACATTATGTAATAATATTAATATGTAATACTTTTGATCAATTATTGTTTTAATAAACATACATTTCTCTCAGTTATAAAAAGAAAGTAGTATAGTTTTTTTTTAACTTTTGGAACCTAATCCTGTGTTTTGTACTAGTTCTATGTTTCATACAACATGAATTCGCATAATATGGCATTTTTTAGGAACCTAACGACAGTGTTATATGGAGGTTACCTGTACCTCAATAATACTTTGGGCTTGATTGGGGGGGAGGGAGCAAAATTAAGTGCCAAAGGTTCAAATGATTCTATGTATAGCAATGGGGAGTGAAAGTGAGGAGCTTATTTCTATCTTCAATTTATTTAAAGAGCTGGTTGTTCCAAATAAAATATCCTGATTTAAGGCAGTATTAAAAGAGTATGGAAATGTCAGGGGGGGGAGGGGTTGGATAGAAGAAGCAGTGTATTGTCTACTGAAATGTTTCCTTTGATGTGTCCACAACACATCAAAGCTTACTAAGGGATCATTCTTCTCTAATTGAAGTTTTTGCATAGTGCTTTTAAAGTATGTGGAGTTTTTAATATAAGACAATATCTTGCCAATGTGTTTGTTGAGCTCAGATGCCAAGTGTTTTGCCAGTTTATAGGTGGGACAACCAGCTCTTTAAACAAATTGAAGGTGTAGCAATAGGTTCCCCACTTTCAACCCCATTATAAAACTCATACATGGAATCATTTGAATCTTTGGCACTTAATTCTGCCCCTTCCCCCCTCAAGCCCAAAGTATGGTTGAAGGTATGCTGAAAAGTTGTAATAATCACTATGAAGGAATTAGAGGTAGAACCATGTAACTTCCACATTATTCTACATATTCCCCGCGAAGTGTTATACACTTGTCACAATGTTGTTGGATCATTTGCAATCCTCTGAGAAAAAAGTCTTTCCCTTGTTGCAAAAAAAAATAGTCATTTCTGTTCTACGTGTTTATCAGAACTTTCAAGCCCCCCCCCCTCATATAGACAACGTCTGCCACTTGGTTCACATGTGCCGTCTAACTTTGTACATTTCCTCAATAATATCCATCCTCATATTAGTTTCACTGTAGAAGAAGAAAAGGAGAGCTTGCCTTCTTGGATACTTTAGTTACAAACCAAGCAGATAGGTCCCTCATACATTCAGTTTACCACCACAAGCACACATGCATGTGTGTGTGAATGTGTGCGCACGCACGCACACACACACACAAACTGTTCCCTCCTGAAACGACACACAATCAGAAATGTATGCAAACCTCTAAACAACATATCTAAAAAGAACTTTCTTAATTTGATGTGTACAGCATCCCCTGGCAGTGGATGCCGTTCATCCTATTGGTCTGAAATAAAACTCAATATTTCAGACCAATAGGATGAACAACTTTAGTCAGGAGAAAAGAACACAAAAAATATATCCGGAATGGAGAACCAAAAAGTGGACTATTTCAACATGCCATAGAGAAAGACAACTTTATAAGATGGAAGGAAGTCAGGCTACTTTACAAATCCTGGTTAAAATCTGAGAGACTGTTCCTGGAAGCAGCACAAGTTCTACAAAATCTGGTTAACTGTAACAGAATGGATGGTAAGCTTTTAAGCAGATTGTGGCACATAGACTTATCTACCTATCAGCATTAACAACAGGAATCACCACAAAGAGTGTCACTGTTGTCCTGCATGCCACTGTCCTTGTTATCCAGGTCATTTTAGTTTGCCTTCACTGCTTGTGTAGTGTTAAAATGCCTCTGATAATGCTAGCTTAAACTAGCAAAATGTCAGCTGTAAATAATTAATTTAAATGGTAAATTATTTGTTTACATTCAAGTATCTACATAGTTTGATGTTTCAGAAACTTCAACATGAATAAGAGCAACAATTAAAGAAATCTAAAATGGAATTAAGGAGTTAAGGAATTTGGAATGAGGGGTGTGCTTAAGGTTTAAAACTTATAATTGAGAGGAGACCTACACATAGCCTTTAAAGGAATGCAGAGAACCGACCAGGGCTTCTGACCTAATGTCCAATCCTCACCTTCTTGTTGCGCACCTTATTAGGTATCTACCTGGATACCGAACGTGGATGGGCTGGCAATTTAGGATTTAGCCAACCAAATTGTCTTCTTCTTCTTGGCTTAAACCATAAATAAAATTATACAACATGACAGAATTAAGGCGTTTTCAAGCTTTAAATGAGCATTATTTAAAAAGAGCTTTCTTAGTTTGATGCAAATGATTTGTTTATAAGGCTTTACTGGCTTTTTTTTTTTTTTGACAGATTTTATGTCCGGTATACAATTTGATGGTCTCCTTAATTTTAACAGTTATAGATGATATCAACAGCAACTAAGCACAAGTGTATTATGTAAACGGGATTTCATTTATTTTATTTTTTCCCAAATGCAGCTTACCAAATCTTCTAACAGATTTCCAATGCCACAGAAGTTAGCAACTAGCCATTTTAAAGAATAGGCATATTACATTTATCAAGGTTAACACATGTACAAAAAAATTGGTTTTATTATTATTATAACTCCAGTAAACTGCCATTCCAATCTTAACTGCTCTGACTGCATGTCATTCTCAACATGTTGGGAAGTATCTGCCTTTATTACCATTAATTATCCATAATTAATTTTTTTTTTAACATTGACAAAGTTATCTAATTTTGAATTATAGAAGATATCCATTTTGTTCTTTTGAACTCTAATAGTGCATAACTCAGTTGCATCCAAGACATGAGCCAGTAAGCACATGCTACATGACTTGTATCTTGTGATTCATGTTTTGCATGTAGTTAAATAATCTCTTTCTTCTCTGATGATGATGTCCATGTAACACTGGATAAAATATATCAGAGTTTTAATAAATTATATTTTTCTATACATGTGTTAACTGTCATATATATATATATATATATATATAATGTCTAGTACACATGTTCCTGTGGAATGTCTAATCCCAACTTTCATTTCTTTTCTGAGAAATCAGATGTTATCTTAATGTGGATATGAACCCTAGAAAAAGAGTAGACTAAAATGGAAATAACTAAATTACATGAAATAAGTCTCACAGCTTTGAATACAATTATAAAGTAAGAAAATGACACACAGAAATCATGTAGCAAGTATTAAATTTCATCTCACATAAAAATATAATATGGCCGAAAAGGGGCAACAGTGCAAAGGCTGGTGCATACATATACCATCTAATTCCAATAGCTAGCACAATTAAGGCAACAAATACAAGACAAACATACATCTAATATTACAGGGCAATGTTGTCCCAGGTGAGGAACCTGATCCAATGCAAAACAATTTTCCAACAAGGTCTCCAAACAAGTCAAGCAATTTATTTTATTGTGGATCACATATGCAAAAGGTTGGAACCTATCAAACACTAGAACTATGGGTAGGCTAAAGGCTAAACAAACACTCTTGACTCCAATCTACTACGTCATTTTTTTTATTATTAGACACCTCCAGGGAGTCCAAAGACTCATCGAGGGAGAGTGTGCCAACAACATCGAACGATTGGTCCCCTTCCAAATACTAACCTCGCTCAAACTTACTTAACTGAGCCATTAGTAGTAGAGGCTCTACCAATCGACCAACCTTTGCCGGCTAGAGATCAAACATGGATTTTTTTCAAGCCACTTCAAGCCTCCATTGGATGCATCATACCTATTAACATGATTTGAACTCAAGACTTGTTAGTTAGGGAGTAAGAAAAATGGCAGTAAATGTTTAGAGAGCAGCCAGATAATTCCATAGATCTAAATCTAACAGAAACTTCTGGGAAATCTGTAAAGAAAACTCAAAGAATGAATTGTGCTACTAAAGACAAACCTGCTAGAGTTGACTTGTATTATGGCTGAAACAGATAAGACATATTCATATTATGTCTGCTAATATGAATATTCCCATACCAGTCTGCATTTTTGTAGAATGAAAATTCCAAGTGTTCAGGAGGAAAAATCTTGAAACTCCTATCACCTCAGTATGAAACCAGCTAACTCACTCACTTCTGGGTTGAAAATCACTTATATGTTGCATACTAAATAGGAATCAAACTCAGATCTTTCCTGCCAAAGGACTATGTAACAATGTCCTTGCAACTAAAGCTAAGCAATAATGCACACATGATTCCTAAATGGAAAAACAACTACATCCACAAAAGGATAAAGAAGACAAAATATTAAAGAATGAAATGTAAAATATACTATATTTCTGGAAAAATTTTAAATTATGTGCATTATCTGCCTTAATTATATATGATAAAGAATTTTTTTTCCTCTCCCAATCCTCAAAGAATGCTGCCAGCATAGTTAGGTGACAAGGGTGTTTGAAGATGTCTTTAGGTGGTAAGTGAATTTTATTAGTCACTGTGAATCCACCACCCTGCTTACTGGAGGCCTGAAGATGCTTAAAGTTCTGTGTTGTAGAACAGAGTTTCTGGACTATCTAATTCGTAATCCCAAGGTACTAATGCACACCAGGTTGGTTACATTTCATGGGTAGGATGCCCATTAAAAAAAGTGAGTATTGCTTTCAATATGAATCCATTTTTCTTGCTTCCTTAATCATTACATCTCAATCCCAGCATTTTCCAACTTGGAAATACTACGGAATAAAATTAACTGTTTACACTTCATTTACACTCACCCTTGAGAATTCCATGCTATCCTAGCTGTATGAGAGCTATCAACCTAGATGGGTGATTGGATAGCATCTCTGTTCTGAAACCAGTAAGATATGGTGTGACACCATCACCTGACTTATTGGAAATCTCAAGTGAAATGGAAAATGATGGAATGGAAATTGAATGCAAACTGTGATCCAGAAAACAATGTCCTTCAGAGTTGATGGACATTGTGCAAAATGATTATAAGAGTGTGCAAGAAATCAAAGAAATTCCTAATACATATTACAAAATTGTAGCAAAAATTTGTTCACTGTTTTTGGTTTCTGATTTCATTAATATAATCTAATGATTTAATAACTAATAAGAATCTAGTTTTTTAATTTTATTATTGTCCCTTTTACTTTTTTTTTTTTTAATAATAATATTTCCACTTCAATAACAATCTGAAAACAGTCGTCTTTCTTTATTAGTAATGATGCAGAACTCACTACAAAAATCAAGTTTTACTGAAGTTATGAATGAAATTACTCATTTTAAAAATTTCAATATTTTAAACTGAAGAAATTTCCTTTGGTAAACTGATGGAATGCTACACCAAACTTCTATATTTAGAAGAGTAAAAAACTATAGTAGAAATATTTTAAAAATTAAATACCTGATAAATATCTAGCAAACCTCTGGTGACAACAGGAAGAGGAAAATATTCTCTCAGTCTACTTTGGTCCACTGAATACTTTAATTCTTCTACCATTGTTGTATAATACCGCAAATCCCAGAAATCCAGTTTATTGTTAAAAGTCAATGTTAACTTCTCACACTAAAAGAAACAAGTCAATTATAACAATTTTATGAATGTGAAAAGAGAAGAAAACAATTTTATTTAAATAGTTCTGTTTTTCATTCAGGCACATTCATGAAATATAAAATAACAACCAACTTTTAATTTTTATATGATATAATAATTAATAGTGATACTATCACAGCAAGATACACTAAGTTACATGTGATTTTTTTCTCAAATTATTGCTGAATCAACTAACCATATGGGGCCAATGTATTTATGCCTGCCAATTGCATTCTTTCTTCTGGCCCATTTACTTGTTCTGCAGAAAAAAAAAAAAAAAAAAATTTGACCACCACCATATGAAACTTTATAAAGGCTTTTCAACTGAACTCACCTTCATTTGAAATGCACTCATAAAGGTTCGTTGCAACCTAGATGGGAGATTAAACATGCATGTATACCCATATGCATAATGCTTATGACTGCTCACAAGATTATAGAAGATAACAAACATAAATATAGATGTAAAAAAAACCTTACACCAGTTTAATAAATCTAATAAGTCAAATAGTTAACAAATTAGACTGTTTATTAAGAAGAATTATAAAATTATGATTTTAGCAATGCAACATTTATTAATAACAACCTGTCTTAGCACTTGTCCCCCCATCCTCTGATTATTTTACATTAGATTAAAGGCTAAGCATGAGATAAAAGGATCCTCTGTTGATACTAGGTGATTTTCTATTATTATGCTCTTATTCAATAAACTATAGGACATTTCTGTTGGGATTAGGTGATCTGGAATGATGGTTGAATGGTCGGTGGTTTACTGGCACAAGAACAATAAATGTCAATACCATGCCAAACTAATGGTTATAGCAGCATTTAAACTAATAATAAACAGTAATAAAGAGTAAATGATATGTAGAGTAAATTAGTAAATAATGCGTTATGTAGAAAAAGCATTTTTTTTAAAAAAATTAACTTAAGCAATGCAGTATCAACACATAAATAGAATTTATAATCAAATGCTTTTGTATAAATTGCTTATTTGTAAAAAAGTCAAAAACTAAATGCAATATTTTTTTAAACATCTGATCCACACATGAAAGGCCACAAGACCTATAGCACATTAGTGCTGCGTGGGTGTGGGCAAGGGGAATAGAAGAGAGGAGGAGTCTGTTGAGAGAAGTGCTGACACTCCACCAGAGCATGGCAAACAGCGACAAAAGTGTTGCATTCATGTATAGGTGGGTCATCAATCTTCAATCGATAAGAACGTGTAGAATGACTGTGACCTACGCAGACCCTGCTGATTCCCAATGTTTCATTTATGGTCTGGTCACTTTATATGTCAGTGTTTCCTGCCATGATGATTGTCATTGGTTATTTCGTTCTGATTTTATAAACTGTCTGTAGTCTGTATACAGGACTGACAAACTGTACATGGAAAAAGTATGAGCTGATCTAGCAGCTGCACCCAGTCTCATTTTAATTCCAATGTGGCTGGTGATCTAATACAAGTAAATATCAAAATTAAGGATTTTCATTTTGTACAACAGTTGTAGAATCTCACATAGCACTGGATGAGAATTGTACAAAGGAAAGGAGATGGCTTGTAAAGAAATCCATGAATCAGTATGAAACATATTTTTAGTAACAGTTTTTCTTTTATATGTAAAAATGCAAGTCGGATGGCATGCAGCTCAATGTATAATTACTGCATTTAAGGGGGGACAAACTGGAGATAATATGTCAGGAAACAGCAGCACAATAATAAACATCTCAGATTTTGAGACTTTTGGTTGTGCTGTCAGTACAGACAGGTAAGAAATCAGAGTGCTCTGCTCTGTGCACAATTTAAATGACTGCAGATAAATAAATGATGGAGTATGAGACTTCCCTAGCTGACACCGTGATACGTCGCATTGATGAGTGCAAATCTGCTGAGAAGGAATTCAGTTATATTCAGTGCAGTGAATGCCGTCCACATTCATGCCAAGAGCTTGCATAATCTCTTTCACAAGCATACTGAATGAGTGAATGACAGTCTAATGTGTATGATACTGAGTTTCCCAATGCATGGGGGGAAAATAAAATAAAATAATAGTCCACATAGGATGTTTTGGAATAAACTTTATTTTCAGGGCACAG
Source organism: Typopeltis vanoorti (assembly GCF_054136105.1). Lineage (NCBI taxonomy): Eukaryota > Metazoa > Arthropoda > Arachnida > Uropygi > Thelyphonidae > Typopeltis > Typopeltis vanoorti. Next base: position 20,844,983 of record NC_143573.1, read on the forward strand.
TAGTTAAGAGACAACTGTTTCCATCAAAGTGAAAGGAGCAGATTATTTGCTTTCATGGAAAAGGGTGATGTGTACAACACACCAGTAGCTATATGTATACCCTGATGATGAATAGGATCCAGCCATCTACCTTGCAGAACAATAAACTTAGAACCCATAATCAAGTTTTAATAGAACAAGTGCATGATAAAGTAAAGCAAGGAACATCAAGATGCATCCCATTCTGCAGGGCATATCATGCAGGATATTCAATGTCCTTTTGCATTTTTCTCTAAATGGATGCATGCACAAGACGAGAAAAAAAGATTCCAATGAGCCTGATCAATTTTCCATAAATGTACTTCAAATACAGAAGGTAGTTGACTAACCCCAGGTCTCTACACACACACACACAGCAAGACCACGATTAACGCTAATTTGAAATAACGTGGTTTTCTCCGAACCCTAAAAAAAAGCGCTAAATATTCCACAATTAAATTAATATTCCACAAGTGCATGATAAAGTAAAGCAAGGAACATCAAGATGCATCCCATTCTGCAGGGCATATCATGCAGGATATTCAATGTCCTTTTGCATTTTTCTCTAAATCGATGCATGCACAAGACGAGAAAAAAAGATTCCAATGAGCCTGATCAATTTTCCATAAATGTACTTCAAATACAGAAGGTAATTGACTAACCCCAGGTCTCTACACACACACACACACACACACACACACACACACACACACACACACACACACACACAGCAAGACCACGATTAATGCTAATTTGAAATAACGTGGTTTTCTCCGAACCCTAAAAAAAAGCGCTAAATATTCCACAATTAAATATAATGCAGTTCTATGGAAGCTTAAGAAAGCACTAAATTTACACTGATTCAATTTATCGCTATATTTCCTTTCATTCATATATAATACAATTGTTCTCAAACCTGAACCAATTGGCGAAAGGTGACGGATTCGTCATAGCACTGTAATTCCCCTAAACCCTAAATTTATGTTTGTCCCATGCATTTGTTTTCCCCATACATTGTGTGGTTGTTCACTGACAGTGAAACAGTGTCTATGCTATCAGTATGATTTGAAGTGCCACATAAAACATTATTTATGCACTATAATCATCAATATTATTGACCAAGAAAATCAACAAAAATTCTATCTGTTCATTAAAAATTAATCATTACTGTCATTTTTTAAATTATTCAAAATGAGTGGGTGTAAAGATGATAAAACAAAATTGATATGTAAAAGCATTTCACTCGACATTAAAATGCAGGTGCTGAGGCGATTAGAAAAAGGTGAATGTCAAGTTGACATTGAAGCCACTTTAAATTTATCTACTTCTACCATACAGACGATTTAAAAAAAAAACAAGGACAAAATTAAGCGTTCAGTAACCACAACATCTTCTGCAACAAAGGTAACCCAATCCAGAAGCAATGTTTTAGAGGAAACGGAGAAATGTCTTTCCATTTGGGATTGATGATGAAACTGAACGCAACATGCCATTAAGTCATGCAATAATCATGGATAGATTTTTTTAAATCTATCGAATTGGTTCGATAGATTTAAAAAACTCCAACAATTGCTTAATGAGCAATTGTTGGAGAGAAAAAGATAATGACAAATGATACTAGACGACTTCATCACTAAAAAATCAACAATTTCAGAACAGCTAGAACCTTCAACAGCACAAATATAAACTTTGTTTTATTTTTGTGTCTATATACATACAGTATTTCAGTATGTATGTATATGTGTTATGTATAGTTTGCAAGTTAATATAAAAATTACTTAAAATTAAAGTAAAACTTGTTTATTCTTGGTTGCATTCCCCTATTCCTATTTACTATGTGTTAAAATGACCTCGTTTAATGCTGTTTTGTTTAGCGCTTTGTCTTCTAGGAACGCATCCTGAGTGTTAATCGGGGTATTACTGTATATGTTAACAGTGTGTGTGTAAATACAACATATCAAATAAAATTTTATTAAAACATGGTGGCTCTTCTACTCAATCACTCACATACATACATTCAAAACCTTAACAAACTAGGTCAAGACTGTTCTGAGATTAGTTACAAAATGTCTGCAAAAGCAGAAGTTAACACATTTCAGTAAGAGAATCAGACACCACCAAAATCAGGTGTGGGAAAATCTTGGCTAATTTTGCTCTTGAAACTACAAGCATGTCTTCCACGTCAATTCTTAAGTATTTTGAGTTAATGAATGGTCTGTAAGGGAAACAGCAGCAACAAATCTCCTTACACATAACTATATAAGAAAACACAATACATGCCTATATCTTCAAACATGCCTTAATGCAAGCAGTATCTATTCAAAGTATGTATCAAAAACATTAATAGTTTATTTCATGTGCTCCAATTATCCAATTTATAAATACAGGTATCCCTTGCTTAACGCAGCCAAATTAATTGCAACAATCCCTTGACATACGCAGCAAGAGTTTTAATTAACGCGCCTTTAAATTTACCAAGATTCCACCAAATACGACATCATTGCTACAACCCATGGACATGAGCTTCAACTTTCAAAGTCTATTTTCTTAAAAAGACATTCGCAAAGTCAGTAGAAACAACAACAGGAGAAAATGCAATTATGCTCCAAGAATTTCGGAAAAATTTTAACATTAAACATGCAGTTGAAAACATTCATGACTCTGGGAGCAAGTGTCTTCTAGCTGCATGAGAGCTGTATGGAAAAAACTTTTGCCGGAATGTGCTAATGACTTAGGTAGTTTTCAAAATCCTGTGAACAACGTGGTTGAAGAAATCGTTGCAATTGATGAAGACGACGTTTTTGATGGTGTTGATGCAGAAGATGTTAAAAAATTATTGGATTCAAATTCAAAAGATTTCAGTGACAACGATCTTCTTGAAATTGAACAATAACACGCATATAAAGACAACGAACAAACGGAATGTGAAGATGAGGCTCCAAAGGAGATAACAATTGAAGAACTGGATGGAATATTTCAGTTTAGAATCGCTTAAGCAGCAAGTAATGGATACAGATCCAGATGTTAATCGAAGAATGCCTGTTTGCCGAGGTCTAGAGAGTCATTTTGCTTATTATCGTAGAACTTATGCTGATAGGAAAAAACTAAAACTGCTCAAATGACTCTTGATAACTTTTTTTTAATAAAAAATTGCAGTAACTAATGTAGGTACAAACATTTAGTTTGCATTCATTGTTTATCTTTCCTAAAAGAGTACCATATAAACCAAACTATTAATACAGTAATCGATCATGGACAAATTGTAATTTTACCATTGATTATTATATTCGATTAACGTGACTTTGATATACGCGGTAACATTGAGGGATTAATTAATCACGTTAATCAAGGGATACCTGTATTTCGCATTGGACATTCACCTAGTGAATGTGTAAAAAGGAAAATGGTATAGTTGTATTACTAAATCACTTAAGGAATTGGCAACGTAGAATATAAATTAAATTACACTTTAATAAATATTTCTGATATTTCGGCAACGTCGTGTTGCCATCTTCAAAAGGAACTTACAAAAAAGGCACGTGCACGTAGGCACTACAACACAGTAACTGAGAATGAAGTGATGAAGCTATTGTTCTCCTAAAAGTCCTGATGGTGCCCCCTAGCAGGCTAAGTAGGTGTTCTTGGCTGTTGGGCTGAAGGTCTGCTGATGTAAGCCTCCCAAATTTGGGGCAGTCTCATACAACCAAATTTGTTGAGGTTTGGAGAGTTTCTGAGGGCCGAGGCTCTTTCGAATTTGTATTTACTACGGTGTATTACTGTAGCTTTCATCCACCATATTCTGTGCCGTGTATCCAGAGCATGGTCTGCATGACCAGAATGGCTGTACTTGTGAAAACGGATGTAGTCCTTGTGTTCAGAAATTCTGATATTCGCTGTCTTGCCTGTTTGGCCAAAGTAACACAGTTTACAGCTGCAAGGGACCTGGTATACACCAGGTAGGTCTAGGGGAAGTGGTTGGTCTTTAGTGGAGCGGATAAGGGATGACAATTTTCTGTATGGTCTGTAACAGGAGGTCAAGTCATGTTTTTTTAAGATTTTGGTAATAATTTTTTCTGAGATGCCTCAGATGTAGGGAATGGTGATGGATTTAGAGTAATCCTTGTTGTGGAGGGGGGGGGGGGGGTGTGGTTTGTAGGTTTCAATATTTTGGGGATTTTTTTGGGGGGGGGGGTAGCCATTGGCTGAGAGAGTGTTGAGGATGTGATTTAGTTCAGTGTTTAAGGCCATGTCATTAGAATAGATTAGTTTTGCCATGTTGTATAGTGTTTTCACCACTTCATATTGTTGTGAGGGGAGTGGGGGGTAATTGTTGGTGAATGTACCTGCTTGTATGGGTGGGTTTTCTATAAACTGAGAAAACCAAGGTTCCATAGACTGGCGGGTGACTAGTGTGTCTAGGAAAAGGAGACTGTTGTTTTCCTCTTTTTCCAGGGTGAACTTGATTCTGGTGTTGGTTGCTTAAGTGTGTTAAGAAGGAGAGGAGTGTATCAGAGCCATGTGGCTGGTTTTTGTGGGGCAGAGGCTAAGACTTTTTCTTCAAAGGTCTCCATGCTCTCCAAACCTCAAGAAATTTGGTTGTATGAGACTGCCCCAAATTTGGGAGGCTTACATCAGCAGACCTTCAGCCCAATGGCCAAGAACACCTACTTAGCCTGCTAGAGGGCATCATCAGGGCTTTTAGGAGAACAATAGCTTCATCACTTCATTCTCAGTTACTGTGTTGTAGTGCCTTTTTTTTTGTAAGTTCCTTTTGAAGATGACAACATGATGTTGCCGAAATATCGGAAATATTTATTAAGTGTAATTTAATTTATATTCGTATCTATGTTGTCAATTCCTTAAGTGATTTAGTAATGCATAACCAACGTATAAGCCTGTCTACGGTATAGTTGTAGGTGACTCAGTTGTTTTGTGTGTCTCTTCGTATCTGTTGAGATAGCTATGGTTTATGTACTTGGTAGGGAAGTTTGTTGAGAACTCCCTTGATAAACTTGAGGGTAAAAGAATCATTCTCATAAAGAGAAAGAGAATTCAACACCAGAGCTCTCCATCTGCCATGGAGTCACATATGGATGCCTATTACTGGCAAGCAATGGCTGCACTCAGAAGTGGAGTGCTAGAACTACCCTGGATGCATTAGCACCATAGCAAGCCTTGGAGCCCTTGGCCCATGGGGAAGAAGAATTAATGTAATGCCATTGACTCTTGCAAGCAAACCCATTAGATAAATGATCATAGCTGGGCTATCCAGGTCCACCCACCTTGCCAAAGTAAGGAACAAAATAGAACACGACTACCAGTATCCCCGCTTTCCAGATGGCCATCTAGAAAGGACAGTAGAAAATACTCAGGAAAAGCAAAGCAAAAAACATGAGAAGAAAATAACAGACAAAGGTGAAAAATTAAAAGGGCCACTACCATCAATGTGAGGTACCTTCCACCATGAACAAATGCATTTATATGGAGGAGGTGGGTAATCATGACAGACTAAAGCTCCAGCATAAAAAACTTACATTACTTTAAAAATATGAAGAGGTTTGCAAGACAATGACTTTAAATTGCTGTGATCTTGTTTTGAATTACTAGGACAGCTGATCTGAGAATACTGAAAAATCAACACTGTCAAGCTCTATAAGTCCATTCTCTTTACAACCAAAACAATATCCCAAACATAATATAATGCATCTCTTAGGTGTTATAATAGTCTTTCCTACCCTAGAAAGTGTTGTTTTTCTTCCCCTTCAACTTAGTCTTTAATCAAAAAAGCAATCTGTTCCCTTACTGACAGTCAGCAAGCATATTAATTAATAAAGATAATAATTACAACTACATCCCCCCCACCCCCCAACACACACACAAAAAAAAAATTCTCAATGAACAAGTTTGTTAATTAATGATCAAGAGGAACGGTTAAAAAATCAATCCATCTCTCCCAATTCTCAGGTCTGAATTTTGATAATTTCATGACATAGTCTTTTCAATAAAATGCCCTAATTAACACAGGAGAATGTAAGCTTTCTATAAGACTTTCTTTGCCACATTGGCCATATCAAAAGAATATTAAAATATGCTGACAGCAAAATCATATTTTAAAGATTTTTTTTTATTGTCGTTGTTAATATTCTGGTCTCAGTTCATTTCTAAATTGTTATAAAACCGAAGGACATTTTCTGGCACTTTCTTTTGGAAGTCCTAAATGTATTGCATAATCAGCATTTTTATTCAGCATATAGGAATTATGAGAGAGTGTGGGCTTTTTGCCTTGCAAATTTTGGTATTAGAGTAATAAACAGTGGTTCATCATCCACTTTCCTAGGGTTGACCATTTGAAAAGCTGTTGAAAATGTGAAAGCTTTCCTCCAGTCTTCCAGATTCAAGAAAAGCATCCACATTTTCATCAATGCATAAATCCAGTAAATAATTTATGCACTTAGAGAAGCTACCACCCTGCAAAAAAGCATCAGAAGCACCAATAACACTTTAGTAATAATAAATCAATTTACCATATTTTTCACCTCATAAGACACACCATTGTATTGGATGTATCACATTTTTCATGTTGAATATTTTGGGAGAAAAAAAAATTCTCTGTATAAGATGCATGAATTATGCATCAAATTTTTCATGTAAATATTAATTTTTTTATTTCAAATTTTAATACATGTATTATCTATCCATTTATTAGATAAAAAAACAAAATATTCTTAAAAAAATCATCTAATCATTAAAAAACTAACATGATAATGCAGGCATGCATAAATCGTTTCTCTTTGTAAATCTAAAGCACCATGATGGCAACACTGATGTTATTTCTTTCTGTTGCCAATATTTCTGCTCACTGAATAACCACTTTGTAGATGCACAGCAAATCGATCTTCTTTGATCCATTATCCAAGTGTTTAATTTTCAATTTCTGGCTATTTTACCAGTTTTCTGAGGAGATTGTGCTTGTTTAGAATTTACTTCTATTCCTGCTCTTGTTTTCTCCAAATTCATATCATATTTTTCTGTAGGCAGAGGCCCAAAGTGCTGCAATGCTGCCCTATTGCCATTTTTTTGTGTATTCAATCACACTATGCTTAAACACAATCGCATAACTATGCCTGTACTTCGTAGAATCCATGGGTTATAAAAAAAAATTAAACATAATGTATTGATTACTAGATTAAATGCGACCGTTGACCATTAACGACCGTGCAATTATTCAAACTGATTCTGCATTACTGACAAGCGATGACACACCGAAACTGTGCATACATAAAAAACACAGTGGTTTATAAGATGCATTAAGCTTATAGGGTGTGTCCTAATTTTCAGATAAATATTAGGTGCAAAAAAGTGCATCATATAAGGTGAAAAATATGGTGATTCAAGAAAAAAAATTCAAAGAAGTTTAAATCTTAATATATATACCCAATTCTCCATTTATACATTTTTCTGGAACCAAGTAGATTGGTTCCAGAAAAAATCATGTAAAGGAAAACTGTGTAAAAAAGAATACAGTGCACATGAAAAAATAGAAGAATGGTTCCAGATGCGAAAATCCGATAGGAACAATAAGTTATTTTCAAACACACACACACACACAGTCATCCCTCAACTTACGTTGGGGTTCCGTTACATCCAGCAGGATGGAAGTTGATACGTTAAATCAGGTTTATAGGGGTTAGGGACTTAACCATAATTAGTATACTGTCATTTTAATTTTTAAACCTTATAAAACTGTACTGTGCGTTACTGCCACTATAAAACAGGAGAATAATTACACAAATCTTCCTCCACAATGAGATCTTCATTACCTTCCCTATGTGAAGGACCAGGCTGCAGCTCTTCTGGTGTAACCCTTGTTTTTTGATTAAAATGCCCAATGTGCATTGCTTATTCCTCTTCTTCTTATACCATAAATTTGTTTATAGCAAACAAATGCATTATGCGCTTTCAACATTGTGGTCCAGGTCTTCAACCATTTTGAGAACATCACAAACTACAGAGAACATTTCTGCAACATTTCACTGTAAATTGTTTAACTACCTCTTCTTGTTTCTCTTTTTCCTCTTCCATTTCTCATTCTTCCTCTTCTGCAACACGTTGTTCCTCCAGTTCCACCAATTCTTCTTTGATCAACTCTTCATGGGCACACTCTATGAGTTGAATTATGTTATCATCATTCACTTTGAGATTCCGATCGTTTGCTAGGCCCACTGTTTCTTCACTCAATTTACAAAGGTCTTCATTTTTTTCAAAACTTCCAAAGTCGTGCACAAACCTTTTTAATGTCTTTTTCCATATGCCACTCATACACTGAGAGGTCACTTCACTCCAAGCCAGAGCAATATTTTTAATAGCATGATTAATATTGAATTCTTTGCAGAATTGCATGAGAGTCTGATCATTTCCTTCAGTGGCAGAAATGGTCACAGATAATAAGCCTTAAACACTGCAAGAACTCCCTGATCCATCGGTTCATCACCAGAGTTAAAGATCGGTACTATCAACAAAAGAAGCCTGAATGGCAAAGAAATGGAGCTAGCTGAGGAATTAGATAACTACCAGATCGTTATAGGGGTGACTGAAACAAAAAAGACAAAAATTGGTGAGATCTTTCTGAGCAATACATACAAAATGTTATATTCAGGCAATGACAATCAAAGAAAAGAAGGAGTAGCCATAGTATTCAACACAAAATACAAGGGTAATCTTCTTGAATGGCAGTCAGTCTCAAGTAGAGTAATGTGGGCAAATATGAGAATGGGGAACTGGACAATGAGACTTATTTGTGCCTATGGTCCCACAGAATGTTCTATTAAGGTAGAAGTGGAGGAATGTTTTGAGGCTTTAGAAAAAGCAATTGACACAATGAAAAAAGAAAAGTTGGTCCTTGTTGGGGATCTAAATAGCAGAGTAGGAAATGATTGTTAGACATACAAAAATATTTTGGGAAAATCTGGAGAAAAGAGCAAAGCTAATTATAATGGCAAATATCTGTTGGATTTCTGCTCAGGACATGGACTGGTTATTACTAACACCATGTTCCAACATAAAAATGTGCACAAATTCACATGGAGAGAAGAGGCAAGGAATAAGAAAAGTCTCATTGACTATGTTATTGTTGATAGTGATGTTTTCTTCCTGGTGCAGGACACCAGAGTGTACAGAGGATTTGAAATTGGAAGTGATCACTATATTGTCTTGAGCAGGATAAAATTAAATTTCATATTGAGAAGAATAACATGTAAGAAAGTTTTAAAGCGAATAAAAGTTGATCAGCTCTCAGATGTGAACTGTAGACTAAAATACACAAAGATTATTAAAGAAAAAATGAGAGTTTGAGAACAGGAATCAAACCTTGCAGATTCAGTGGCAAGCCTTGAAGAAAGCCCTGATTGATTCAGCTAGAGAGGCATGTGGTGAAGTTGTCTGCAAGGATAGAAAAATTAGAACTCCATGGTGGACATAGGAAGTTAAAAAGGCAGTGAAGGAAAAGAAGAAAGCATATCAAAAGTTCCTGGCAAATAAGTCAGCTTGTACTCTTAGAGAATACAGAGACAAATGCAAGAATGCTAAACACTATGTAAAACTAGCTAAACAAAAGTCATGGGAGGACTTTGGCAAGAATATAGAAAATAAATATCAAGAAGGTGGCAAAATATTCTGGAGGTTGTTGTTGAAGAAGCTTAGGAATGGAGGAAAGAGTGCTGTAAAAAGAGTTAGAGATGATAAAGGTGACATGAAAACGGAAGAAAAAGATATTCTTGAAGTATGGAGTAATTACTTTGAAAAACTGCTAAATGAAACAAGCAGTGATGACAGCACACTGGTAAAAAAACACTGACCAGGCATGCAGTCAGGAATACATATCCATACTTGAAGTAGAAAAACCCATCAAAGGCTTAAAATGTGGAAAGGCAGCAGGAGTAGATGATATTCGACCAGAAATGCTGAAGTATGGTGGTATAAAAGTCTTACAGTGGCTGCACTGCATAGTTCAGAAAGCCTGGACATAGGGACGAATTCCCGATGATTGGAGTATAGCTCTCATAGTATCCATATATAAAAAAGGAAATAAAACTGAATGTGAGAATTACAGAGGCATTTTCTTACTAAGTGTTCCTGGCACGATCTATGCAAGTATACTTGAGAAACGATTGAGAAGAATTGTAGAAGAAAAGCTGGGTGAAGAACAAGCTGAATTCAGGTCAAATAGAGGCTGTCAGGATCAGATCTTCACTTTACGACAAATAGTCGAGAAAGCATGGGAATATAACAAAGATCTGTATTTAAGTTTTGTCGATTTGGAAAAGGCATATGACAAGGTGCCAAGAGAAAAGCTATTCAATGCGCTACAGTTATATGGTGTCAATGGGCATTATATCAAGCAATACTTTGTCTTTATTTGAGTTGTAAGTCAGCAGTTAGAATTGAAGTACAGGAAGATGGTTTAATGTTAAATCTGATGTGAGATAAGGATGTACATTATCCCCTCTGTTATTCATCATTTATATGGATTACATTATGAAGGAAAGTGGTATTAAACATGATATCAAAATTGGAGATGTTAATGTCAGCTCTTTGCTTTATGCAGATGATGTTATACTTCTAAATAAATCTGCTACAAGTCTGCAAGATTCTCTGACTAAATTGAATAACTGTTGTAATAGATATGGTATGAAGGTCAGCAATAAAAAGACAAAGACAATGAAAATAGGCAGAATCAATGAAAATGTCAACTGTTTTGTGAATGGAGAACCTGTGGAACAAGTAAAACATTTCAGCTACTTAGGCACGATTTTTAGTGAAAATGGGTAAATTCAGTATAGGAATAGACAACAGAATCAGCAAAGCTGGTATGGTGGGAAGTCAATTGAATAAATTCATATGGAATAAGAGAAAAATTAGTCGGAACGCTAAATTAGCTGTAGACAAGACAGTGTTCAAACCAGTTTTAACTTATGGATTTGAGACCTGGGTCAGAAGTAAAACACTTGACCAAAGATTAGAGACCGCAGATATAAGAGTCCTGAGAAAGATTATAGGCATGAACAAATAGCATCAATGGCAATATCATATTAAAAACGAGGATATTAGGAAAGAACTTGACATTGTCAGCATCCAGGAATGCGTTAGCAGAGCTAATCTCAGGTGGTATGGTCTCTTAAACAGAATGGGTGAAGAAAGATTAGCAAAACAAGCGTTCTCTGCCAGGTTGGCAGCAAAATGACCCAGAGGAAGACCAAGATATAGGTGGATTGATACGGTACAAAGTGCCTTAGACGATAGAAATATAAGATCTGATAATGTTGGAGTCTTGACAAGTAACAGACTGATTTGGAGGAAAATTGTAGATAGGAAGTTAGTAATGATGTAATTTTTTTCATGTAGTACTATCATATCCTGTACACCCCTTGAGGGTATATCGCAGGAATTTGATGATGATGATGATGATGAGAATTGTAAGTACTGTGTTTAAGAGCTTTGAAACCAGGCATAGAATTTAGCTTTTTGTGGATGAATGTCCGCCTGGGCATGTTTTCCAAAACAAGGAGTCTCATTCATATTCCCCACAACTTCCTTGGCAGCCTTCTTACTGGCACTTGCAGATTCACAATACATTTTCACATTATGTAGCACAAAACGCTGCTTGAATTTCATGAATCAACTGGAAGAAGTGCTGAATTCATAGTCGTAATCAGGCCCTGCTTTCTACTTCAACATGTTGAAGAGACTTAGTGCCTTAGCAGTTATGGTCCTAGTGCTAAGGAGTATGGACATTTGGTTCAGGTCTTCTATCCAAGATACAAGTAGCTTTTCCATATTGCTAATAGAACCTTGTTGCTTTGTCACTATTGATTTAATGGAAGCAGATCCTTTCACAGTCTGTACAATTTTATCCTTATTTTTCAAAATGATTGTTACTGTAGAATGAGACCATCTGAAGTCATGTGCGATCACATTGATGGGATTACCAGCTTCATGTTGCAACTTGCAACTTCGTTTCTTGATCAATTGCTCTCCTCTTTTTATGCGATTCTTCACCAAGTTTTTCGATTGGCCATGTTGCACAAAATATTGCGAAATATTTATCGATAAATACGCAAATAACCTATTTCTCAAGCACAAAATCAACAGAGGTACTGTTGAAGGTACGTGCCGACTGCCAATTGAGGTTGCTGCTGAATGCACTGTTGCTAAATAGAAATCATTTTATTTTATGCTCACTTGCATAAAATACACATTTTCAACTATACTTGTAAGTATAGTTGAAAATGTTATTTATGGCAGTGGTTCTCAAACTTTTTACCTCTGAGAGCCCCACCTGACAAGAGAAAACACTGTCCCCCCCCTTGCCGCCACCAGTTTTATTTATCAAAATAGAAGTCATACTAAGTTTGACGTTTTATTTAGTATATTTTGTGTTTCTACATACTGTTTAACAGTTTTTGACAGAAAATAATTAAAGTATCACAATATTAGGCCTAAAATAAAAATTAGTTTTTAACATGTGCAATTAATCAAAATATGTATTGAAATGAAACAATATTTAACTAACAAGCATTTAATTTTTCTCTGTAAAAATAATCAAACATTTAAATGTCAAAGTCTAATATGATGGATGGGCCTGCTTTTGAGAACAAAGTTTATCAAAACGTGGTGTAATATCAGAAATGACTACTCTTTAGTGGTCATTTCTGATAGTTCTTTAGTAATATTTCGTCTTGAACGATACTTTGACTTCATAGCTGCCAAAGCAGAAAAGCCTTTCTCGCATAAATAAGTTGTTGCGAAAGGAATAAGGATCTTCAATGCTTTCTGGCTCAAAGTTGGGAATTCCTTGCCAATATGTATCCAGAACTCTGACAAAAACAATTCCATAAATTTACTTTTCAGCGAAGTATCACTAGTATGATCGATGAGTTGTTCTTGCTCATTTACGTTCAGAGATGATGGCCCAGGTGCATTTTCGAATGTGTTTTTAATCCAATAAAATTCATCAAAATCATCACAAAAGTATTTTTCGAAATGAACTTTCGACATTATGAGATGATCAAGTAGGCAGCTTTTTATCTCCATTGGAAGCACTGGATTATCAGTGTCTTGTACCATCGATACTAGAGTAGGGAACATGTCTAGCATGTCGCTTTCCACACTGTCTCCAGAGCTCTAATTTTCTCATGAATGCCTTAACTTTGTTATTCCAAGAAAGTACAGTTGCCTCATTCCCTTGAAGTGAAGTGTTGAGAATATTCAGTTTCTCAAATATATCTGTGAGGTAAGCCGCTTTCAATAAAAAATCCTTATTGCTGAAACTGTCTCCCAGTGAGACAGTTTCAGCAATAAGGTTTTCCCATTTAAAAAAGAAAGCACCTCATGTCTCAACTCAAACATTCTCTTTAATACCTTGCCTCTTGAAAACCAGCGAGCATCACTAAAAAACAACAAAGCCGTGTTCGGCACTCATTTCCTCACATAGCATTTTAAAAAGTCTAAACTTCAGAGGATTTCTCTTGATAACATTGATGGTTTTTACAATAGTCTGCGGCACTTCATGAAGAGGTGGACTGAGTTCTTTAGCTGCCAGAGCCTCCTAATGTATCATGCAGTGAGTATATACTGCTTCGGGAGCAACAGCTTTAATTTTTGCTTGTAATCCAGCATGGACTCCAGACATTGAACAAGCTCCATTTGTACATGTGCCAGTGCACTTATCCCATGACATATCATTTGCATTAAAGAAAGCATTAATCATGTCAAAAAGACTTTGAGCTGTTGTTGTTTTCAAGACAGGCTCACAGAAAAGCAATTCCTCTCACATATTACACTCATCAACAAAATGAATGTACGCAATGAAATGAGCATCTTGATGAATATCAGTCACTTCGTCCACTTGAAGTGCAAAGCAGTTGTTATGCAACTTCTCAATTAACTGCTGACGTAAATCGTCAGAAATATCTGAAATTCTTCTACAAACTCTGTCATTAGAGAGGGGAACATTTTTCAATTGTTGAGCAGAAGAGTCACCCAACATTGCTGATACCATGTCAGTCACTGCTAGTAAAATCAGCGTTTCTGCAATTGTATGTGGTTTCTTACATTTAGCAATTCTATGAGAAACCTGATAAGAGGCTAAAAGGGTCTTGGAAATCACATTTGTAGTTTTAGTAAAGTTCTGTTCGGTGGACTTCAAGCCACTAACCTTTCTAACAAAAAAATCTTTTGGTTTATTTGTAAATTCAGGATGTTTGGTTTTAAAATGTCTCTTTAATTTGTTAGGTTTCATACTATCTGCAGCTAAAATACTTAACAGATTACACATTGCGGACATTCTTCATCATTGATTACAGTTTTCGTAAAGCCTAGTGATAAATAGTTCTCATCGTACCTTCTTGTTTTCACACTCCAAGTAGCTTCTTTTCCACCACTAGTTGAAGGAGCACTGGTATCTTCATTTCTATCACTATTCAGGAAATGCTTCATGATCAATTGTTCATAATCAAGTCAACTTTAAGAGGTAAACAAATCAGCACAATTGCACTGAAACAAGTGCCAATGAGATGTCATTAAGTTGCTGCTTTCAGCTGCGCATGTATAGTGATGCATGGAAGAGGATGCAGCCACTGCCGAACTATCAACACTGTCTCTGGCACACACATTTTATAAGTGCGAGTGAAGAAAATAATTATTAGTTATTTTGAAATTCGTGATAACTGAAACCTGTATCATCAAAATTTTTTCTTTCTGTATTTTTATTTGTTGTTATTTTTATAACTGATTTAGGGCAGTTTTAATTTTTATCTGTAGGAAAGTATGCCGTGCGCCCCCTTTCAAGCTATTCCCCCCCTCCCTGGTTGCACCCCCATAGTTTGAGAACCACTGCCTTATGGGATCACGGATGTATCTTTGAGCAGACATAAGTCGAGGGATGACTGTGTGTATATATATATATGTGCATCTCTTAAAGAAAATAGTGTGTCACTAATAAAAGAGAAATTCGTACAGGTCCAAATACACCCATGCATATAGTTATTAGTTAAATTTTATTTGTCGTCACTTTCTGACAGCAGCCGCATTCTTTTGTGTGAGACTGGAATTAAATCACTTCTATCACTTGAAACTTTGGCCATCTTGTTCATACTGCAATGCCGAAGCATTTTCTTAGGTAAAAGGAACTAAATTAGCAATAATTTCCAATAATTCTGAAGGTTGATTTTTTTTTACCATGAACTCTGTAATTAATGGTTGAAATCCTGTTTTGACTAGATCTTCGCATAATTCTTCACATAGCACAATACATGACTTCGGTTCACGTTTAAACTTGTTTAAACATGAACTGAAAATGACTTTGCAATTTTACTAGCCAATTGAAGCCCTTCTTTAGTTAATCCTGTAGTGAGTAGAATCTCTTCATCATCGTCACTTTTTCTTTTATCGAGATTCTCAAGGACAGCTTCTATTATTTCATCATCACTAACAGCCTTGTCAACTATCAATTCTTCAATATCTTTTTGGATTGCAGATGAGAAATCATCAAATCCTTCTCTGCTAACTGCATGTGCTAATCTGATGATATTGGGATATTCAGATGTATTACAAAGGTAAAGGGTTTTTCTTTTTCACACATTCTGGCCAAGTAGCTTTCCAGCATGCATTTAAAGTTGATAGTTTCAATTCCGATAATGTCAACTTATCAAGTTTGATGTAATCCAAAATAGAAAATTTCTTCCACACATCAGTGACTGTCAGTAAATTATCCTTATCTAGTTTATCCAAAACGTATTGGGATATTCTTCTTATGTAGTAAGTTTTGAAGGTAGCGATCACACCCTGGTCTAGTGGTTGTATTAAGGATGTTTTATTAGGTTGCAGAAAACAAAATTTCACATTTGGATGTTCTAAAAGAGGATGGCCAGGCACATTATCTATAATCAAAAAGTCCAGATTTTTTTCTATCAAATAGCATTTAACTTCTGGAACAAAACATTCACAGAACTATTCATTAAAAATTTCTTTTGTAACCTAACCTTTTTTATTCGTCTTCCAGTGCACTGGCAACTTGTTAAAATCCACACCTTTTATTGCCCTCGGTCTTAGGGATCAATTAATGAGTAATGGTTTTAATATACGATCTCCTGAAGCATTGCTGCAAAATAATAGTCGCACAATCCTTAGCTGCTTTAAAGCCACCAACACTTTTTTGTGATTTCGCTGTATAAGTTCTACTTGGCATTTGTCTACATTCTGTAGCGTAGAGTAATCCCTGATATTTAAAACATTGAGGGAGTTCTCCAAAATTCAAGTATATATGTACCGTACTAGGGAATGATAATTATAATGGAAATACCCTTTCTAACAGAACTGAATTCAAACAGAAATTTTAAAAATAAGTGCCATTTGAACAGACAGTGTTAAATCAAAATATACAGTGTAAAAATAGAATTGCTTTTGTTTTCTAAACAGTGTTATTTCAAAATCATGTAAAAAAAAAGCCATGTAAAAAAGAGAATGAACTGTGTGTGTGTGTATAATATTTAGTAAGTAGATAAAGCACAAAGATTAAGGATTAAAATGGTGAATATGCAATTACAATTCCTAATAAATGAAATTTTTACTTTGGTTAATGCTCAGAAATCTAGTAAACAAGCATGCCAAATATATAGATTGTGAATATTATTTTTAAATATATCTAACTTTGTTAGAAAATTTTAAATCAAAAATTTATTAGAAATGTTGCTTTTCAATTGAAGATGAGTTAGCTAGTCTCATACAGAGGCAGCAATGTTTTTTCTCCTGGAAACTCAGGTTTTTCATTCCACGACAAGCCAAACTAACCAAAACAACACACATGCAATTTACACAAAAAAATATATATTTAGGCATAAGACTAACCACTTTATCCTAAAATTATGGTTCAGAAAGCCATGGATACTTGACAAATCTGAAGGGCCTGTTTAAGTACTGCTATTTATTTATTGTATTATTATTAGAAATGCTTTCTGATACTCTTAGAATTAACATCATAGTACAAAAATAAAGCAACTTTACCTCTTTGTTTTTTAGTTCTAAAAGATAATTTTTTTCATCAGCCCAAAGAGGTTCCAGCTTTTTTGCTAATTCTTTTAAAAACCTGGATACATTATCTGCTGACTTTGCCATACGAAGATCTGTGATATAGGCAGCATGTGTTGGAAAACCTAAAAGTTCTGCTTGCTACAGAGGAAGAGAGAAATTACAAATATAGAAATTATAAATTATAGAAAAAATATTAAAATATTAAACAGAAAAGTATTTTGTTAATCATAGTCAACCTTGGTAATAACAGATCATCTATATTGGCTCATAATAGATGATCTGTTATCATCAAGGTTGACATAAGCCAAAATATCATGACCACCTACTACTTTTTGGGACTCCTTTGACAACAACTAGTTGTTGGCATTAACTCCAATAAACCATGGAAGGTGTTCTAAGATATTCGAACCTACTATACAAGATAACATTCCAGAGGTTAGTGAATGAGCAAGGCAATGATGTTGACGCTGATGCTGCATGGCCAAGAAATCAAACAAACAAACACACACACACACACATGCACAGAACTTGGATACAGTCTTCAAACCATGCTTGAACAATGTGAGCCTTGTGACATGAGGTATTGTCTTGCTGAATGAGTTCAAATCCAATGGCCACATTGTTACCATGTATGGCAATACCTAGTCCAAAACAATCCCCAGGAAAGAAATGGTGGTCAAGGTGTGTTCAGTAGGAATGAAAGAAACCAGGAATATCCATAAGAACAATTCCCATACCAGGATACCGCTAGCACAAGATTGTCTCCAGCAAATGTGCAGTCTGCTTGACTGGAAACCAGCTGAGTAGTCACATAATATTGTGACTCATGTGTTCTGATTTTTCTATTTCCTTGTTCTGCTAAACTGTTTTATAGCAGTTACTTTGGTTGTATTAATTCTGGTTATAACAGATCTATAGTTAGGATGAAATTCAGCACTATTCTCTAAAATAAATTTATTTCTATGTTTATTATGCACAGGTCGTAACCATTACATTATGGTGCAGTACTGGTATAGAGAAATTATGATTTTCATCCCATGCACTGTAAAGTTTTGCAATATATGATAATTCTGCAATTAGTCTGCATGGAAAGAGAGTGTCAAAAAAAAAAAAAAAATGAGATCAAGAAAGAATCGTTAATTATTCCAAGTCAACAGGATTTGCTACTGCTGCAACAGAATAAGTTTTGAGAGATCATTTTACAGATTAACCCCAGCTCTGATTCTAATGAAAACAAATACACTTTTATTATTTATATTCCAGATAAAATTAACTTTAAGTATGCATCCACTGATGGTAATCCAAATAGTCTGATGAAAAATCAGTAAGAAACAGGTGAAATTATTCAACACTTATATGGATCAAATTTTGAAGGAAAGTGGCAATACAATAAAAATGACATCAAAATTGGAGATTTCTACCTCAGCTCTACTCTATGAAGATGATACTATACTCATAAATAAATCTCATAGAAGTCTGTAGGATTCCTTAACAAAACTGAATAACTGCTATAACAAATTTGGTATGAAAATAAGCAATAAAAAGACCAAGACTATCAAAATAGCAATACCAATGAAAACATCAAGTTCTGATGGGAATCTATAGAACAAGTGAAACATTTCAGAAATTCAGACACAATATTTCATGAATTTGGCAAATTAAACATGGAAATAAACAGAATAAGGAAAGCTGTTATGGAAGTGAATCAGTGAATAAATTTAGTCAGTGTGCAAACCAATTTTAATTTCTATTTTGACAGCTGAGTTAGACATATACACTTCATCAATGACAAGAGATCACAAAGGTTTTTTCTGAGAAAAATTATGAGCGAACATGTTGCATCAGTAGGCAGCAGAATCATATTAAAAATGAAGATATTAGGATCTTGATATTGTTAGAAATCAGAAATGTGTAAGTAGAGCTAACCTCATGTAGTATGATGATGATTATTTATACAGGCACTCCATGGAATCAAAAGGCTCATCTCATGTGAGACCCACTCTATCCATTAACACAATACTTATCATATATCTCCTTAAACCTTCACTGCTGTGGTGCTCACAACCACATCTTGCAATCCATTCCACTCATTCACCACTCTCCAAGTAAATAGCCTAGTCCACACACCCTTACCAACCACACTCTTAGACAACTTCCAAGTGTGATCCCTTGTTTTCCCCCTACTCTCCATGTAATGAAAAATTTTTTATGTCAATGTTATAGTATCCCTTTAGTAACTTATATGTTTATATCATTAATCCCCTCTCCTCTGCCTGTCAGCTAAATTCTGCAACCCACACACCCTCATAGGGAATATTCCACAGACTTGACCCAGCTTGGTCACTCATCTCTGAATCCTCTCCACCACCTGATCCCCAAGAAATGCAGGTGACCAAATCTCTGAAGAGTAGTAAACATGTGGCTAAATCTTAGTCTTACAAAAAGGGAAAATAACCTTCTTATCTTTACTCATCATGTGTTCTTCAGCATCCAAGTAATCCACTGGGCTATTTTACCAACTCTTGCAATATGTCCTCTGAAATTAAAATCTCTATCCAACATTGCCCTCAGGTCACTAGCCTCATCAATTTCCTATGCACTAGTACCATCAATCTGATATAGTGTGTAATCTTTTCATAACAAAGTGAGTTACCTTACATTTTAGAACAGTGAATTGACAACCACTGTCTTTTGCCCACACTGCCAATTTATGTAAATCATTCTGAAAGATATCTACATCACCTTTATCAACTATTGCCTCCCTAGTTTTGTATCATTGGCAAATAACTGAATATCCCCTTCAAATCTTTTGTTATATTATTATTGTACAAATTAAAAAGTTATTGTTCTAGTACACAGCCTTGGGGCACTCCACTGTCATCCTCATTTACTTTGGTTCCACTCAACCATACACCACCCTCAAATGTCTATCTGCCTCCCCCCCCCCTCACAATTCATGCCATTAGCCTCTCATATCCATTCCCATTTGCTCCAACTTATGTCATAGTTTTCCATTATTCAGCATTCTGTCAGATGTAATTCTTTTGCCAATTGCATTTCTTTTCTACTGACATTTCCAACAATGATGATGCCTATCTTCAATTCTTCGGATGCTAAGTTTGAGTTTGTATAAATAGCTGACTTTTCCCTGTCTCCATGATGAAAATAGCAGGATGTTTGTTTAACTGAACAATGCCTTGGCTAACATGCCTTTCCTTCATGTTGCTTTACATTAAGGCAATACAGAATACAATATGACAATAAGTCCTAAATCCCCATTTGTTTAGTATCTCAGTGGATATCCACGAAGGGACACACCACAAGAAGGTAAGGAGCAGACCTCATGTCAGAAGTCCCAGTTGGTTGTATCTTTATAGTTTAAATTTAAAAATTGCATATCAATGCTGATGATAGAAAGAATTTCTACATCATTTCAAAAGTTTTGATCTACAGTATAATTAAAAATAAATCAATTTTTTGTTTATTTATTGAGATAACACATTTATTTAGATTATGTTAGATATAGTATTAGGGACAGTGCTGCATAACTAGTCTTATTTTTTTTAATTTTATTTATTTATTTATTTATTTTATTTTTTTGTAAATCATACTCAGAGATCATAAACCTATAATAAGTTTGTATCATGGGTAATTCACAAACTTTTCTCTAGAGACCAAACAAATAAACTTTTTCGAGCCTCCAATTTATAGCACAACATGCAACACTGCCACCACCCTGCATAAGGGTGGTGGTCACATGTTGTGCTATGAATCATTTGCCAGACAGCTAAACCTGCTTTGGCTATCACAATTTTACAAAAAGTATAGGTCCTGCATAACATACCTGATATCTTACCAAGGAAAGAGATGACTGAAGGCAATCATGAAAACGGTGCATCTTGTAACATGATTTTTTTTTTTTTAACAGTGACATCATTCATCATCACAACAAATGAATTTAGAGCCATTTATGGCTAAGTACTGTAAATATATAATTGTTTAGCTTAATTTTTCTAATAAATTTCATTCAAAGAGAAAACATTGCCTATAAAAGCAGCTGAAACCAAAATTGAGTGATGATTTTAGCACACATCCTAAGCATCAAATTTCCTTTAATTACAACCAGCAAGAGAAAAGTTATGGTTTTAAACAATTTTAAAATGTTATACTGAAATTGCATACACAAATAGTTTTGAAATGAAAACTCGGATGGTGTGACAAATTCTTGTGCAGATTCTAATTAGCAAATTTCAATAACTCTGAGCTGAGAAAACTTTTGCATGGACAAGTATACAGACAAAATCAATCGCATATGCCGATACGCAATTTGCAAAATGCTCTTTTATATAATTTAGTAAAATAAGGTTTTACTATATATTACATTAAAAGTTGCTTAATTTAAACTAAAATTTGAATTTTGGGGATAGATTTTAGCGCAGATCTTAAATTCCAATTCCCTTCAAAATCTATCCAACCAAAGAAATTTGGCTAACAACATGCATATAAATAGACAAACAATGCTAATAGCTACCGTATATTTTCACGTATAATGCGATCCATATAATGGGAACTAGAAATTTTGTTTGAAAACTAGCCCTAAAATGCCATGTCCACGTATAATGTGATCTGTTAATCTTGTTCACTAACATTATAAATAAAACAATATGAATTAACGAAAGAAATATTTATTTTAAAACAAAATGTCAAAATCCTTTAAATTCTTCTTCATCTTTTGAGTCATCAAACATTTCATTTATAAATTCATCTATAGGCATTGCATTATCAGTGTAGCAGTTGTCGTCATCGTCATCATGCTCTCCATTTTGTTGTGCATCATCCTCGCTTTCGTATATGACGTCATCTTCGGATCCATCCATTGAATGACTTATTCCACATTTAAGAAATGAGCATTGAATCATTTCAGATGGTATCGAATTCCAAGTTTCTTTAACCCAGCTGGTGACTAGAGTGATCTCAGGCTTCTGAAAATTTCCACTCTTTGTCATCTTCACCAAACCAGATGACATCCATTCTCTCCATTTTTCACGTAAGTGATCTTTAAACGGCTTAATCAAGCTGACATCAAGCGGCTGCAAAACGGAAGTTAGACCACCAGGTATGACTGCTACGTCTGTACGTAGCTCATGTGCTTTCTCTTTGCTTGCCTCCATTAAATGCGCCCAGAACATATCCCAGACTAGCATGCTTTGTTGACGTAACAAGCTGCCTGGGCATATGTTCCATACTTGATCCAGTGACAACTGTACACCTTCTTCATCCATCCAACCTTTCTGATTGGCACGAACAAAGACACCTGGTGGAAATTTCATATGCTTCGGAAGTCTTCCTTTTAGATATCACTGTCGGCTTTAATTTGGTTCCGTCTGCTATGCATGCTAGAACAACAGTAAAATGCGTTTTTTCCATGTCCCATTGTTTTTACAAGGACAATCTTTTCACCAACTGAGTTTACTGTTCAATTCCCAGGCATATCAAAGTACATGGGCTTCTCATCCATATTGCCTATTTGGGAAAGTTCATATCCGTGACACTTCCGTAATTTTATGATAAATTTATGGAAGGACTCCACTTTTTCTTCAAGCTGCTTTGGTAACTTCTGCGCAATTTGTGTTCGGTGTCGTAATGTTAATGCTTTGCGTTCCATAAATCTGTTGCACCACCCAAGCGAAGCAAGAAAAGATGAAATACCTGGTGTATCCTTGAATTTACCATTCTTGAGATGTAGAGCTCGAAAACGAATTGCATTTCTTGTTACTATAATGCCATCTTGTCGTTGCATCAAAATCCATTCATTTAGCTCTTCTTCGAGTTCTGAAAAGGATGCTACATCTCCACGATGGGCACATTTCGTTTTGGGAATTTTTTCAAGACTGTCTTTTTGCTTACACCAAAGTCTAATATTACTCTCTGCTACACCAAATTCTCTCATAGCAACACTGTTATTATGTTCTTCTGCAAACTGCGCAACACGCAATTTAAATCCTGCTTCAAAAGATGAACATTTACATTTCTGTTGGCTCATTTTCAGGCTAGGTTTGTTTAATGAATAATATTTAAAATGAACTGTGGTTAAACTGATATAACTGTGCTAATTAGCACTACTTACATTACTGGCTTTATGCGCAGATATGATGTGCACTCGGTTGCCGAATGTGAGTGGGTCAAGTAGATTTGGTTGCATAGGCATTAGGTAATATATATTGTGTGTGCAAGTCTAATAAGATGTTATATTTTTTAAGATCTGCATATAATGCGAACCCCTAACTTTAGACCATAAATTTTAACCATAATTTTTTAGCATTATACGCGATAATATACAGTAATATGCACTTAAAAATATCTTTTTTTTTTTTTTTTTTACATCTATATCTTACCTTCTGTCGCAAACTCACTAATTCTTCAAGTATTGGTGTGTTCTCATTCATACATCTATAAATATAAAATTAATTCTTAACATACAAAAAACTAGTAATTAATCTTTCTGAAATATGACAATCTATCAAATACCATAAACTTGAATGAGAATGCTGAGAATGATATAACACTAATCTCAGAATCTCTTGACCAATCAGCAAAATGTTAAGTAAATAATTAGTGAACTGGTATTCTACTTATTACAAAAGTGCAACAAGGATGTATCCAGCATCTACCAAACCACCATATCTTTCCCCATTTGGAGAAGTGAAAGTAGCTAGGTAAATGAAAACAAAGACGGATTGGTAGCTTTAAGCAAGGAGAGAGAGAAACTTCCTAATTATTGTTTACATAGCCATTGTACCTATTAATTCCACTGGAAAATGAATGTTGTATTTTGGCAACACATTCTTGACCCTATTGCTATTCTTTTTTGTCTTATTCGGCAATTCTTTAATATTATTTCATACTTACATACATTCAGTGGATAAAACATTATAGATATCTACTTAATAGTAAGTTGGTCCTCTTCTAGCATGAACAGTTTGTACTCTCTCCAAGGCATTGACTTCACCAGATGATGGAGGTAATTCCAGCAATGCCTGTTGAAGCATTGTACACAACTATGCCTTAGACGTCCATCCGAAATACATGGATCATATGTCTCGCTCTATGGCATTGCAGAGAGATTCAATCAGATTTAAATCCAACCTTGGAAGTCACTGAAGGTCCCAAACTCAGATGACTGTGAGCCCAGTGGGGCAGCGCATTGTCCTGCTGAAATAACAGGCCATTGGCTGCAGGATGCGCAAAGGTAATAAAAGTGTGTAGATGATCAGCCAGCACATTCTGGTAGCTCGCAGCATTTAAGGACCTCTCCAGACACACTAAGGGACCTAATGTGTCACATGAAAAGGCTGCCCAAACCATCACAGAGCCAAACTGGCACAACAGGACCACAGCCTCATGCTGTTGATGCCACACCTGCACCCTCCCATCAGCTCGGTACAACTGATAACAGGATTCATCAGACAACACGACCCTGGTTCACTCTGCAAAGGTCTACTTTTGATTGTCCCAACATCAAGAGAGGCGCAATGCCCAATGACAAGTAGTCAACAGTGGTACACCATACCATTAGCTCGCTGATGCTGCTTGGACCTCCGACACTGAAATTGCAGGGCAATGCTACCATTGCCCTGCAGTTGGTCTGTATGAACCCAGACAGTATATGTCAATCCCAGTTATCGATGCTGTGTGGTCAGTCATCACTTGCCCGCAGGGAACTGGTACATCCATTGATGGTATACTCGCAATAGACCCTTGATATGGTTGCCCTTGAGAACCCTAGGGTTATTACTACTCGAACGATAGAATGACCTATCTGTCTTGCACTGATAATACGTCCACAATCAAAGTTGGGTAAATCTGGAAGTCCTAAGACTGCCAGATTTACCAATGTTCATCAATTGCAATACTGTTGAAACATACCCAGACCAATAGTCTGGGTATGTTTCATACCCAGATTTATATATACTTTGACCAGGCTGTTTAATATGAGTCTCGGAACAGGGAAGATTCTGCAGGAATGGAAAGAATGTATGGTAATTCCATTGCACAAGGGTGGTGCAAAGACCAATGTATCCAACTATCAACCAATTAGTATCTCAGGAGTGATGGTGAAGACTTTGGAATGGCTTACATTCAGAAATGGGTGACAGTGAATCTCTACTTTTGCAATGTGCAGCATGGGTTTACTAAGAGAAGATCATGTTTTAGCAACTTGCTCACATTCTATAATAATATTACCATTGAACCAGACAAGGGAAATGGATACACCATGATACTTGTAAATTTTGATAAGGCTTCTGACAGAATCATTCATTGGTAGATTGTTCGTAAATTAAAGAATATGGAATTGGATTATAGAATATTGGTGTGGATAACAGGATGGCTGACTGACATATCAAAAAATTGTATATGGGGATGTGATTCTGAAAGATTTAAGGTAACCAGTGGTGTACCACAAGGATCAGTGGCTGGTCCACTGTTATTCCATCTATACAATAATGATATTCAGAAAGATTTGACAAGTGACATACAGCTATTTGCTGACGATGCAAAGATAGTTAGGGTAATAAGGAATGCTGCAGATATGCAGTACTTGAAAATGATTTGAATAGGCTGGAATTGTGGTATGGGAAAATGGATGTCATTTCAATGTCAGTATATGTAAAATCATTCATTTTGGCATGATTAGATATCCAATGTCTTATTTATATTGGTGAGATTATGCTAGAAGAAACTGATGAGAATAGGGATCTTGGAATGTTAGTAGATAGGAAGTTGAAATTCAGGGTCATGTAGCAAAGATTGCAATACAATTCCAAAGATAATTGCAATGCTGAAACAAATATTCACATGTAGTGCATGTTTGTGCAGGATAAGGATGTCATTTTGCCTCTTTAAAAGGCCTTGATAAGACCTCACTTGGACTATTGTGCACAGGTCTGGTCTCCTGGTTTCTGTTGCGATTCTGATATATTGGAGAGAATGCAAAGGAGTGTGTTAAAAATGATATCAGAATTATGGAATATTGATTAAAGACAGAGTGAGAATTTGTAGACTGCAGACACTACCAAACAAGAGAAAGAAGGGTAATATGAATATGATTGAGACTTACAAAAGCCGTTCAGCAAAGGATAGTATATAGGACAGCAGTCAACCGGACCATCACATATCTTCAAAGCTTTCAGGACTGTACATGTTTCTACAAATTTGTGAGTAAATTCTAACTTCTGAAAAGATCATACAGGATTTCAATTGATGAAATTTTTCAATTTATGGAGGGTGGGAAAGGAAGGACAAGAGGGTGTAAAATTCGATGCGGTGAAATTTTATTAAAAATTTCTGACAACGATTTTACAGAGATCACAAATCATGTGAAAGGAACAAGGTTGTACATTACTGTATATTAACGGTGAAATACTGATTGTAAACTTGTAAAGGTAACTGGCTAAAGAATGAAATAGAATTGTTCATAAATTATAAAAAAATATTGTAAAGGTTAGAATTACACATTAAGTTGATTTAACACGTTCGCTGCCACGCTACTTTGGCATGGTCTGTTCCCCTACGCCGAGCAGTTTTCCTTCTTCAAGGTCAGTACGATAATCTCGTTACCGGAGGTAAACGTCCTACGAGTATACTCGTAGTTGGCTTGTACGGAGCATATACGGTCTATGAGAATACACAGTTTTGATGCTAGCCCCACAAGCCAAGCATTTTGGCTTCTTCATGGTCACTACAATAATCTCGTTCCCGGCGGTAAGCGTCCTACGAGTATACTCGTAGCTGGCTTGTGAAGCAGGTTCACCTACTACGAGTATACTCGTAGTTGGCAGCGAACGTGTTAATATTAAGTTCTGATGTGAAGTTGTAAGGGCAACAGAATGTAAAAGTATTTCTGACCCAAGTTAAGAGGATTAGACAAGATTATGTTGGCGACTTGATAGTGAACAAAGGTAATGAAGGTCATTCAGAAGTGGATGGTCATCATTACCGCCAAAACTGAAGGTCGAGACAACAGTGACGTCAGTTATTTACAGAAGATTCAGTGGTTTCTGACCTTAAAACAAGGAACCTCGGAATTGTATAAAAGAGGTCTTGAGAACCTCTTGAAAGGAGGGGGAGTTTTTCGTCTTGCTGCAGTTCGCTGGCTTGCTCGGACCTCTCTTTCGTCGGATTGTGACCCCTAGGCACAGTGAAAACCAGGAGAGGTTGATCATTCTACAATATGTATTTTCAGTAATGGAACGTGCCACATGCGACGAGATACATGGCGTCTACAGTAGATACAGAACTGATGGTGAGTTATGCCACAATTTCCGGAAGAGGACTATACCAAGACGACCGAACAAAAGCCATTCAGCGAAGGATAGTATACAGGACAGCAATCAACAGGACCACCACATATCTTCAAAGCTAGTAGGACTGTATATGTTTCTAGGAATTTGTGAGTAAATTCTGTTGTATTAATGCTGAGGTAATGAGTAAGAATTGTATGTCTGCTGAACGTAGCTTTGTTAAAATAGTTGTATAAGTTGCTATAAGAAATAATTGAGGCTGAGAATTAGCCAGTATATATAATGAGAAGAATGTTAGCCAAAGACAAGTAACAGCCAATAATTGCCTAGATTTTGTAGAGGACCAAGTTAATCATGTATTGTGAATAGCAGGTCTAAGTTGTAAGGTTACGATTTGAGCTCAAGATAGGTATCAGAGAGAAATTGTTTAATTGTGTATCATATTGTAAAGTTGCCTAAGGTAAAATAAACATTGATTTAGATCATTGGGAAGGATGAAATGAGTAGACAGCTAGAATGAGAAAAACATTATCACTCAGATAAAGAACCGAATAAGGACTGTTCTGCAAGAATGAATTCTATGGACAAAAGCTTGTTGAAAGTACCTAGGAGAATGTAAAGTTGCTCCTGAACAATTCAAGTAATATGTTCTTGTTCTTTATCCAGTTGTGTTAATGTCCTTTTTTTTATGACATGTCAATGGACTGTTATGTATAGTGAAACTAAATTAATGTTGAATGAGCACATGCTTGTTACGTCTAAGTGTTTATTAGTAGAAATAGCTTCTAATTTGTAATTAGACTATGAAGTGGATAATGAGAAAGAATTGTTAGTATATTTACGACTAAGCTTATGATTAATTACTTAGAATTTACTATGATCAGTCTTTTCTTGTGCCTATGTTTATAGTTCAATTAAACGAGCTTCTTTAAATATTGTAAAACAATACAATGTTGCTGCATGAACAGTGCACTAATTCCCCCCCCCCCAAAAAAAAATACGAACCTGAGAGTATCTAGCCAACAAAGGGTAAAGATTTGAGTTTATGTTCTTTATAAGTTTAAGCCATGACTGATGCAAGAATACTGGTTAGATAAAAAGGGAATAACTTTTATTTTGTTATAGTTTCAAAATATCACATATTCACTCATTTAATTAACTGGCACAGTTGATAAATAAACAAGTTAAATAAGAGTGAGGGAATGAGAGGGAGACGAAGTAAGATAATAAAATAAAAAGTTACAATAAATGGTGCAGATAAAATACAGTGGTATCTCGCTAATCTGAACTAATAAAAACCGTGCTCATTCGGATTAGCAAATTCTCTCCCAAGAGACAACAATAACTAGCATTTAAGACAAAAATAATCAGATTCTAATGGTACATCAATTTAATTTTGTAAATAAATGAAGTAACTGAGAGGAAAAAAGCTATTGTACTGTAATGTAAAACTTAAAAAATAATACAGTACACAAGTTTATTTTAGCAAAAAATTTAGTTTGTATGTACCTGTATTGTTGAGGATTCTGATTTAATAAAATTGCACAGTTCAGTATATAACTTAATTTGCATAAAATATATCACTTTCTTGTACACAACACAAAAAAAGTTTCACAAAATAACACAAAAAATTTTTTTTATTTCTTTGTAAAAAAAAAGCACTGATTTTCTTTTGTTTATTGGAAGCCAAACTTTTTTTGAATGCTTCTTCTCGGAGCTGCATTAGCAATAAAATTTTGTGGAATGGCATATCATTCTGCTTAGCCCATTCTATACACATATTAAAACTGTCAACAGCCTCTTCATGTTTTACTTTTTTTTTCCTTTGAGTTCATCATCGTCATTGTCTTCTAATTCAATCTGTAGTGTCATATTTATAATTTCAGCAATTGATTTGATTTCGAATTCACTTTTGGTTCTACTTGTAATCCATTCCGTAACATCTGTTCGTGAAATTTCAACATCTGGATTTATATTTTTAACCAAATTATGCACGTTTTGAATTTCCTCTTTTTTGTGTATCACCATAGTTATCTTGGTAAATTCTAGAAGGTCACAGTTTTTTTCAATGATGCTCAAATTGCTTCAGGTTCAGCGGCTTCCCAAGGTGTAGTACTACCTTACCGCAGTCCTGAAGATATTTTCAGGTGCAAGCTCTGTTTGCTCACACTTGGATAAAGGATTTAACTAAATTTAGCATTGTATTATGTTCTGATCCACTGGTTGCAACAATGGAGTACAGTTTGTAGGCAAAAACATACCGTAAAATTTCCGTCCTCACTAATCGATTCATTTGCCGGAGGATGTCCAGGACAGTTATTCATTAATAAAAGTGCTTTCTGTTCTAAATTCTGGGATTTTAAATTAGTTTTAACAGACAGTACGAAATCATTGTGAAACCAGTATGAAAAAAGTTCGATATTCATCCATCTTTTACGTTGACTTCGGTACAAAACCGGAAGGCAGCAGTTCTTAAATAGTGTTGGGTATTTTAATTTTCCAATCATAAGTAACTTTAATTTATGTTTTCCTGAGGCATTTGCACAAGGCATTATCATGACACACTCTTTGGATATTTTTCGACTGGGTGCTGAGGCTTCATTTCTGTTTTCTCTAACAATCTCGAACAAAGACCACTTTCATCTGCATTATAAATTTGATCATCGGTTAAATTTAATTCAAGAACTTTTTCTAAAAAAGCTTTTTGGAATGGTTCTATGGCAGAAACGTCACTAGACAGTTTTTCCCTATATTAATAGATACAAACTACCGTGGCTTTTCTTAAATTTTTCTAGCCAACCATCTTTCTTGAAGAAACCACGTGTAAACAGCAAAATCAAGTAAAGAAAAATCACTTGTTTTCAGAGTTTGTCTCTTGCTTGGTCCTTCTTCTGTGGTTGAAACATAAGTTAAAATTCTGTCTTTTTTTTTTTTTTTCCACGTCACTGATTATAGATTTGCCGACATTGTATTCAGTAGCAAGTAGTACGGCCGCTTCACCCTTTTCTAGACGCTGAATTATTTTACACTTATCCGACAATGATACATGTTTTCTTTTGGTAGGCTTCGACCCAGTAGCCATTTTAAAGAAATAAATTTTAATGTTAAAAACAGTAAAATAAAAAATGAAGTTAATAAACAATAAAACTCACTTTTAAAATTTATCTGAAAAATAAAATTGCACTTACTAAAACAATCGATAATCATTCACTGAAACTTATGAAAACACAAAACAATAAACGACAACATTTCATTTCAATAACCAAAGAAAAACTGAGCGTTATATACAACCAGGCTTTAGGCTAAGTCGTTGTTGAAGGGACGTAAAGATACACAAACATTATGCAATAGTGGTGAATCAGTTCATTAACAACAGCAGTGATTTAGGCCGACAATACAGTACGTACTGTTCAGTATAAAAAAGCAGAAGTAAACACACAACAAATCAAAATAGGCCTACAGTATAACTGTACAACTGACAGTATGAAAAAAATACTGCACTGTAATAATAATAAAATAAATAATAATAGTTAAAATAATAATTATTAAATAAAAATAATAGTACACAAAATAATATGTAATAAATAAAACTTTTTTTCCCTTTCAAACTGCAGTTAGGGTTACTGGAGGGTTCGGATTACCAAGATACCACTGTAGTTATAACAGTGTGGCAGAAAGAAAGGCTGATGGCCATGAATGTGTGTGAATGTCAATTGAAAACTGGACATGTGAAAAAAGAAATAGAATTGCTGAGAAAGGGGAGATGGAAGGAATGAAAACTAAGTTGAGGAGGTGAAGAGACAAGGAGGCGCTTGAGAGGTTAGCTAGTGTGAGAAGAATGAGAGTAGGTGTAAGAGAAGGGCGTGAAACGGAAAAAAGAAGAAAGTGGAGAAAGTTGAGTGTGTGGAAGCAAGAGACAGGGAAAGTAGGAGGGAGGGTGGAAGGGGGGGGGGAGATGGAGAGAGAGAGAGAGAGAGAGAGAGAGAGAGAGAGAGAGAGAGAGAAAGGAAGCAGAAAGAGTCAGGGATGCCAAGCCAATGAGAGTTGTTCATAGATTATGTGAAGCTTGGGAGGGTTATTAGTAATAGTGCTGATGTTTTGGTTCTGCAAGAGAATTTGAGTAAGTGGGAAAGGTGGGCAAATGAATGGGGATTCAGTTTAATGCAATTAAATGTAAGATTTTGAAATATGGATTCCATAGATGGGATGTTTCATACTCACTTGATAGAGTTATACTGTAAGAAGAGGAGGAAGCACAGGATAATCGTTGATAGTAATTTGAAGTTCAGAGGACATACTGCAAAGGTTGGGAAGATATCTCAGAGAATTGCTGCAATATCAAGGAGGACATTGACAACAAGAGATAAAAAGGGTCATGGTCCTATCTGTATACTGCTCTGATCAGACCACATCTAGATTTCTGTGCTCAGATCTGGTCACGAGATCAAGACTGCACAATCTTGATTAATAGAATATAATAGAAGGATAACCAGAGAGCATGCAAAAATGCTGACTTGGGTGGATAGAAGAGAAGGGAGGGGGGGGGGATATTATTGAGACACTTAAGCATTTGAAGAGTTATTATTAGATTAACACTGAGAAGATGTTTTATATGGTCACAAGACTCATCCCATGATGAGTCTTGTGACTTTATGGATGTTAATAAAATAAGAAAAATAATAAAGAAGTGCCCTAAAACATAAGAAATTTAATTAAACATATAATTAAGAAAAGAGAGATTCCCAATAAAATGGGAAAAAAAAGAGTGAGACAAATCTAAATCCAAAACCTATCATGGAATATACTTAATTGATTAGAATCAAGGCTAAACTATGATGAACAACAAGGATTTCATGGGAGAAAGTCATCCACAGATGCCAGGTTTGTTATAAAGTACAGAACAGAAAAAAACAATAGAATTTAACAAACCAATATTCAATAACCAATAGTCAATGTGTTTCATTGATTTAGAAAGGGCTTTTGATAGAATCAGATTATAGTCTTTAGTCTTAACAATCAAAGATATATACACAGAAAAATTAACGAATAATAAATGTAAAAAGCATTCTATGAGGAAGGATGTAAAAAAGTTGTTAAAATAAGCAAAACTGAAGAGCAAGAAGGTGAAGATTATAAGTCTCCTGCCATATGATAGAGGCAAACTGAGGAGGAGGGCATTGATAGCAAATGAATCGATACATAGGTTGTGCAGAAGGAATGATGTAGGATTTGTGGATCTGTGTGTTGTTTGACGGAAAGAAGGATTTATATAATGCTGATGGACTGCATTTAAATGGTTTTTAGTGTCAGATGTCTAGAGAGCTTTATTCACCAAGCATGCTGAAGTGCAAATTCAGGAAAACTTAAGCAATTAGGGTGGAAGCAAGTGAGTATGTATGAAAGCACCCAGAATATCTAGTCTCTCAAGCAAAAATATTGAACAGGGTAGTCAATTCAGGAAGTAAAGGTGGATGGAGGCCTAAAGGGATGCTGCAGTTTCTATATACTAATACCAGAAATATCAGTAACAAGAGGGAGGAGTTTTGGCATTGGTTAGTGCAACCTTGCCAAAAAGTTATAGGCATTAGTGAGACTTGACTAATAACAGATAATGTAGTTAATTTTTTATATAACGAAACCTGTGGTGAATTCATCACTAAAAACACACGTAATAACCACAGTAATGACTATTTAATTCGTAAACATTTCATCCCAAGTATCTTGGGACATCATCAGTACAGTAGTTCAAGCAATACTAGGAATAACATACAGTTAGGGCACATGATTACAATGGAATCTCAATATGCATGCAGTAATGTGTTATAGAAGTAAATTAAATATAACTGAAAAAAATAAAATAAATAAATAAATAAATAATAAATTAAAAATAAAATAAAAAATATATATAAAGATTATTTTACACAATTTTGTACGACAATTTCCCATACTTTAGGAATAGTAAGAACATCGTTGTGGTTTAAATTTGGTCTGTGTAATAGGGCTTCAGCACTTTCTTTATATAAATGTTCATATTTATATAAAGATCTGTGTAAAAGTTTCGACTTCTCCCAATGGATCCTATGGTTTAGATTTTCAACTCTGTGTTGGGAGAGACCAGATTTCTGCTGTTTGAAAAGACAAATGTGGTCTTGATGTTCCGAGATGCGTTTCTGAACAGACCTACCTGTCTGACCAAACTAAGACAATTTGCAGGAGCATGGGATTTCATAAACACCAGGTAACATCAGAGGTGAGAATTTGTCCTTAGGAGAAGGTAACAAGTTATAGATTTGGTTGATAGGTTTGTAAGTAGATGCAAAATTGTATTTCTTCATAATTTTTGAAAGACGTTCGGAGATGCCTTTGATGTAAGGTAAGGGAAACCTATGGACTTCTTCTTGTCTGGGTTGATGTGTGGAAAGGTGACTGATGATTTTTTGAGTTGTTTTAAGATTATATCCATTTAGTATAGCTGTATTTTTGATTATTTCTAGTTCTTGGTTTAGAGAATCTATAGAGGAGCACAATTTGTGTGCTCTGAAAACTACTGATTTAATGATGCCAAATTTCTGAGATGGATGATGAGCAGAAGAATTGTGAATGTAGCGACCTGAAAACGTAGGCTTGCGATAGACAGACGTGATGGAACCGTCTTCTTTTCTTTGAATATGTAAATCCAGAAAGGAGATACCCTGTGGAGATTATTTTTCTAGCATAAAGTTGATGCGAGGATGAAGAAGGTTTATTTTATCTAGAAACAGTTGTAATTCCTGTTTGGGATGATCCCAGACTGCAAATACATCGTCGACATATCGTAACCAAATTTTTCATTTTTTCTTCAAGATCTTCAAGAAAAAATATTCACTTTTGATCATTAAGCATGAGATGCAGAAGAAGAAAATGCTGTTGAGGGTATATAAGGAGAAATGTGACCACCAAACTCATGATCAGTACAAGGTTTAGGAAAGAGAGAGACCAAATCAGATTATGAGAAGAATCTAGCTGAGCAGGCAAGATTATTTTGTTCTGAGTTCTTTTGTTATGCAGCAAGTAAAATGAATAATGACTATGGAAGATTAACCTTAATGAGTGATGATGGCCACGAGGTTACAGAAGTAGATAAAATAGCTGGGTTACTGAGTGATCATTTTGTAAAGGTATCTCATCCAAGTAAGGTTACTGCTGTAACATGTGACATACACTGATGTGGAAAGAGAGGTGGATGAATTGGAGGCTCTAAGATATTGCAGAATCTCAATGTAAATACAGCTGTGGGATTAGATGGGATATCAGCTCAGATTTTGCAGCCCAGAGCCTAGTACTGGTAATGACTAGGCTTTTTAATTTAAGTCTTGGCTCTGGTAGAGTTTCAGGGTGTGAAAAGAGGGCAAATTATTTTCTTGCATAAAGGAGGTTCTAAGAATGCAGGCGAAAATTATAGACCAATTAGTATCTCAGGTGAGGTGGTAAAACTACTGGAAAAATTGGTCAAAAAAAGAATTGAATAATGGATGGATAAAAATATGATACTGTATGAGGAATAACATGGCTTTATGAAGGATCGGTTATGCTTTAGTAATTTACTAACTTTTAATAATAGAGTAACAGCCAAGTTGGATAAAGGAAATAGCTACACAATCATTCTTGCTGGGTTTTGCAAAGTCATTTGACAGAATACCACATGGAATTCTGTTATGCAAATTAGAACAAATGGGGATGGATGTGACACTGGTTATGTGGATAAGACGGTGGCTGCTGGACAGTTATCAAAACGTGTTATATGGAGGGGAAGAATCAAGGCAAAAACAGGTGACTAGTGATGTGCTGCAAGGTTCAGTGCTGGGACCACTACTGTTTAATTTGTACATAAATGATATAGGAAATAACCTGAAAATAGATATTCAATTATTTGCTGATAATGCAAAATTAGGTAGAATAATGGTTGATCAAGTTGATGTGGAAAGCTTGCAAGACAATTTAAATAGGCTGTCAGTAATTGGACAAAAGATAATGGGTGTCATTTTAATGTGGAGAAATATAAAGTTATGAATTTTGGGATAAATAGATTACAAGCCGTGTATAACATTGATGGAAGTGTACGCCAGAGAATAAATGGAGCTAGAGATTTAGATGTAGTAGTAGACAGAGAATTAGATGACATGTTGCTCAGGTAGCTCATAATAGGTGTCAAGATGTAAATTACTTGGCTATTGAAGAACACACTAACAAGTACAGATAAGGAAGTTGTTATTCCTCTTTATAAGGCCTTGATACATTCACATCTGGACTACTGTGCTCAAATCAAGACTACTGTGCTGAGTTTCTTGGGGATGAGGAAGCTGTGGAGAGGATTCCGAGGCATGTGACCAATGTTCCCTATGAGGATAGATTGAAGAAGTGGGTTGCAGAAGTTGGTTGATAAAGAGGAAAAGAAGGGATATGAAAGAAACATTTAAGTTACTTAAAGGGTTTTACAGGATTGATGCAGGGGAAATGTTTTGGCACTATCAGAGTCAGTTATGAGTGCTTAATCTGTTAGTGGGTAGGATAGATTGTGTGGATATTTTAGGTCTCCTTCTATAAGTCTTCAAGACTGCATGGAAGTGCCCATACAATAATAATAAGATATCACAACACAAATACACAAAAAAAATTCCTGTAAGGAATTTTTTTTGTGTATTTGTAAGGAAAGAATCAGGCAAGGCAATTCTTTAAGACCATGCTTATTTAACCTAATTATAGACAAAATAATAACACAATTTAAGAAACAGAAATTAAACAGAATAAAAATCAACAAAATAAATAAACAAACAAACATCTGGTTAGATATTCAGATGATGTAATATTAATTGCAGGAAATGAAGACTTCCAAAAGTAATTATTCAAATTCTAATAGATATGCAGCAGTTTTAACATGAAAATATCAACAGTGAAATCAAAAACAATGGTAACTGCAAAAGAACCAAAAGATGTAAATTAGAACTAAATAGAAAAATACTGGAACAATTAATGAAATTTAATTACCTATGAATAACCATGAACAGTGAAAATATAACACAAAATGAAAAAAGAACAATTCCTGAAGGTTAATAACATATCAGGATGTCCAAATGCAACTATATATATATATATATATATATATATATATATATATATATATAAAGATCTAGCAAAAGAATAAAAGAAAGAATATATCAATCAGTATTCCAACCAATTACGGACTCATGTATGTGAAACAAAAATAAAAACATCAAAAATAAAATAGAAAAACACATAATGGGAAATGGAAACATTAAGAAAATTGTTATTATTATGTGACACCTCCAGGAAGTACAAGGACTCATCATGGGAGGCCACACTACTCTACTTTTATAAAACAAAACCAAAAACAGTTTGTTTAAAAAACAAAATTTGAGCGAGTAAAAAATGAAAAGAATTATGAAGAATGTCAGTTATAACCCATTAACAACTGGACAAAAAAAAAAAAGAGAAAATCAGAAAATTGACCCCAAATAACAATTAAACTAGCACAAAAACTGAAAATGAAATACAATTAAACCAGTAAACCAGTTGGTAGACCAAGAAAATGATGAACAGAAAGAGTTTGCATTGGTGTTGTAGATGCAACAGCTGAAGAAGCAAGAAAAGAAGACAATATTTGGAATGATTAAACTATTTTCTCTTTGGTATTTAAAAGTATGAACACTCAATTTTCTTAATTGTTAAAGATATAAAATTGCTTTTATATATTTAATTAAAAATAGTGAAAGGGAAAGAATTATCGTTAGCAATATACACATCTAGGATCAAATTATGTGCTCTGTTTTGAGTTTAATTCATTACCACTCACAGTCAATATGACAACTATCATAGTGAAGAGATATGCATTTATATTGGTGTGGTCTACATGACTATCAAGAACACACAGCATTTTTTTTTTATGTTTTCAAGCCACTTTAGGCCTCCAGAAAACAGTAAGGTTACCCTAACCACTCAGCCAACCAAGCTAGCAAGTTTGCTGTCATGTGTGGTATGCTGAAGCACTCATCAAATTTCTAATATAGTACTACTACTTCCAATCACATTTCCAGCAGGAAATGTGATTGGAAGGAAACAAAAAAGGAGGAAACAAAACTGTGCTATCAGCCTACACTAACACAAAAAGATGGGTTACAGGTGTCCCACAAATCATTACATTTAGTCTCTACAGCAGGGTTCCTTGATTATGTAAAAAAAAAAAAAAATTAATAATAAAAAGAATCCTCAGCCAACCCACTAATTATAGGTTTATAATTTTTCATTGGGTGGGTGTCACAATGCTGGTAACACTAATCTCCAAGAGCTTTCTTATACTACCCCTACACCACAACAATAGTAATTATATACCAATTATAAAAAAATTTAAAAAAATTATGCTAACATATAATAAAAAAATTCACAAACTTAATTCAACTAACATACCACCAAAATATATGGCTAAATGATAATAAAAAATTTCTTAGCATCAACTCGTTAAAGTTTGCTATTGATTTGTCACTGCTTGTGACATTGGTAATGACTGCTTCACCCAAAATAAATTGTGAGCAACATTACGGTCAATGTAAATCTGCATATGAGCCAAACAGAAACCACATCAGGGCAAAGAGAAATCTCTGCAATGCTTGTTTTTATTAAGATGTGGATTTTTTTTTTTTTTGTTAATTTTGTATTCGGGCATCTATTTTAAGCGTCAGAATATTTTCTGGTTCTCATTGAAGTCTTCCCATGACTTTTGTTTAGTTAATTTTACATAGTGCTTCACTTTTATTAAAATGTTTCTAGGTATTCTCTCAGAGCACAAACTGACTTATATTGCATGAACTTTCAAATATACGTTCTTCTTTTTCTTTAAAATGTCTAATTAATTCCTGAATCCACCATGGAGGTTCTGTTTTTCTATCCCTGCAATAAACCTCGCCACATGATTCTCTGGCTGAATCAATCGATGTTTTCTTTAGGGTCAGCCAGTGAATCTCCAAGGTTTGATTCTTGTTTTTAAACTCCTTCATTTTTCTTGAATAATATTTGTGCATTTGAGTCTACAGTCCACCTCTGCAAGCTGTTATACTTTGATTCATTTCAAAACTTTCTTAAACTCTTTTCTTTTCAATAGGATATTAAACTTTATCCAGCTCAAAACTAAATGGTGATCACTTATATTTCAAATCTGCTGGACACTCTTGTGTCCTGAACCAGCATGAAGATATTGTTTTGATAACCAAAACGTGAACTATGGAAGTTGTACCCACATAATTAGCACAACACATCTGCAGAACTGAAAGGCAACACAGGATCAGTTATACAGGAGACTAAAGGGAGACAAAATACATGCACATATAGACTTAAAATACCAACGATAAATAAACAATAATCCCACTGTCTTCACACAAGTTTTATCTAGCTTCAAAGCTGGTTAGTTATTAAGCCACACTATAATCTTATTACTACAATTAACTTCCAGGTCACATTACCTTAACCAATATCATCTACAGTACATTGTCCCTGTACTTTACCTTTTAAATATTATTTACTCCTACGAGAATGAGTTTCATTCCTATTTATATACACTTCACTCTCTTTGTGCATATCATAATATTTTTGTCTTAGTCCCCATCTATCAGTATTCTTTACAATTATTTATCTAAAAATGAATTTTTCACTGTATCATGCAGTGCATTAGGTAACATCCTATACTAAACTAAAAGTATAATATATGTATTTTTATATATATTATACTTTTAGTATAATTATATATTATAGAAAAAGTAGATATTTAAAACAAAAAAAAAAGTTTTTTTTTTTTGTTTTAAATATCTACTTTTTCTGAGTTGAATGCGAATTGTATATATTGTAAATAATATTTATGTTGATACTTTATGAAACTTCGTGGAAAAAAAAAGTAATATATATACATATATACACACAGTTGATGCTTGAACAACATCGGTTTGAAACATGTGGGTCCACTTATACACTAATTTTTTTTTCAATAAATATATTGGAAAATTTTTGGAGATTTGTGACAATATGAACCACAAAAAGTTAGGTATGTCATGAATGTATAAAATATATGTAGATACCGGTCTATTTTATCATTTACCAGCATGAAATATACACAAATCTATTATAAAAAGTTAAAATTTATTTGAACTTGCCAACATAAACACTTACAGACTGTACATGGTGCCATTTGCAGTCGAGAGTAAACAAATGTAAAGATGCAGTATTAAATCATAACTACATAAAATTAACTGCAGTACATACCATACTATTGTAATAATTTCATAGCCACTTCCTGTTGCTATGGCAGTGAGCTCAATGTTGTGAGTATCCACTTAAAACACCGTATGGTAATAATCATCTCCATATGAGCAGTTTATCACTCCAGTAAATTGCATATCACAGTTTATCTCTACAGTAAATTGCATATCACAGTAAAAAGCAATATCTCATGGTCCTTTCCTTTAGTGTTACGTGGTGATCAGCATTCATTTTACACAAATTATGGACTCTACAACCGTGTTATAAATAATTTTTTTAATTTCCAGACATTTTGACCTTCATATTAATAGCCCTCTTCACAAATGTCCCAATAAATGACACAATACTTCTATATCAGGACAAATTTCTTCCCGATATCACAGAGATACATTGACGATGTTTTTGCTATTTGGCCGCATGGCTGTCAGACACTACACTTTCCTCAGGCACCTAAACAAACACAAACGCATACAATTCACAATCGAGATTGAAAGCAGAACACACCTCCATTTCTAGATACACTTGTCACAAGTCTTCCTTCTGGCATTGTTTACTGGAAACTGACACATACTGGCTAATATATACACAAAAACTCCTACCACCACCAACAAAAAAAAACTAAGTGTCATTAATACACTTAAAAACAGAGCTTTGAAGATTTGCTCCAATGAACAAGCACTTAAAGCTGAATTAAAAGTTATCAGCAATACCTTCCTAAAAAATGGTCACAGCCAAAATACTACGACAAAATTATGTACAAGACCTCACTTAAAAACAAAAATAAACAAGACTATAATAAAACTGCAACCATTCCATACATTAAAGGGATATCAGACAAAATAAACAGAATACTACAAAAATACAACCTTAAGGCCACCTTCAAACCTCCTGCAAAATTAAAGAACTTACTCAACACATCCAAGGATCCACTCACTCCACTGGCCCACAATGGGGTATACCGTATTCATCGCACCTGTAATTTGCCCTATATAGGGGAAACAGGATGCACAATTTCTATCAGCAAAAAGGAATATAAACAACATATTAAATATAATAACTATGGTCAATCTGGTCTTTCTGATCATGCCCTGAACACTTTACACAGAACTGACTGGAAAAGCACACCCACTGTTTACATCACACCAAAACATGGTATGAATGTAAATTTAAGGAGGCCTGTGAGATTCGTATCACCCTAATCTTAACAATAATGATGGTCTAAAAATCCCAAAACATATGGAAGGGACATATTCTACCCACTTAACCTTTCTCCTTAAGAGTTAACTGTAAATAGAACCATAGGTAATCCAGGATACTAAATCTAATATAACAATTGTTATGTTAAATTAGGACATTATTTTCACTGTAACAAAACTATCCATGTAGTTAATTTATTTTATTTCATTTATTTATTGTAATTTTATTTTAATTTCACTAGAGGTCAGGACAATACAATGACCATTGATCAAATGATTGTCTCATCCGCATACTATGTTAAATGCAATTTAGCTTGTCTCTGTATGTACATGTCTATACTCCAGATGATGACCTTAATATGAAGGTTGAAACGTCAGGAAATTAAAATAATTATTTATAACATGGTTGCAGAGTCCATAATTTGTGTAAAACGAATTTCATGGTTCTCACGTATTTTTCACCATGTTTAGAGCAATCCCTTGAATAACATCATGGGACCCATACGAAGTGCCTAGCAATGCTGGAAGTGCTTCCAACAAGCAGAGAAATGTCATGACATTAAAAGAAAAAGTTGAATTGCTTGATATGTACCAGAGTGAGGTCTGCAGCTGCAGATGCCAGTCATTTCAAAATAAATGAATCTAGCACAGATTTTTATTTTAGACAAATTATGGACTCTACAACCGTGTTATAAATAACTATTTTAATTTCCCGATGTTTCGACCTTTATATTAAGGCCATCATCTGGAGTATACACATATATACAGAGACAAGTTGAATTACGTTTCACACAATATGCTAAAGAGAAAATGATTTGATCATTGGTTATTCTACTGGCATGACCAATAGTGAAAATAAAATAAAATAAAATAAACAAATCAAAATAAAAATTAATTACTTAAAAAAAAAAAAAAAACTACAACAAAGCTATATTCTATTTAAGATAGCATCAGAGAAACATTCTTTCATATGGATAGTTTTATTACAGTAACAATGATGTCCTAATTTAACATGACAATTGTTATATTAGATTTAAGATTCTGGATTACCTACAATCCTATTCATAGTTAGCTCTTAGGCTTTATTAAGCCCAAGAGCTTATTATTATTATTAATAAAACCCTTGATACCGCAAGGTAAAAGAGGGTAAAAAATGTCAAGAAAACAGGAGAAGCACCTTCTGCCAACCAAGAGGCAGCAGACGAATTCCCAGGTGCCATTAAGAAAATCACTGAAGAGAAAGGATATCTGCTTGAACAGCCTTTTAATGCACAAAGGACATTTATTAGTAAGGAAGAGAAGTGAGGACCAGGATTTAAGGCAGGAAAGGATAGG
This sequence comes from Typopeltis vanoorti, assembly GCF_054136105.1. Classification (NCBI taxonomy): domain Eukaryota; kingdom Metazoa; phylum Arthropoda; class Arachnida; order Uropygi; family Thelyphonidae; genus Typopeltis; species Typopeltis vanoorti. Next base: position 20,887,218 of record NC_143573.1, read on the forward strand.
CTAACTATACTGTTTTGTGCAAATGCAGTCAAGTTTATGATCAGGACTGCCCTTATCTATAAAGCTGCTAACCCCCCCACCAAGCCTTGAAGGGAAAAAATAAACAGCAGCTGCCAGTTTTTTGGTTGTACAACAAAGAAGGCCTGGATAACAAGAACTGTTTTTCTGGATTGGTTCCATCGATGCTTTGTCCCTGAAGTCGGGAAGTACCTTGCCAGTAAGGGACTGCCTTTTAAAGTTCTTTTGATATTGGACAATGTCCCTAGCCACCCAGAACCCCATCAGTTCAACACCGAAGGCATCAAAGTGGTCTACTTTCCCCTCAAACATGTCTCTAATTCAGCCTCTAGATCAGGGGTCATAAGGCCTTTAGGGCTCATACTTACACGCAGTACTCTATGGAAAGGATTGTTAATGCTATGAAAGAGAACCCTGATAAAGAGAACATAATGAATATCAGGAAAGATCACACCATTGCAGATGCCATCGTTGTTATAAAAAAAGCTGTGAAAGCCATCAAAGTCAGAAACAATAAATTCCAGCTGGAGAAAACTATCTAGATGTTGTACATGACTTCATAGAATTTATTACTATTATTATTATTATTACTATTATTACGGGCAACTCCAGTATCAATCAATTTACGACAGTATCAATCAAGGGGAAATTATGAAAGAGATTGTGGATATGGCAAAAAAGGTTGAGGATACAAACATAATGAAAATGCATAAAATCTTACATAAAAAGAAGAAACACAATAAATAGATAAAATATAGATGAAAATTGATCGCCTCTTTATTTTTGAGTATTGTACAGATCGTTGATTTCGCCCCAAACTGCATAGCAAGATCCGAGACACGAACGGCATTTCGTGTTTGGATATGATTTCTTTTTTCATCTCTATCGTGGTTCTAACAACTTTTCTTTTCGCTTTGTTGCTATCACTATCCTTCTTCGAGCGTATGCTGGCTTATTTAATAATTATTTATAGAAAAAAAACAACAAAACACAAAGAAAATCAAGAAAACTCGCTGCAAATTTGAGCAGGTGTCTGCACTGAACGAAGGTTGCTGCGTAACTGACGCTTTCCCACCTTACAGAGCACGTGGTTGCCTTTTGCCTGTTCGGGAACCGAAATTCTGTGCGGAAACTGGGGCGTTTTTTGTTCAGAAAATATGTTTGGGAACCGAATTGTTCAAGAACAGAGGCATTCGACAACCGAGGTTCCACTGTACCCTGATGATGGATGGAATCCAACTATCATAGGTTACTCTGTCTTGCAGAACTATAGACTTGGGACCCATAATCCAGCTTTGAACATATAAGTGCATGATAAAGATGGAGCAATGAAGCTCAATCAGCACCCCACTCAGTAGAGGATAGAGTGAGAAGGAGGTTCAAAGTTCTTTTGCACTTTTCTGTCAAAGATGAGTCCCAAGAACTTGGTTTCTGTAGCTACTGGAATAGCAGTATGTCCCATTCTTAGTTCAGGATCTGGGTGATGACTGCGTTTTCGACAGAAGTGTACACAGACACTTTTTTCTGTTGAAAACCTAAATCCATTATTAAGAGCCCACAGAGAGACATGATCAATTGCTTGCTGAAGTTGTCTTTCAATTACCCTCATGTTACGTGAGTGACAGTAAATTGTGAAGTCATCAACATATGGAGCATTGTTTACAGTGGGAGGAAGCTGTTCAATGATTGAGTTAATTTTAATAGCAAAAAAGGTCACACTTAAGACAGAGCCTTGGGGAACACCCTGTTCTTGAAGATATGGTCGAGATAGCGTATTTCCACTCTGACTTGGAAAGTTCACCTGGACATAAAGTTTTTAATAAATATAGGGAGGTGTCCTTTGAGATCTAGGTTATAGAGATCTTTTAATATGCCATATCTCCAGGCTGTATCATAAGCTTTTTCTATGTCAAAAAAAACTGAGATAAGATGTTCTTGCTTCAGAAATGCATCTCTTATACGAGTTTCTAAATGAACGAAATGGTCTAAAGTTGATCAATGTCTATGGAAACCACATTGTGTACTGGAAAGAAGATTGTTGCTTTCTAAATACCAGAGAAGTCCGGCATTAACAATTTTCTCTAGTATCTTACAAAGACAGCTGGTCAGAGCAATGGGTCGGTAATTATTTGCTTGTGTTTGGTCTTTTCCTGGTTTTGGGATAGCAATGACAATTGACTTATGCCAAGAATTTAGAAATTCTTCCTCTGCAAGTATTCTATTGTATAATAAGAGAAGAAGATCCATAGAGAATGATGGTAGATGTTTTATCATTTCATAATGATGTCATCAGGCCCTACTGCACTAGGGTGAGATTGTAGGAGAGCTCTTTTTAGTTCTTCCTTAACAAATGGCTGAAAAATGTTGGTAGAAAAATTAAGCTTTTGTTTCTCTTGCTGCTCTTTCAGTATTAAAAATTCAGGAGAATATGAAGCTGTTGCTGAGATTCTAGCAAAAGTTTCTCCCAAAGTACCTACAATAGCGTTGGGATCAGCAATAACACTTCCATTATGGTCTAAGGTAGACAAACAATGTGTTCTATATTTGCCTTTCATTTTCTGATTTTATCCCATACAATTTTTGGACTAATCTACCCTGTGATACTGGTCATTGATTAATTGATGTAGTAAATTGGATCATGATTGTTTTTGACTCTGACGTCTTAAATAACGTGCTTTGGCTCGAGCATGGTTGAAAGCTACTAAGTTTGATGTGGTGGGTATCTCCAAAATATGCCCCAAGCTCTGTATTGATAACAGTAGGCTATTGGCAGTTACGTTTTCTGGGGAGTCAAGTGTCATACATGGATTTTTGACTGCACAGGGGATGATGCCTCTAACCCCCACATTGTTCAACGGTCAACTATATGCACACACACACACATATATATACATACAGCATATACAACATATATGATATATATATATATATATATATATATATATATATATATATATATAGGGTAGATTGCATGATTACAATTTATATATATATAAACTGTAATCATGTAATGTACACCCTGTGTAACTGAACTATAAACTATAATTGGTAAACTATTACAGTGATTGTAATGGGGAGGGGGCATTCTCATTTGCCTATAATTAGCATTGTAGGCAAAGAATAATGATTGCCAGTTTAATGTTGCAAAACGTAAGGTCATGAGGTCATGCACTTCAGGTTGAAAAGATTGCATAATCTGTATCACACTGATGATACTGGATTGCAGGAAATAGAAGAGGCTTATGGATAATACTGGACAAAGAGTTGAAGTTCAGAGGGCATATTGCAAAAGTTAAGATAGCTCAAAGGATTATTTGGATGTTGAAAAAGAGGCTAACAAGTATAAAAATAAGGAAGTTATTATCCCTCTTCATAAGGATATGATTCATCCACATCTTCACTGCTGTGCACAGATTTGGCCACCTGGGTTTCTTGAGGGATCAGGAGGTGGCAGAGAGGTTTCATGGATGAATGACCAAGCTGGTGACAGGTCTATGGAATGCTTCTTATGAGGACAGGTAGAAGGTGTGTAGCTTACAAAGTTTAGATAATAGGAACAAAAGAGAGGACATGATAGGGTCTTATAATTAAAGTGATTTTATAAAACTGATGCAGAAGAAATTTTTCAATATATGACAAATAGTCGGAGAACTATGGGTTATCTGTGAACGTTGTGCAAGAGTGTGGTTAGTAAGAGTGGGCAGACTAGATTTTTTGCATGGAGAGTGGTAAACGAGCGGAATGAATTGTCAGAATCAGTAGTGAGTGCTCTGACAGAGTTAATGAGTTTAAGAAGATAAATGTTAATGTGATATCATCTTCAACTCTTCTTTGTACTCTCCATACTATATCTGCATCATCTCAGAAACCTGGAAACTAGATGTGCGCACAACAGTCCAGATGAGGTCATATCATTGTAAAGAGGCAAAATGACTTTCTTGTCATTACACTTTCCCTACTCAAAAACATGTAAAGTTGGGGGATGTGCATTCTTCCACAGTGAAAAACCTATAAACGATTTAATTTTTAAGTTACACTTTTAATTATTATTATTATCAACATTTGACCTCCATGGAGTCAGAGACTCATCGTAGGAGGTACTCACTATTGCATACAATGCTCATCCAACGCATCTTAAACTGATTCAATGTGTCCACATCCACAACACACTCAGGCAATGCATTCCACTCACCAACCACCATTTCGGGATAAATGTAATTATTAGTAGTAATGGAGATTACCAGCTTGTCGCTTAGATGAATATCAATTAAATATACAATATTAGTTAAACTAAATGTTTTCTTGAAATCTCCTTTGCTCACACCCTCCTTATACAGTTTCCAGCAATGGCCTGTTGTTCTACTCCCCTCTCCCATTCTATGAAAAATCTCTTCCATGTCTACCTGATAACAACCCCTGACCAGCTTATATGTCTCAATCATATCCCCCTCTTCCTCGTACTCCACATTCCAAAGACCACTGATTACCTTTGTTAATCTTCTCTGTGCCCTTTCCAACATATCCTTGTTACCATGAAAACCTGGCGACCAAATCTGTGCACAATAATCCATATGAGGCCTGATCAAGGCCTTATACAATGGAATCATAACCTCTCTATTTCTGCATGTCAGGGTTCTCCGCATCATTGCCATTATTCGATATGATGTCTTCACAACTTGTGCAATGTGGCCCCTGAATTTCAGTCCTTGTCCACCATCATTCCTAGATGTCTCATCTCCTCTGCTTCTGTTAAAGTTCCTCCACCAAGTGTATACTTTGCATCCCATTGTTGCTTACCAAATCTCAAAACCTTACACTTGGCAACATTGAATTGACAGTTACACTTACCTGCCCATTCTTGCAATCTATTCAAGTCCTCTTGTAAGGCATTAACACCAGCCTGACTGTGCATTGCTCTCCCCAGTTTTGCATCATCTGCAAACAATTGGATATTACTAGTTAAACCAAACCCAATATCATTAACATACAAATTGAACAACAATGGCCCTAAAACTGACCCTTGCGGCACACCACTGGTGACCCTTCTCTTTTGATATACTGCACCCCCATATACAACTTTCTGATACCTATCTGACAGCCAGTCACTGATCCAACACAGAAGTCTGTTATCCAATCCCATTTGTTTCAATTTATTTAAGAGCTTGTCATGTGGCAATCTATCAAAAGCCTTTGCAAAATCCGAGTACACCCACTGTATATGCATCTCCTCTGTCCAAGGTATTTGTCACCTTGTTATAGTACATAAGTAAGTTAGTGAAACATGTTAACAAATCTATGCTGATAACCACAGAAAATACTGCTGTTATCAACCCATTTCTGTATCCTACTTCTCACCAATCCCTCCAGGACCTTCACCACAACTCCAGATATACACAGACCAGACTTATCACCGCCTTTATGCAGCGGAACAATTTTACCCTCCTTCCACTCCCTTGGAACCTGTGCTGTTGCAAAACTCTTATTAAACAGGCATGCCAATTCTACTGCCAGTTCCCTGGAACATTCCCTTAAGATGTGTGGTGATATGCCATCAAATCCTATTGCCTTATTTCCTCAAATACCTCCTGCTCACTCACAATTAAGCTATCCTTTCCTATGTCCTCTACACTTAAGTTCTTCATGATTCCACCCTGATCAGGATGAAACACACTTATAAATTGATCACTGAATACCTCAACAATGTCTTCTGCAGCAGTTGCCATTCTACCACTTTCATCCCTTAACTTCACCTTTCCATGATCATTTTTCCTTCTACTTGCCATCTAAAAAATTCTCTAGTGTTTTTCTTAGCCTGATTTGCAATTTCTGCTCATACTCTACTTTTGTTTTCCTTACTAATTGAGTTACTCTCCTGGCTTGTTTTTTATATTCTTCATGTGACTGATTACAATTATTCATCTTATACTTCCTCCAAAGTACTTTCTTTTTCCAGATTTCATGCTTAAGCTCCACGTTCATCCATTTTCTACTTACCTTATTCAGCCTTTTGGCCTTTGGGATACATTCGTACATTGATGCTGTTATGTATTTCTTTGTAAGTTCCCATGCAGCATTTATTTCCTTACCGCTCAACTCCTCGATCCATGTTATAGCGCCTCCTAATTTTGTCATAATCACCAGCCTCATAATTCCACGTGTATCCTTTCCTTGCAAAAGCCTGCATATGACTACCTACACCACAGATGATTACTGTTACTTCATGATCACTTTCACCAACTTGAGGAAAATGTGAAACCCCTCTAACAATTACATCCTCTGATGAAATGATCAGATCTAGAACTCTTGATACTCGCATGCCTTCTTTTACGTGCTGCCTGAGATAGTTATCTCTCAAGAACTCGAGAAATTCACTTTCCTTATTCTCTTCATTCTAATCTATATTGCCATAATTAAAATCACCCATAATAATTATCCTTCCTTTTTTCACTAATCCAAGTTGTTTATACATTTCTTCATCACCACCTTCCACATTCCCAGGCCTATGGGAACGTCCAACTAAATATGTCTCCCTCTCAACCTCCACATTACACCACACCGCCTCATAACCATTGTCGCTATTTCCCCCTTTCATGTCTACCTTATGTAGACTTAATTCCCCTGCTATCATCAGCAGCAGCACTCTTCCTCCTTCCTGTCCTTTCTATCCTCACAAAAAATACTGTACCCTTCCATTTCTATTCCCATTATGATATCATCTTCATTCAACCATGTTTCACTTATTCCAATGATTTGGGGGCGAATAAACTCAATCACTGAAATCATTTCATCCCCTTTATTTCTGATACTTTTGGCATTTGTAAACAAACACAACAATTCATTTTTAGGTCTATAGCCAGTCCTAATCAAGCCATATGTTGGTTGTGATTTCCCCACTACACCTTCCAAATCACCTTTATCGCTGCTTACCACATATACCTGCAGTCTCCACTTCTCCACCCACATTGCAATATACTTCATCTTCACATTCACTGCCACTTTCAACATTCACTCTCTCTATGCCATGTCTCCCTGTCCACCCAAGCTCCCTCATTTCCCTGTTCCTCTTATATGTTTTGCTTAAACTCAATACTCCCTTTATCATGCATCAACTGGCCCCCCTTTCCCAGCATTGTATCACATCTAGCTTTTGTTCCAATGCTATGGACTAGCACATTTTCCTGCACTTTCAGTAGTACTAACACTTAAAAGCCATTATTAATCTATTAAATTCACTATATTCATTAAAATTGATTACAGTATTATCAATTTAATTAAAAACTGATGCCCATAAAATGTTACAATCAGCACAAGATATTAATTTACATCATAATCTATTAAAATTCATTAATAGCAGCAATTCATAATTAAATTTACACAATTATAGACCATTAATAAAATACATATGAAATACTGTATTAGCAAACTGAAGTCATAATGAATAAAACATGTGACCAAATAGCTGGACATAGAAGAGACAATGACTCTTCTATGAGAAAGATTCCATAGATATTGCATTAAAGATTAGTCATCAGCTGGATTTGCTCTTGCTTGAATCATTTACCAGATTTTTTTCACACGTTCCTAAGCATGTAACTTTGATTTGGGCATGCAAATAATATAAAAATGACTAAATATTAGGTTGCATAAGTTTGAATCCACATAGGCATAGGACTTTCAATTATCTTTAAAAAAGTTTAAACAATTATTGACATTCTTATGAATAACTGTTAAAACACTTTCTTGTACAGTCCTAAGGAATTTTATTATTATCCAACATACTGGCAAAAAAATGCATAACAAGTAATTTTCATGCAGGTAGGTTCCTTTTAATTTGAATGGAGGGTATGTATAAAATCCATCATTCTGAATTCAGCAATCCCAAATCAACTATTAGGATCAAAGTGGTAGAAACAAAAAAACTACACTACAACACTTACTGAGTATTGAATGCATGTTCCAACTGTCTCCTTGTCTCGGGATTTTTGGCTTTCCGCATAATTGGAAAATAATGTGGATATTTTAACGTAACAATCCTTTTTCCAGATTCAGCCTAATAAATAAGGATAGATGTTAAACTTTTTTTAAATTAAATAATTTTTATGACAAATATAGCAGAGAAACTTTTGTAGACATTACATTGATGTTAAATAAACCAAATTCAAATTTTTTATGTTAAGAAGTAATGACTGCTGAAAGAATTACTACTCCAATACTTACTGCCATCAATTTTCTTTTACCAATCCTAATAATGTTATTTTTCAGTGCTTGGGCACATGTTTCTATACACACCTATATAGCATATAGGTGTACATTTTATGGAAGTAACAAGCCTCTATATACCAATGAAATAAGTGGCCAACTGCAAGTAATGCATTAAGGCCAAATCATGAGTTTCAGCTGTTTCAATTTTTACCATTTTGCCTGCAATTTTTAATTGATTTTGATACTCAATTTACATTCCATGCTTAAATCAGTAAATTTTGTTCAGTTCTGGACTTTTAAAACACTACCTCCAATGAACTGAAACATCCTTAAATAAGAGTGAGCCATCCTTTTATCAAATGGAATTAGAGTCATGAATAGAGAATCATCCATCGAATGCTCTAATGGCTAAAAAAGCCATGAGTCTTAAGCATCAGCAATGCATTATATTCCCTGATTTTCTGCTACCACCACTGATTTATCTAGTCACATTTTCTTTGTACACTTGCTATGATTCCATGCTATACCTTTTTCTTTAAAGATTTATTTGGATCTTCTGCCTGAAAATTTCTTATTGATTAGAATCTGGATTTCACCCAGCATTTTCATCAAACCAATCTCGTATTCCTTAGATTGGTAGTCAACTGTTTCTTTGCAGGTAACAAAGATAGCAGATTACACTGCCAGCAATATGCTACTCAACAGTCAAGACATTGATGGAAATAGCTACCCTTTCTGGGATGTTTCAGTGCATGAACAGTAAATCTGAATCTATGTGGTGTTAATCTCAATCCCTTGCAGATACAATCTTGATAATCTGACAGTCATCAGTAATGACTGTGGATTTCATAAGGACTTTATTATAATCATAAGCTTGACAACATAATCAAGTACTAGTAACCCAAAGCCTGTTATACTTAATACAGTTTCCACAATATTTTAAACCTAAGTATACTGATGATGAAAATCATGTTCAGCATACTGCATTATGGTGAATCAAACCCAACTCTGGGCAAGAACAGGTTTATGCAAAACTACAAAGATGGTGATTACGACAAACTTAGGTGGCAGCTTGGAAGAACAGTGGCACTGCATAAGAAGGTAAGAGGAATGAATGCCAGCAGTGCATGGGAAATAGTAATGAATTGTTTGAGAGAGAGGCAGTATCAAGACTGCAACTCAGTGTTAGGAAGATAAACTGGGTATTGATTAAGTGGATGAGTAGCAATATAAAGCAGGAGCTGGGGGGGGGGGGGAACATTGTGGAAGGAATATAAACCAAACTGTGATCACATGGCTTACGAGCAATACAAAGCACAGGCAACAAAGATATTTAATATGATAGGGAGGGCTAAATCAGATCGAGAGAAAATTTAGATATGCACGAAAAGTAAATTCAAAAGAGTTTTTGTGCTATCTAGCAAATAACAGAAAGATGATTATGAAAGGATAATTTTGCCTAGTGCTGATTATATGAAAATGACAGAAACAGAAGAAATAGTTGAATTATGAAGTGGTCACTTTGCAAGGGTATATTATCCAGATGGAGGTAGGTGAACTGGAGGTACTCAGTATATTGAAAAATATCAATGTGAATACAGCAGTGGGCCTGTACAATATGTCAGTTTGCATGCTATGATGAGAATCTGCAAGAGAACTGGTGGTGCCTCTAAAGAAGTTGTTTAAAGTCTCAACTCTGGCAAGGTCCAAGGGGAGGGGAAAGAGGATAAGATAGTTCCATTACATAAAGGTGGTTCCAAGACAGAGGTAGCAAATGATGGAAAAATTAGTATCTCTTGAAGTGTGGTTGAAGTACTGAAAAGTTGGTTAAAGATAAAATTTAGCAATGGGTGAATAGGAATATGATACTCTATAGAGGGCAGCATGGCTTTGTAAAAAAGTAGGTCCTGCCTTAGAAATTTATTAACATTTTATAATAAGACAACAGCAGAATCGGATAAAGGAAATGGCTAAATCATGATACTGTTGGACTTTGCAAAAGCAACTGAGAATGGATATGAGGCTGGTGGCATGTGGAGGGGGAGTAGACAGACACTAGAGGGTGGTGTAGGGCAGAATTTCTATTCTTCCCTACACCACCTACAATAACAATATGCAAATGAGAGTGAGAAAATTTGTATATTAATGGCATATAGTGGAAGATTTAAGGGGAATTATTCAGTTGCTTGGGAGGGAGGATATTCAGTTATTTGTTGATGATGCAAAAGTGGGGAGGGCAATAGTTGATAAAGGTGATGTGGATATCATTCAGGATGATTTAAATAAATTGGCAGTGTGGTCAAAGGACAATGGCCATAAATTTAACGTTGCAAATGTAAGGTAAGGCACTTTGGAACGAAAAGATTACATACTTTGTATTATACAGTTGGTACTGGATTACAAAAAATTTATGAGATTAGTGATTTGGTGGTGATGGTGAATCATCATCAGTTGCATCAGTCTTGGGACTGGAAGCTCAGCAGCAAGGTTTGAATTTTAGAGGACATACTGCAAAAAGTTGTCAAAATAGCTCAAATGATTATTTGGATGTATAACATGCTGACAATTAAAAATATGGATGTTACTATCCCTCTTTATAAGGCTTTAAAGATTCAGGCACATTTTGACTACTGTGCACAGATTTGGTCAACTAGGTTTCTTGGAGATCAGGAGGTAGTGGAGAGGATTCAGAGATGAATCACAAAGCTGGTGATAGGTCTATGAAATGCTCCCTATGAGAATAAATTGAACGAGTGTGTAGATTGCAGTTTAGTTGACAAGTTTATGAGAAGAGAAACTTAAGTTTCTAAAGGGATTCTATAAGACTGACACAAAGGAAATTTGTGAATACATGAGAAGCAGATAGAAAACAAAGGGTCATTCCCTAGAAGTGGTGAAAGAGTGTGTAGACTGGGTTCATTGGTAAATGACAGAAATGGATTGCCAGAGGTAGTTGTGAGTAACACAATGGTGAATGAGTTTAAGAAGAGGTAAAATGGGTATTGTGTGACTAATGGTTAGTGTGGGTTTTCCAAAATGAGTCTTCTGATTTCATAGAGATATCCATATAACATAATAATAAAATTCTAACAATAAGATCACCAAGAAGATTCATTTATTTGGTTTTGGGATGTTGAACAACATAATGTCCAATTTGGCATAAAAATCTTCTTTGGGTATTATTTCTGGGAAAATTCTGATGTTACTCCTCTAAGAAAATATTATTTTTATGACTATTTAGCCTATTTTTGTTTAGGAGTACTCCTCTTTTATAATGTCATTGACTTTTACTCAAATTCAGGGCATTACTGATGTTTTATATGGATAGATATATGGAGAATATACAGAAAGAAAAAACCGGACATACCTTTGTGGGATGTTGCTGGCTGTCTTCTTTTTCAGTGGCATCCAGGTGTATGGCGATATACATTCATTGTTGAAGGAAGGAAGTATGACTTGAACGGAAGGGAGGGGTTGGAAAAGTGGGGTTTGAGAGATTTGGAGAATTACTAGTGAGGCAAGAGGTATGCAAACTTTTTTTGATAAACCCAGGTTTTTTTATATTTTTTAAATTACTAAAAGGTGGGTAGAGAATACTCTACCCACTTTTAGAAATTTAAAATTTTAGAGGAAGGAGAAGGATATAGGATAAGATCAGGGGGTGGGAGGACAGGGTGTAAGCCATTTTGACAGTGCGCCATCTTTAGAGCTCATGGGGGAAGTGAAGGCTAGGTCATGCTGGCTTGGCATATCTGTGTTGTATTCTACTGGTCGAAGTCGTGACTTAATTTTTATGTTATGGAGCTTCCAACTCTCGGAGTAGGGCCGGTGGACGTTTATTGAGTTTTTGTCACATTTCATGGCCATCATTTCTGATATTCTAAGCATTGTTTCATTTTCCTGTATGTCTATTATTATTATGGTCTTGTCGATTTGCAGGGTATGTTTCTGTTCAAGGGCATGGACAATGTTCTGGGGATGTCTACGCAACTTTGCTATACACTAATGTAGATGTCCCCAGAGCATTAGACATCGTATGCACACTTCTCACAGATGACCACGCCCTAGGTGCACAAACAAAATTAACGTCCAGTGATATCATATCTCCCATAATGCAAAGCACATCTCCTTGCGGACATGTATAATACTATGCATTAAGGGAAGGGCCACTACCCAGGCCGGTTTCGACCCTTATTGAGGTCTCGTCAGTGGGAGCCAGACCAGAAGTGGTGATACTAAGGCAGAAGCAATGGATTCTTATTTACCTATACAAGTTGCCAAAAGGTGTACCACCTTATTATTAAATTACTCTGGATTTAGAGAAAGATGCTGGAAGTTTCTGTTCCACTTGGTTAGACTATAATAAATTTAGTTCAATCCTTTATCCAAGTGTAAGCAAACAAAGTTTGCACCTGAAGTATTGCACCAAACTAGTAATTTCAGCAAACTTCTTTAAATATAACAATAACTTTTATATCCAAATGTTTGGACTCCCTATGGGCCCAAATATCAGCGAACAATTAGCTGAATTATTCCTATCACACATAGAATTACACCTACTCAGCCATTAAGTGTGTGTATGTGTGTGTGTGTAATTTATGTAACCTTTGCACCTAATTTCATAACTCACTCTATATTCAATAACTCTTAAGCTCTAAGAGCATGTTCTGCTATTCACTTAGCTGTGACCAAGGTGCAATTTGTACATGCATGATATATGATATGTCAATTTTGAATTCGGTATTTTATCAACCTATTTTATTCTCTCTTTTCTTTTCTTTTTTAATACAATGACAATATCATATTAAAAACGAGGATATTAGGAAAGAACTTGGCATTGCAAGAATCCAGGCATGCATTAGCAGAGCTATTCTCAGGTGGTATGATTCACTTAAACAGAATGGGAGAGGACAGATTAGCAAAACAAGTGCCAGGGTGGCACTTGTTTTGCTAATCAACCAGGTTCTGCCAGGTTGACAGGAAAAAAGAACCCAGAGGAAGACCAAGATATAGGTGGATTGATATAGTAAAAAGTGCCTTAGAAGACAGAAATATAAGATCTGATAATGTTGGAATCTTGACAGGTGACAGACTGATTTGGAGGAAAACTGTAGATAGGGAGTTAGTAATGATGTAGTACTATCATATCCTGTACACCCCTTGAGGGTATATATCAGGAATTTGATGATGATTTTATTCTCTCTCTGAAAATGTCCTTGTAACAAGGAAGAAATATATAGGATCAAATTAATTAAATTTACATGTTTTACAATTCAGAAATTGTGTTAACTGACAATTGTTTCACATATACAGCTTTCATCTTTCAAATGAGGTATGCCAAAATCAGCTCTGGTTTCAACTGTTGTTAAAAGACAACGAACAAAAGAGTGCTAGTGCATTATTGACTACATACCAATACTGCTCAATTAAATTTTTTAAAAAATGTAAGAATTATTATTATTATAGACTATTATTATTATTATTATAGGGAGAGTGTGCCAACAGCATCGAACCATTGATCCCGTCCAACTACTAACTGCGCTCAAACTTGCTTAAGCTATTAGTAGCAGAGGCTCTACCAATCGACCAACCTGTGCTGGCGATAGTGATATAAACATGCTGCTGACATTAGTGGATATTTTAGGTTTATATGATAAATTACAGCTGCCAAGAAATTATATTCTTGATTTCATCCTTTAGCCAAGTGTAAGCAAACAGTGTTTGAACAGGGAGTAACTTCACGACTGGGCTACTTGTATACAGAGGCAATGGCTTCACATCAGTTGCCTTAGTATACCATAATGCAAGGTACACATCCTTATGGACAAGTATAATGCTATGAATTATGGGAAGGGTCACTATCCAGATCAGTTTTGACATTTACTGAGGTGAAAAAGTAAAAGGGTGCTCATTGTAGGCCTAGAGTAGTTACTATAGGGTGCAATAGAGCCTGACAGTATTAGGAGAAAGAAAAAACAGATAGATAGTATGTGAGATAGAAAAAAGGCTCAGCTCTTTTATATTATCATATAGCCAAAAGCTATAAGTTGCCATTTTTCACCAATCTCATGCAGGTTGACAGATACCCAGGTGTCATTAGCCTTATCTGAGTTAACAGCCTTGAGTTGGCCTTCTCTACTTAGGATTGCTCTCCAGTCAATCCCTAAAAATTAAACATAAGACCACACTGAACTAAGAGGATGGAACCATTTAAAAAAACCTCTCCTAGTTAAATGAGACAGAATTTTATCTCCCCATGAGAAATATTGCATAATGTGGGTGGTCTACACCACCTAGCAAAAAAATTGATATCTCCCAGAATGCTTCTTTCTAAATACCAAAATTGTCTGACTGAACAATAAAATTTCACACAACACAATATTATAAAGCATTTGGATGTCATATTGCTGATTTTCAAATACATGTTTCTTTCTAATCTTCCTTAAATAGTATTTTAATTCATTAATTATAAAAATTAAAATTCTCTTACCATTGCTGAGAGGTGATGGGTACTGAAAAAAAAAAAAAAACTGTTCTGTTGTAAGTAATGGAATGACAAACACATTGTGTAATCTGTTCCAAGAATGAATGTTCTACTGTTTCCAATCAATAATGGTTGTCACTGACTGTATCTCCAATGTTAAAGTACCTCCATTCAATGGTATTGACTAGAGGGTGAGAATATGCAGTTCTTCAAGCAAGATCCTTGGAACTTCATTAAGTTATCAACCAAAGTGTTGTTGTCAGTACCCAACTGTGGAAATTCGCAGCAAAAGAGATTAAAGATTTCTTAATACCAAATTTTACTATTTTTTAATGGAAGGAATGTCAATATACCAGAGTGTTGTAAGTCTCAGAGTTAAGCATAAAATGTTGTAGTATACAGGAACAATCTCAGCCTTTGAACTTTTATAATAATTTACTCATAACTGGAGTAAATTAGTAAACTGGAGGTTTGCATGTGTGTGATTGGTCTGCAATATTTTATTGGATTTTTGAAGCTTTATTGCTTAAATAGCAGAATTTTAAGACTGGAAGCCCAAACCCTTCATGCTTGTTTGATAGTTGTAAAAATTCCTTTTTAACTTCTTGGTATCAGCTGGACCAAAAAAAAAATTACATAGATTGACTATATAATTGTTTTTCTTCAGCTTCTCTGATGTCTGTAATATTTATTATGTAGAAGTGAACAGGGAAGATTATAGTTTTGAGAACTATGACTTTAGGAGAAAAAAAAAAAGTAGCCCTATCTTCCAGTCTTCTAAGGTTTCGATGTCCTTGTATATACGAGGGTGGTCTGATGCCTCGATCTTTGCCATAGATCAGTGCTTCCCAAACTTCTGGATGTCAGGGCCCCCTTTGCAAAAATTTAAATGTTTCATGCCCCCCCCTCAAAAAAAATCGTAATAGAGAGATATATTATTATAATATTTATTGTATTTATATTCAATACAAAATATACACAGCGAATATTGCAAAAATCAAATGCATATATTACATTTTTTGCCTCTTACCGTTTTTGGTTCTGAAGACGATGCGGGCTGTTCTGGTAAAATATGAAATACTGTCCTTTTTTTTTTGAGTCTGTTTCTTCTTCTGATTGTTCGCGGGAATTTTTTTTTATTTTTTATCAGCCACTTATACATCTCAGGGTTAAATTTTTTAACATAGAATAGATCAAATAATATCACCACTTGCCGATACTGGCACACCACAGACTGATAACATGAAATTAGTGAATATTACCTGAATAAGGGAATCCCCGGACCAGGAACATTTTTCCCTTTTGTGACTTTTCTCCCTTTACGGTAATTAAGCCTAACGCGAAACAGACAGCAAAGACAGGTTATTAAAATGTGCATACGATTGGTGCGGTATTAACAAAAGATCGCGCAACCGAAAGATAAAAGCATAGCTGACAATTGAGTTGAAATGCTCTCTTCAACCGAATTCCATATGTGAAACTGCCATAACATTCATTATATATATTACTTAGTTTTAACACTTTTACGAATTTTAACACGTTCGGCTGAATTTTATTGCTGCCCTGGGAAAACGAATTCACACACATCTAATTAATAACAATAGTTTTTAGTTAGATACTGTGTTTGCCCATGCAACATATGGTTTTGTTTCAGTCTATACAGCATAGTTTCTGTATGAGGGGACATGTGATTCATTAATTAGTGTGTTTTTATCCAAGTTGTCTCTAATTGCACTATTTGTTGAGAAATATATTACACAGACTCCTCATACCTTATTCACTGGCATAATAAAAGTACTTGTTTTTATTGCCTCTGCAGTATAGTGGCTGTTAGGGAGGGCGTGTTGTTTACCACTGCAAGCGAGTTACTATCTCCTTACATGAACTTGTTTAAGCTTTTTTTCATGCGTGAAGTATATGCGAAACTTTTATTGGTAACAGAAAACTAGCTCGGATGACAGTGATAATATAAAACGAGTTTTGATATGTATATAAAGTCGATATCAACAGTCCCTGATTACGAACGCGTGATGAAAGGGACAGGAAGATTTGGAGCTTCCCTGGAGCATTCGAAGTAAATACAATTAACCACTGCTTTGAAATGAAACATATGAATAAGCAATATTTACTAATATTCATTAAGCACCGAAATATGCAGGAAGCAAAGTTTGTGAACCAACACCAATGTGTGAATTTTTCCATTAAAATATAAAAAATAACAAAAAAGAAATAATAAAAAGTTAAATATGTTTATTTTACAATAAAAAAAATCTACTTAGCCTTAAAATATTTAAAAATTTTTTTCATTATTTCACAGTGCCGAAGGGGGCTGCGGCCAACAGTTTGGGAAGCGCTGCCATAGATGACAAAACTATCAGCAAGGTTTTTTTTTTATAAGTTGGTACATCTGTCATAAACATCCATGTGATATTGAAAGTCATTCTGTCAAGTAGTTTATTTTATACAGCTGTCTGAAGCAAAAGTGTTGTCTGTATCCCTTGAAATAGATAAAATTGAGTATTGTGCGGTTATAAAATTCTTTGTAATTTAACGCCAAAAGAAATTCATTCGAAGTTCATAAAGTTTCTAGGCACTCTTCTCCTTCATTTTCGACAATTAAAAAATGGGCTGCCGAGTTTAAACATGGCCGTTTCAGCCTTGAAGATGATCCACGTAGGGATGTCCAAAAAGTGTAACAACACAGGAACTCATTGATCAAGTGCACGATAAGGTATTGGATGACCGGCGAGTCAAAGTGCGTGAAATTGCTGAGACTATACGCATTTCACACCAGAATCCAAACAGCAGTCAATACAGTGGACAGAAGTCAGTTATTCAGCACCAAAGAAGACAAAGTCAGTTCCATCAGCAGGAAAGGTCATGGCATCGGTGTTTTGGGATGCTAAAGGCATTTTGTTTATTAATTATCTTGAAAAGGTTAAAACAATAACCAGGGAATATTATTCCGATCTTTTAACCAGACTAGACGAAAAAATTTGTGAAAAATGACCCAGTGTGCAGAAGAAAAAAATCATCTTTCATCAGGACAATGCACCTACCCACAAAGGTGTTTTGGCAATGGGAAAATTAAGGGATCTGCACTATGAATTGTTGGAACACCCACCCTATCCCCC
The DNA here is from genome assembly GCF_054136105.1 of Typopeltis vanoorti. Taxonomy (NCBI): domain Eukaryota; kingdom Metazoa; phylum Arthropoda; class Arachnida; order Uropygi; family Thelyphonidae; genus Typopeltis; species Typopeltis vanoorti. Next base: position 20,905,056 of record NC_143573.1, read on the forward strand.
AGATTTGGCACCCTCTGACTTCTATCTTTTCTCAAAACTAAAACTCTTCATCACTGGTCAGCGTTTTTCTTCAAATCAATAAGTGATTGCAGCTGTAGAGGGGTATTTTGCAGAGCTTACTGAGCACCACTACAGGAATGGGATGATGGCATGGAGCATCGCTGGAATAAATGTATTACTCTTAAGGGAGATTATGTTGAAAATAAAAATAATTTTGAAATTATAAATTTGTTTTTTCATTGTAGGCCTAGAACTTTTCAGACCACCCTCGTAAGTTCTGGAACTGATAATATTGGGTGAGTGGAGAAAGGAATTCTAAGTATAATAAGGGGTTTCTCTCTTAGGAGTTAATCCAAAAGCAATGCATCCAAGATCCCACTTTCCAAAAACTTTGAATTTTATCTTGTCTGCATTAGTAGTTAACCCACTGATCATGCTGAATTTTTCCAAAATATCAAGATACGTATGTAATCATTATCCTTCAAAGTACCCAGTACATCATCGGCATATGCTAATACCTTATTTTCCTTCATAGTTGAAGGAACTGTTATTCCTTGCACAGCACGTGTAATGTTGACTTCCTGTAAGAAAGGTTGAAGCAATGCAAAGAGCAATAGACTAAGAGACCTTGCTTGACTCCTTTTTTTCATTTTGCCCAAGTCTGACAGGAACCCATTAACTAGGAGGCAAGTATTTGAATTGGCATAGGCTCCTTTGATAACAGATAGCAGCTTTTAACCCGCCAATTTGCCAGAGGATGTGGAACAGAAAGGGATGCCGGACATTATCAAATGCTTGAGTAATGTTTACTGATAGCACTGCCATCGATTGCATTTTCTTATTAACTAAGTGGAGTAGATCACATAGCAGAAACAGATTAAATTCTACTGTTCAGCCTGGAACTCCATACACCTGTGTGCTTTTAATTATGTATCTCATTCCCACTTTGAGCCTGTTATTGATAAGGCAGAAAAATATCTTGTAGTCAGTATTAGATAGTGAAATAGGTCTCCAGCTGCTGATTAAGGCAGGATCTCTATTAGGTTTTGGAATGAGGATGGTGTGGCTTGCTACAAATTCACTTGGTTTGTGTCCTGATGAGAGAAAAGAATTAAACAGTATAACTAGAATGGGAAGAATAAAATCCCAAGCCTCACAGTAAAGTTCTATCCTTAGACTATTAGGTCCCGGGGGTTTTCTTGTCTGGCATGTTTTATAGGCTGCAATTAACTTTAGATGCTGTGCTACATTCAATACCAATTCACTGGCTTGCTACGAACTAGCTTATCTCTTCATACAAGTCTTTCAACATTTTTCTTTTGAGGAAAGCCTGTTCCTTTCCCCATTCAATCATATTCTGTTTTACTGCTTGTTTGAATTTTAACCACATATCTCAGTTCCAGGTAACATTATTTCAATTTGAACAGGAGGGTTGGAATTTAGTTGAAAAGATCAACAGAAAATTTGATGGAAGTCTCCGTGGTCCAGAACTGATCTCTATTTGTTCTATGCAGTGGAATTTAAGTAGAACTGGATTATGATCTGACATGTTGATGTCAAGATCTGAATATCCTATTTATAAGGGAAGAGGAGATATAAATTCACTCTAGACAGGTACCAATATCTCGATTCATGTACATGTAAGTCTGGAGATTAGGATTGCAAATCCTCCATATGTCTATTAGTTGAGTGTCAAGACATGTTTTTAACTGTGCATATCCCACTTTTCCACTCCTGGGGTGTCCTCCTAATGTGGGGTTTTCAATGCAATTCAGTCTCCAGCAGCTATGATGTAGTGGGTACCGTATAAATATGGTCCCAATTCCTGGAAGAATTTTCATCTAACTGTTCCATTGGATAGAGCATAAACATTTATGAACCCTATTACACATCCACAGTATTTCCAGTCTACTGCCAAGATTCTCCCTTCTGCATCCCTTTGGATATTACAGAATGACTCAAGGAGGGGGACAAGAATAAGAACTCCTACTCCAGCCCTATTAAATCTTCCAAAACTCCAATGAGAAAAAAGTGGATATCTATTTATTATATATTTAGTTTAATCCTTCATCCAAGTGTAAGCAAACAAATTTTGCGCCTGAAGTATCTTCAGGACTGGGGCAACTCGTGGCAAAGGTGGACTGACTTCACATCACTTGCCTTAGTATCCTATAATGCAAAGCATATCTCCTTGCAGACATGTATAATGCTATGCATTATGGGAAGGGTCACTACCCAGACTGGTTTCCGTTTAAATGGGGGTTACCTCTCCAAAAACTCGTGTGATCACTCAGATCACCCAACAGTGAGTAACCTGAGTAATCATTTAACTTAACGTTGGCCCCACCCACAAATGCTCCATTTGAGCTATTATAAAATGGTGGTCATGATCCTACCAAAAGTAATCCCATAATGTAGATATTAACAGCACTACCAGCAATCTTAATATTTACTTTAAAAAAAAAAAAAAAAACAGCGCTAGTGGAGGCAAAACAACCACTAGCACCAGTAAAATAAAATCAAAGTGAAAAACAAACAAAAGAGAACTAAAGTACTTGTTTTTCTGAAATCAAATATATCATCAGTCCTTATATAAGGACTGGCTTAAAGGGGCGAAGCAATATTGCTTTTCATATTCCCCATTGTCTGTAGAGGACAGTGTAAGGAGAAGGTGTTATTGAGCTATAAAGCTCTGATCATGGCAAGAGGGTAACAGCAATAGCAGCGCCTCAGTTAGAACTTCATTGGCTACAGCATTGCCATGCATTACCCTCCAAGGGTACCAATTTTAGTCGCCTCGTACGACATGCATTAGCTACACTGGTGCTATTCTTATCCCGGCAACCACACGGGGGGATATATCATCAATAGGAGTCAGATCCAGAAGTCATATTTCCATATACAAGTAGCCAAAAGGTGTCAAACCTTATTACTAAAATACTCTAGATTAGAGATAGGTGTTGTAAGTTTTATCACTTGGTTATACTATAAATTACAGATGCAAGAAATTATATTCTTGGTTTCATCCTTTATCCAAGTGTAAGCAAACAAAGTTTGCAGATGGAGTAACTTCATTACTGGGCTACTTGTATATAGAGGCAAATGACTTCACATCAATTGCCTTAGTATCCCAATAATGCAAAGCACACATCCTTATGGACAAGTGTAATGCTATGCATTATGGGAAGTTTATATGAGTTGAGTGCATTTGCACTGGTAATGGTTTCAAGTATCAGTAACTCTGAACAATGTAAACAATACTTTTGGATCTTTCTAATAAAGGAGTGATTGGATGAAATGATGGATCAAATAATAAAGCAAGGTTGAATAAGCACTTCTATTTGAGAAGATGTTTTTATGTTTCTCTTCACTTCTGTCATGATATTGAAGACAGCTACTTTACATCTCTCCATCTAAATAATCAGATAGCTATTTCTGTTTGTTTTTTCCAGAGACTATTAAGCTTATGTAATACTACTCCTAAACAAATATTGTGTTCTTCCTCAAGTATGCTCTCCTCACTTGTTACTTTTGGAGTCATGACTTAAGCTTATCTAATCTTCATTTCCATTTTCAGCCTCAAGAGCAATTCTGTTTGGCAGGCAAGGGCTAAAATAGAAAGAATTTGTTTATATTCTTTTAGAACAGCTGGAAGATATAGTCCTTGGGAATACTTCATGGAGAAAGCTATTCCAGAAAGAAGACAAAAGAAGCAGATTAGATACAATTATAGATGTAACTGATTTTATTGGGCGTTTTCATTTCTGCTTTGTTTTATAGCAACTTACACCCACTGCTATCAGTAGAATACAATGCACATCCAGCTCAAAATATTTTAACTACCATTAAACTCAACTATGTAATTCCCCATAAACAGAAATATAGGGGGATATATATAATATCACAAATTACATTTGTGATATTCTATACATGTGTGTCCTATAAATTGCTGGGTGTAGTAAATAATGTGACCCTATAACCTGAAGACAAGCATATTTGCATTTATTATCATCAAATGTTATGCTTTCGCACAGGCCTACACATTTTACTGCGTAAGCTTCCGTAACCGATAATCCCGTGGAATAGGTTGGTTGCTCCTTATTCCCGGTAGTATCCCATGTCTGTCAAGGTGTGTGTTCATGGGGCCGGTTTGCCTGCTTTGCAGGAGGAAAAACCCTAGGATAAACTGGAGAAAAAACTCTGCTGTCCACACCCAAGACTGACTAACCTGGCTATGGCTGAGGAAGATCCTTAAGCTCCTCATGTCACCAACGGGAATCGAACCTAGGACACTCCTTCCCCAGCCATGTGGTTGCGAAGCACGTAACCACTAGGCTAACCGCGTGGACTGCATTTATTATAGACATAATTAAAAAAAAAAAAAAACTCATGAGAAAGGGAAAGGGGTTTGCTTGCAAAATATAAATAACTACCTAATAATAAACAGTATAGCTATATTCTGTATAGCTGTGCATATCCATTGGTCACTCAGCAACTACAGGGAGAAGCTAATCCAATGAACTAATGATGTCGATCAGATGATTCATCTAGGTGTGGCAGGAATATGTGGGTTGATGGATTAGCAGATTATCTTCTTTTAAGCTTCTCCACTTGTCAGCAGCTGCCTGTTCTCAAACTCCACACTATAGGATTACTCCATCCCTCATCTCATACACCTCTTTTCTCCATCACTCTCAACAATGATTCCTTTCCATGTAGCCCTTGGTCTTTCTCTTTTTTCTCCTTCCAGGGGTTGACCAGTTCATAATTCTCAATGACGATCATTCTTTTCTCATTCTCTGGACCTGTCCATACCATTTCAAAGCACATGCCTCTATCATCTCCACAACAGGCTGTTCAACTATTATCTCTAATTGAATATATGTATTCCTCAGACGATCCATACGGGTGGCTCTCATACTTTGTCTGAAGTAATCCATTTCCACAACTTCTACTTGTCTCCTCTAGCTGTTAGTCCTACACTCCCATCAATAGGTCATTATACTCTCCATAACCATATGATATGGCATCTTCTTAGTTTTCCTTGAGATTTTATGATTCCATAAAACACTATTCATGGTTCTAATAGCTGTTCGTGCCTGTTCTTCAAAACGCTAGGTCCACTTCACACCAGCTGGACTTATCCATCATAAAGCCAAGAAGACATTCACTGATTTCATAGTTCCCACCTGTATCTTAAGATCTGTTGAACTATCACCTCTAACTACTAAGTACTTAGTTTTTTTTCATGTTAACTTGCAGGCTCCAATGTTTATATATAACCAACAGTTTTCTCATCCGGTATTCTCCATCCTCCTTGTCCCGTGCAAGACTCACCTGATCATCAGTGAAAAGAAGAGAATGTAGGGCTTGTTTGCCTATGGGTGCACTGATTCCACAGCATTGCCTGTTCCAATCCTCCAAGGCCACATCCAAGTAGATGTTAAACCTCATGCTAATAATAAATTCCTCTATAAGTTTGTTACCAATCTTTATACCAGACCTACATTCCTGGTCACCCCTTTGAACTGTCTCCACTATTCCTGCTTTCTTCAATATCTGCCATGCTGTCTTTCTTTGGACAGTATTATAAGCTTTCTCCAGATCTACAAAAATCAAATGGAGTACTTTATCCTTAGTAATCATTTTTTTGGATATATCCCATAAATAAAATATATATTATCCATGCCAGATCTTCCTACTGTAAAATCAGACCGTTTCTCCGATATTACTGAAGGCATCTTAAATTCATTTCTGTCCTTAACGATTTGACTAAATATCCTGAAAGCTGAACACATGACACTTATTCCTCTATAATTTTTAGGGTCTTTCTTATTGCGCTTCTCATGGATGGATGATATATATATGGCAAGTCCCATTCATAAGGATGCTTGAACAGCCCACATCACCTCCTCTAATGTCACTTCAAATGTCTTTTCTCCTTACAATAACCTCTCTTCTCCTTAATATTCCATTCTATCTTCATATAATAAACCTTCATAATATCTCTTAAAATCTTGAAAGGAAATGATCTTCTCGAGATGTATAAGTGGATTGTACCTAGCACTCAAATTGAGAGGTCTTGGAAGACAATGTATCCCACTAGGTGTTCAATTTCACTGCATTTTCTCTCCAAATTTCTTCTTTAACCAGTCTTTTCACTTGACTTCTTAATATTGTTGTACTCCTCTCACTCTCTCTCTCTCTCTTCCCAAAGGATTTTTCCTGCTTAACCATCTACTATTTGCACTCTTCTCTACTATCTTCTCCTTCACTTACTGTCTCATCCATTCTATATTTCCTCACCTCTTACCTTACCTTCCAAAGGTCTCAATGTCTCAGATCTCAGCAATTTCATGTACATATTACTTTAAATGGTCATACAACTCAGATGCAGATCTCCCATCTGGTTAAATTCAATTTCTGTTCAAAGACTTCATATACATAAATCCCATATACTATCATCTTGTAGCAATCCTATTTTGTAATTGGGGATCTCAATAACTCTACCATCATCATGTGATATCTATGGCCTCCTAGATGTAACAGGATACACAATCTTATTTATTACCATATAATGATCTGTCCCACCTTCAACTCAACAGAATGCTCTCGCATCTCACACTACTGCTATTCGCTCCTATTTAGCTATCACCAAATCAATTACTGACTTTGAACCTCTAGATGGTTGGATCCATGTAAACTTATGTATAACTGTGTTGATAATATCCATTTAGTACCTGAATCAACCTGTGTTCACTGTCATTAGCATGATCTTCTCGATAACATCCCACGCCACAATTAGCACTTTGCCCGACTTGCCTATTAAAGTGTTCTAACACTCATAATCTCTTGCATCACTTGCTGATTCAATCATTTCTCTGAGACCTTCAAAATGTTCATCCTTTTCATCAAGTGAAGTATCGTCACATGGGGCATAAATTCCAATAAATAAAATTTCCAGTCTATGTATTTCAAGATTTACTTTTATAAACCTTTTCATTTACTTCTTCCATTTGCTTTTTTTTATAAAAATAGATAGCATATATAAGATATATAAGAACACGTGAAATCGCTGGCTGCTGAGATTATTACTTTCGTTAATTTTTTTTTGCTTATTTTATTTATGTCTTCTTCAAATATATTTATTAAGTCTAGTTTTTGATTGAGTTTTTCTTCGTAATTCTTCTTTTTGTTTTCAATGGTTTTAAGTCAAAACTTCTTGATTTTTTGTTGTTTAGCTATTTTATTTTTTCCAATTTGGGGTTTATTTTAATTTTGGCTCTCACCAGTCAGTGGTCACTTTCTGTTTTTACTTGATTTAGTACTGAGGTATCTTGAACTATTTCTTTATTATTACACAGTATATCAACCTATTTCATTTTTTATTTTTCCATGTCCATTTTCTTTTGGAGACTTTCTTAATAAATGTATTCATAATGTAAATCTTGTTACTGATAGAGAATTCTGTAAGAGCCATTTCTGAGTTGCTTCTTCTTTTTTTTTTTTTTTTTTGAAAACAAAAAGAAGGATTACAAAGAAAAACCCAATCGAAACTAGACTTAATAAATATATCTGAAGAAGACATAAATAAAATAAACAAAACCTAACAGAAGTAATGAAAGCAGCCAATGAATTCAAAAGCAACAAACAACAAAAAGACCATAAACTTAGAGGAAACCTTACAACTACTAAAAAAGAGACAAACTATGAAACAAGACAAAAACTTAACTTCTAAAATAGAATATGCAGAACAATAAGGAAAAAGATGAGAAATGAAATAAGATTTTATAACAGTACAAAAATAAAAGAAACAATTGAAAACAATAAAAATATGAAAATACTAGGAAAACATTTATCAGTTGGTAAAAGTCAAATAATTGCAATAAAAGATAAGAATGGAACTACAATGAGAAACCAAGAATAAATCTTAAGTAAACTAGAAGAATTTTATAAAGAACTCCAGTGATCCTTCAATAAATAAATCACATATAAATAACTCTTCCCCATCACATATGGAATTCATTCCCCATTCACCTCAGATCAAATAAAACAATCATTAAAACAAATGAAAAATGCCCTGGTGAAGACCTAATTCACATAGAATTAATTAAATGGGGAGGAAACAACATAATTCACCATGTCACAAACTTACTAAATCTAGGCCAAGAAGAGGGAAAGATACCAGAAAACTGGAAAAATGCTATTCTGATACTGTTATTTAAAAAAAAAGAAATAAAGAACTATAGACCAATTAGTATTCTCTCTAATCTGTACAAAATTATCACAAAAGTAATAATAAACAGGTTAACTCCTCTTCTAGACTCAAATCAACCTGCAGGACAATCAGCATTCCATAAAGTCTTTAACACAATCGATCATGTTCATGCAGTAAAACAAATAATAGAAAAAAACAAAAGAAAACCAATTGCCTCTCTTTTTAGCCTTTATCGATTATGAAAAAGCAATTGATTCCATCAAAACTAATGCAATAATCAAAGCACTCCAGAATCAGCGAGTTCCTGGAGAATATATGGACCTCCTCCAGGAAATATACCCCACTGCAACAGCAACAATCCAACTTCACATGAGCAGCCAGGACCACATTTACCATTAGATGCATGAGTCGCAAGCAGGGGGCCTCACTCTCTATGGGGCCACATTTTAAAACCTTACTCCTCACAAAGAATAATAAAAAAAAAGCAGTGTAGTTATAGTTGCAAAATAAAATACTTATTTTTAAATATTAAATTCATAATATAAAAATTAGAGGCCGCTTGCTTCCATTTGAAATACATTGTTCTTTCCTTAGAATATAAAACTAACAGGAACTCCTGTAATCCATAAAATTCATGTATTTAAGCATACCATTTCTTTGCTGGACATGTATACACGTCCAGCAAACCTGGATAATATTCTGTCCACCTGTTGAAAGAACATGGATAAGAAGTGAAGTCTGACAGTCCATTAGAAGGGACAATAATCCTTCACGTTGAAAAGAACACTTAACTAGATTACCTGGCGTACATAGTAGCCATGTTCAGTTCCCTACAGCAAGAAATACAGCTGCTTGCAGTTTGCTTGGTAACCGGAATCTAAGTTATATCAGACTAAATACCTATGAGTTATATTCATTTTTGCTGCTTGTTTTTATCATATAGTTATAGTTTTTAATGCCAGAGCAAAATAAGAAATCCTTTTATACTTTCTTCACTTCATATTGTATCACTTTGGAAGATCAATGTCACTATCAATTTTTTTGCTAAGTATTTTAATCGCCAATACATTTTAAAATTCTCCCACAACTTGATTGAAGATAATTATTTTTGTCAAACGATTATTTTATAAATTCACGAAAATCCGAATCTAAAAATTAATACAGCCTCCATCTGTTCCAAATTAAGTTTTCTTTTTTATTTATAATCTTAGTTCGAAGGTTAGTTCAGACTGTGCAAAGGTTCGCACTTTTAAATTTTACTTTATAGAGAATCATACGTAAATCTTGAATCATATCATGTAATGCATAATTTTTATAACGTAATCTGTAGGTTTTTGCATTTCAACTTTGTTGGTTTCCCTCTAATCACTCACTACAAATAAACAGCAGTTATGAAGTCAACTGTTATGTACATATTTTCAGCTAACTTCGATATTATGCGGCAGTTTTGAAGTAGCGATATTTTCCCTACAGTTTATCTTTCGAAACATGTAGGTGCATGCGTCAAAATGAAATTTCATTTCCAAAATTTTCATAACAGAATTAATTCGCCTTTAATGGCTAACTTTTTTTTTTTTTTTTTTTTTTTTTTTTTAATGGCTAACTCTGCACCCTCCCAAAATTATCACCACACACCACACACACACACAAAAAAAAATACTGCTAGATAACATATATGCACTTTCTTTTTGTTTGAATTTGTTATTTTTCCAAAGTAATTGTACCAGAGAACTTTTAATATTCCGATACTGAAATTAAATTGTGATTATTATAAATTAGCAAATTTGGTATATTTTTTCATTTATATTATTTTCTGATAAGTATAAATCATTAAATTATGTAATATTGGGGAAATTAATATTTAAAAAACAGTTTCATCCTACAAAAGCAATATCAGAATAAAATGTTTTGAACTGTTGGATCATGAATGAGGCCTGCCGTTACTAGCCAGACTTTCATTCAGGATCCAACAAGAACAGAGCCTAAATCAAAAGATACCTGTACTGCTGGTGCAAATTGTACTATATATAAAAAGAAAGGGGGGGGGTAAAGTGTATCATGTAAATATTAAATGAGTGCATATCTGTTTACCCAAAGAGGGAACTGTAGGTTATGTTGTATGTGATATGTCAAGGAAAAGGGAGATATATGAATTTGTAGTGAGGAGACATATTTCATGACCAACCCAAGAATAGGCTGTGTGAAACAGTACATACTTCAGTGGTGACTAAGGGCCCTGAGGTACCTTGGCAAACTCATTAGTGATCCTTACAAGCAAGGTTTGCAAAAAGAGACAAACGTGGACAATTCTCTGGGAGGAGCTCTCTCATGCGTTCAAGTGCAACGTCATCGAAACAACCATGACTGAAAGCTGCAGTACAATAGGAGTTAGTGGTCGAAAAAAAAAAGAGGAGAGTGGAGGGAACGTAAAGAAGGAAGGAAAAAAGAGGAATGTGATCGAAGCACGGAGGAAGCGTCGGCCGTAGAACAAAGGGGTGCCAGTGTGGACGGTCGGATGAAGTTCAACGAAAACCTCAAGTGCAGACCGACAAAGAAGCTCAGGACCAAGTGGAACCTCAACCATGATGTCCTTCTAGAAGGGTTCATAAGTCCTGGAGATGCATGGCGAAAAATTCCCACCAACAGCAAAATTCCAGTGCGCATTGACCCAAAAGGGAGAGCGCTCCACAAAGTGAATCAAGTCCAACCAGGGTTTGCACGTGACTCGCACGTGGTGACAAAGTGTGACTATATGCTGCATCAAATGGTAACGTAAAACTTTGCTATATCTAAAATATGTTAATGTTGAAAGGGGAAGCAGCTAAGACTATTTGTCAGAATTGGAACTTATAGAAACCTTGGACTGGTAGTCCGAAGACCCATGTCATGTGATCTTCACATCGTGCATATGTGTGTCACTTTAGCGATCTCTCCAGTGATCCATGTTCAGATAACTGATAATATATGCTTATATCTATAACATTCTTAGAAAATAGCAATCTTGTCCTGTTTGAAATTATCAGTATTACCATGTAGAGCATTTAAATTTTGAAATAACAATTAACTGATTAAATGATTTATGTTTTATGTATCCTAATCTTGTAAAAATTAAACTTTGTGTTTCTTGTTAAATCCTGGTCACTGAATTGTGTTTGACAACGACATTGCCACTCACCAACATACGAACTGTGATAAAAGGGGAAGAGTATCTAAATAAATTTAGTAAGGCTAGGAGAGGGCACGACTGCAAAATCCCTGAACCCGTATACACCGTTCTACCTGACTTGGGTCAAGAAAGATAAACGTCGGATTCAGGAAGGGCCCACGACATTCAAGGGGTGACTCTAACTGGCGCAGAACAAAGAAATTTGTTAGAGTCCGTGATCCGAGGGAGCTTTGGATCCCAGATCACAGGAAAGCATGCTAATAGGCCATATACAAGGCGCAGAACGAATATTCCAGAGTGGTGATGTAACAGAACATCTGTAAAGCAATCAGAAAGGTGAAAAATATATGGAATAATAAAATAAAATAAATTTCTGTGTGGATTCGGCTATTGTTAGGGACTTTTTAGTGCGTCTACTGGACGTGTTTGTTTCTCACTTTCTCAATAATTTTCGTTAGCTTACGGACTGTTACTTGAGCAGAAAGGAATAGGTCTATAACCCTCTCCTCCCCCCATCCCAAAAAAAAAACATAAATGATTATGTAATACATATGCACCTTTTCTTTTAAATAATTCAAATCTTTTTTTTTTCAAGATAATTGTATGCAATTATTTATAATTTTTTGATAATAAAAATGAAACTGATCACTATAAATTAAGAAATCATTTTGGTATAACTGTTGTATCAGCTTGTAAAAGATATGTCAGCTATGGAAATATTATGGAAATGTTGACTTTTATTTTCAATAAACTAAAAAAAAATGCTTATTTTTGAGGTCTCATAATAATGTTGCTCTTAGGGCCTCCAAAAGTATAAATGCGGTCCTGCGAGCAGCAATAAAATATCAATTGAAAAAGGTGTCTGACAAGGAGACTATTACCCAAAATCTTTACAGCAGTCCTTCAGGAAATATTTAATAATATAAACTGAACAAACCTTGGTATAAAAATTAATAACAGAAACTTAACACATCTAAGATATGCAGATGATATAATTTTTGAAAACACTCCAGAAGACCTTAATATAATAATAGAAGACCTATATCATGAAAGCAGTAAAGTTGACCTAAAACAGAGAAAAAATCACATTTAATCCTTTTGTAACAAAAAAAACATAATAGAAAACAATTTCTTGGAAAGAGTCTTGTCATATACATATTTAGATCATCTCATTGATCTAAACTGTCGACTCCAAAAGGAAATAAATAGAAGAGTTCCAACTTGCCTGGAATGCATTCAAAAAATTGAAAAGCATTTTTCAAAACAATGATGTTCCAGTCTGTTTAAACAGGAAGATATTTAACCAGTGTATACTTCCAGTCATCGCATATGGTTGTGAAATTTGGTCTCTAACAAAAGCACTGACAAATAATCTAGCAATAAATCAAAGAAAAATGGAGAGGCTAATGCTAGGCATCACATTAAAAGACAAGAAGCAAAATACCTGGATAAGATGCCAGACTTATATCACCAACATCATTCATCACTACAAGCGAGTAAAATGGAAACGGGCTGGACATATATCCAGAAGAGAAGATGAGCGTTGAACCACCATACTAATGAACTGGATTCCAAAAGAAGGGAAATGAGGTTAAGGACGTCCTAAAAGAAAGTGGAGTGATGAATTGTGAAATTTTGTTGGGAAAAATTGGTCTACTATTGCCAAGAACAGAGAAAGGAACTGGAGGAAGCATTCGTCCAGCAGTGGACAGAAAATGGCTGAAAAGAAGAAGATTCAGGAGGTCACTCCACTCGAAGCTCATATGTTGGTCTGCTATGCAATATAACACTATAACTATTTGTATTTTTTATTCCCTTTAATTTATTTTATGTTTCTGTTATTGCTGCTATATTAATTTTTTTTGTTTTTAGTTGTTTTAATAATTCCATTTCCTTTGTTATGCTTCTTACATTCCACATGGCTACTTTTAAAATGGGCATGATTTCTAATCTATTACCTTTATCTTTTCCTGGTCATAATCCATTTCTGTCTGATGAATTTCAAGAAAATCCAATAGTGTTTCCTTTCTTTCTAACATTTAGAGCAATATTATTTTTTACCCAGACAGGAAGTTGACCTGTGGTAGATCTTCCAACCTGTTGGAACAGGATTTGATTTTAGAGCTGCCTTCACTTAAGCATGTCAATGACCAAGGCTAAAGAGCCATATCTACCAAATCCAGGAATTACGTCAGAAAATATTGACTTTTGACTATTATTGAAAAACACAGAGTGAGAGAATGGGGTGGGAGATGTGAGCTGTGTTAGTGTTATTAATCAGTATATAGTATGGCTTGTTATTGCGAATTGTGCTACATTTTTTCAGTTTGATACAAGTGTCCTTCAGTAGTGTTGTTATTAGAGGTTATTTTTTTTGTTGTTGTTTATATTGTGTTTTGCTGCAGTTTCATTCTTATCGAGAAGATAAGGTCAGAGTCTGACGTGTTCAGAGATAGCAGAGAAGAAAAAGATAAGTTTTCGTTATTTTTATTCGAGTTTTCTGCTTTAAATAATACAACAGGGGTGCTTAAGGGTCAAAGCTGTATAACTGAGAGGAGACCTCCACATAGCCTTTAAAGGAATGCGGAGAACCGACCAGGGCTTCTGACCTAATGTCCAATCCTCACCTTCTCGTGGTGCACCCTGTTGGGTATCTACTTTGATACTGAACGAACGAGGATGGGCTGGCAATTTGGGATTTAGCCGACCAAATTGTATTCTTATTGGTTAAACCAAAATATAGAATGATGGTACAACATGACAAAATTTCATGCCGGCTGGGGCGTCGCCCGGTTAAACAAGGCCCCCGTTGTTTTCGCCAGGGAACCAGGGCGAACAGCGAAAAGTCAGCTACTGGAACAAATCTGAAAACAAACCCCAACTCAACATCACCAGAGTTAAAGATCAATACTATCAACGTAAGAAGCCTGAATGGCAAAGAAATGGAGCTAGCTGAGGAATTAGATAAGTACCAGATCGACATAATAGGGGTGACTGAAACAAAAAAGACCAAAACTGGTGAGATCTTTCTGAGCAATAAATACAAAATGTTATATTCAGGCAATAACAATCAAGGAAAAGAAGGAGTAGCCATAGTATTCAACACAAAATACGAGGCTAATCTTCTTAAATGGCAGTCAGTCTCAAGTAGAGTAATGTGGGCAAATATGAGAATGGGGAACTGGACAATGAGACTTATTTGTGCCTATGGTCCCACAGAAGGTTCTACTAAGGTAGAAGTGGAGGAATGTTTTGAGGCTTTAGAAAAAGCAACTGACACAATGAAAAAGGAAAAGTTGGTCCTTGTTGGGGATCTAAATAGTAGAGTAGGAAATGATTGTGAGACATACAAAAATATTTTGGGAAAATTTGGAGAAAAGAGCAAAGCTAATAATAATGGCAAATATCTGTTGGATTTCTGCTCAGGATATGGACTGGTTATTACTAACACCATGTTCCAACATAAAAATGTGCACAAATTCACATGGAGAGAAGAGGCTAGGAATAAGAAAAGTCTCATTGACTATGTTATTGTTGATAGTGATGTTTTCTCCCTGGTGCAGGACACCAGAGTGTACAGAGGATTTGAAATTGGAAGTGATCACTATTTAGACTTGAGCAGGATAAAATTGAATTTCATATTGAAAAGAATAATATGTAAGAAAGTTTTAAAGCGAATAAAAGTTGAGCAGCTCTCAGATGTAAACCGTAGACTAAAATACAGAAATATTATTGAAATGAAAGAGTTTGAGAACAGGAATCAAACCTTGGAGATTCAGTGGCAAACTCTGAAGGAAACATTGATTGATTCTGCCAGAGAGGCATGTGGTGAGGTTGTGTGCAATGATAAAAAAATCAGAACTCCCTGGTGGACACAGGAAGTTAAAGAGGCAGTGAAGGAAAAGAAGAAAGCATATCAAAAGTTCCTGGCAAATAAGTCAGCTTTTACTCTTACAGAATACAGAGACAAATGTAAGAAAGCGAAACAGTGTGTAAAACTAGCTAAACAAAAGTCATGGGAGGACTTTGGCAAGAATATAGAAAATAAATATCAAGAAGGTGGCAAAATATTCTGGAGGTTGTGAAGAAGCTTAGGAATGGAGGAAAGAGTGCTGTAAAAGGAATTAGAGATGATAAAGGTGAAATGAAAACAGGAGAAAAAGATATCCTTGAACTATGGAGTAATTACTTTGAAAAACTGCTAAATGAAAGAAGCAGTGATGACAGCATAGTGATAAAAAACACTGACCAGGCATGCAGTCAGGAATACATATCCATACTAGAAGTAGAAAAAGCCATCAAAGGCTTGAAATGTGGAAAGACAGCAGGAGTAGATGATATTCGACCAGAAATGCTGAAGTATGATGGTATAAAAGTCTTACAGTGGCTGCACTGCATAGTTCAGAAAGCCTAGACAGAGGGACGAATTCCCAATGATTAGAGTAGAGCTCTCATAGTACCCATATATAAAAAGGGAAATACAACTGAATGTGAGAATTACAGAGGTATTTCCCTACTGAGTGTTCCTGGCAAGATCTATGCAAGTATACTTGAGAAACGATTGAGAAGAATTGTAGAAGAAAAGCTGGGTGAAGAACAAGCTGAATTCAGGTCAAATAGAGGCTGTCAGGATCAGATCTTCACTTTACGACAAATAGTCGAGAAAGCATGGGAATATAACAAAGATCTGTATTTAAGTTTTGTCGATTTGGAAAAGGCATATGACAAGGTGCCAAGAGAGAAGCTATTCAATACGCTGCAGTTATATGGTGTCAATGGGGCATTATATCAAGCAATACTTAGTCTTTATTTGAGATGTGAGTCAGCAGTTAGAATTGAAGGAAGTACAGGAAGATGGTTTAATGTTAAATCTGGTGTGAGACAAGGATGTACATTATCCCCTCTGTTATTCATTATCTATATGGATCACATTATGAAGGAATGTGGTATTAAACATGATATCAAAATTGGAGATGTTAATGTCAGCTCTTTGCTTTATGCGGATGATGTTATACTTCTAAATAAATCCGCTACAAGTCTGCAAGATTCTCTGACTAAATTGAATAGCTGTTGTAATAGATATGGTATGAAGGTCAGCAATAAAAAGACAAAGACAATGAAAATAGGCAGAATCATTGAAAATGTCAACTGTGTTGTGAATGGAGAACCTGTGGAACAAGTAAAACATTTCAGCTACTTAGGCACAATTTTTACTGAAGATGGTAAACTAAATATAGAAATAGACAACAGAATCAGCAAAGCTGGTATTGTGGGAAGTCAATTGAATAAATTCATATGGAATAAGAAAGAAATTAGTCAGAACACTAAATTAGCTGTATACAAGACTGTTCAAACCAATTTTAACTTATGGATCTGAGAGCTGGGTCAGAAGTAAAACACTTGACCAAAGACTAGAGACCGCAGATATGAGAGTCTTGAGAAAGATTAGAGGCGTGAACAGATGGCATCAATGGCAATATCATATTAAAAATGAGGATATTAGGAAAGAACTTGACATTGTCAGCATCCAGGAATGCGTTAGCAGAGCTAATCTCAGATGGTATGGTCACTTAAATAGAATGGGAGAGGAAAGATTAGCAAAACAAGTGTTCTCTGCCAGGTTGACAGAAAAACGACCCAGAGGAAGACCAAGATATAGGTGGATTGATACGGTACAAAGTGCCTTAGACGATAGAAATATAAGATCTGATAATGTTGGAGTCTTGACAAGTAACAGACTGATTTGGAGGAAAATTGTAGATAGGAAGTTAGTAATGATGTAATTTTTTCATGTAGTACTGTCATATCCTGTACACCCCTTGAGGGTACATGGCAGGAATTTGATGATGATGATGATGAATAATACAACATAGAGCAATTTGCAGTTGGGGAAATTCTATGTAGAAACAAAATTTTTTAGTATAGTTGTAGTAGTTCTTTACGCACTATTTGAATGATGGCTGCAGCTCAGTTTACTAATGGCTTGTCACCAAGTCCTCCCCCATTTAAGGACTACATTTTGCATAGCATACTATGGGAGTTTGTGGTATTCAGTGCTTGTGGCATGTATGTATCCCAGCAGTTGGATATGTGGCAGGTGAGAGATCAGGGAGTGCATATATGAGGATAATGAAGGAAATGGAAAGAACTTTGCGAGTTGGAGATTAGTATAACAGATCTCAGCAGTGCTGCATCAGAGACAAGATAATACCAAAGAGAGACAAGTAGTGTGATACAGGGTGAGGATAACAAGTGAAATGTAAATGAAAAAATAAAAGTGGGCAGTGTGGAAAGGTTGAATCCTTGTGAAGTTTTTGGAGATGGTCTTAGTTGAGAAAATGAATGGCGAGCAAGAGTGGGAAGCTTGCAGAGAGAGAGAAGTGTGCTGAAAGAGGAGGTGGAATGTCTCAGGATTGAGTTGAGAAGCGTGAAAGAAGAGATTAAGCAAATGGAAGTGATGAATACAAAGAGAATCAGAGTAGGAGTGAGAGAGTTATGGGAATGATAGAAGGAGAGAGAGAGAGAGTGCTGGAACCAGGGCTAGACAGATGCCAGGCAGCAGGTAAGTAGGAGAATAAAGAAAGAAAGTGCTAGAAGAGAGAGAGAGAGATGCAGGTGAGCAAGGAAGGAACAGAATGGTAAGAGGTGTGATGTATGGAGACTTGAGGATCCCTGGTGTGCAAGATAGAATGTCTGAGGAGTGTGTTTGGCTGGAGGAATGATAGAAAGTGTGGCTATGACAATTAAGCGAAGTGAAAAGCTGGATGAGATGATCAAGATGTGGGCATGAATGACTTGAGAGGTAGTGTGAATCAGGTGGCAAAAGATCTGAAGTTCATGCTTGAGGTTGTATAGAAGAAGACTCAGACAGGAAAAATAGTGTGTGTGTGTGTTGCCCAGGTATGATAATGACGAGCAAAGGGCAAGAAGATTAATAATAAATGGTATGATATCCAGAATGTGTCAGAAGAGAGGCTTGGAATACCTAGGTGCTTACAGGCCATTTGAGAACAGAAAGGAACTATATGTGGGAGACCGTTTGCATTTGAATAAGGAAAGCTGTAGGCATCTGGAGAGATAGAGATTGCTGTTCTCTGAACGAGTCAGTATATCAATGTAAGGAAACTAGAATTATCAGGGTGGATGGTATCAGGGATGACCTCTTGTGGGAATATATACTTCGGAGAAGGTGGAATACATCAGGTAATGCTGAATCCAGCAGGTTTGGAAGGGATAATGATAGGTACAGAAACAGTGACATTTTTATTCTTTATACCGATGCCAGGAGTATCCAGAATAAAAGAGATGAATTGGTGATGCTAATAGCATCAGCTTGTCCAAAGATTATTGGGATCTTCGAGAAGTGATTGGGAAAATGATATACTAACAGGAATAGAAGTAGCAGGGTACAGCATTTTTCAACAGGATAGGAAGGGAAAACGCGTGGAGTACAGTTTATGATAAGTGATGACTTATGTCTTCTCAGAGTGGAGGATTTGGAAGGCATTGGCACTAATGGTTTTGAAAGCATATGGTGTGAGGTAGAACTGGGAAAGACAGGATATTTAGTGGGGTGTTCCTATAAGCCAGGGAGCATAGAGTGTAAGGAGCAAGAAATATCTAGGCAGTTGAACTTGGTAAGTGCAAGAAGAATGATTGTTATGGGAGATTTTAACTATAGCAGTATAAATTGGGAAGAGGAAACTAAATGTAGTAATAAGGGAATAGAATTTCTAGAATTCTTGAGGAACAAATGTCTTAGGCAACATGTAGTAGAAGGAACACGAGGTTTCAAGAGTTTAGGATTTGGTCATAGAATCAAAAGAGCTGATTATAACTGAGATGACATCTCTGTCCCCAGTTGGAGAGAGTGACCATATGGTTTTGACTTACAAGTTGAATAGATATGCAGGAGAATCAAAGAGAAAGGAATGTATGTGGAATTATAAGGCAGGTGATTATAATAGTCTTAGATATCAACTTGCTGGGAAACACAAATCTGGGAAAAAGAAATTTTTGAAAGTTTTTTTTTTAAACCTCAGCAATACCATAGCTATTTGAATTTATTAATATATTCGTGTTTTAAGAGGTGAAGAGAAAAAGGTAAGGGAATATGCAGTGGGAGGTGATAGACATGTTGCTCATACAGCAGGCATCCATTCTTAACAGCCCCCCCCCCCCCCCCCCAAGCACACATAGCTTCTCTATGATCATGATCTAGCAATGATTTTTTTTTTTAACTGATCCCATACATGAGAGGTCACGGGACATATAGGCACATCAGTGCCTGTATGGGGTGCAGGTGAGGACTGAGACAGAAGGTTGTTTTTATGAAGAGGTGCAGGTTGTAACTGTTTCGGAATACTTCTTGAGGAAGGCTGTTCCAGGGGACAGAGGTGAAGGGAATAAAAGAGGATGAATAGAAGCAAGTTCAGTGTTTGTAGTTGCACAGTAAAGGGGTGATGAGCAACTGCAGTTTTTGTATTAATAAGGTGCAACAGAACTTTTTTCTTTTATTTTGACAAACAACACAAACGCACACAGTTCACAAATGAGATTGAAAAACATAACACACTTCCGTTTCTAGATACACTTGTCACACGTCTTCCCTCTGGCAATCTTTCCTTCACTGTTTACCGGAAACCGATACATACGGGACAATATATACACATAAATTCCTACCACCACCCAACACAAAAACTAGATATCATCAACGCTCTAAAAAACAGGCTCAGAAGATCTGTTCCAGTGAACAGGCACTGAAAGACAAATTTAAAATTATCAGCATACTTTCAAAAAAGACAGATACAGCCAAAACACTATTAACAAAATTCTCTACAAAACCTCAATGAAATACAAAGACAAACCAGACGACAGTAAAACTATAACCATTTCCTACATTAGAGGAATATCACACAAAATAAACAGAGTACAACACAAATACAACCTCAAAGCCACCTTTAAACCTCCTGCAAAATTAAAAAGCTTACTCAACTCATCCAAAGACCCACTCCCTCTGCTAGCCCACCCTGGAGTGTACCTATTTATTGTACTTGCAACATACCATATATAGGAGAAACAGGACGCACAATTCCTATCAGACAAAAGGAACATAAATGACACATTAAATATAATAATTATGGTGAAGCTGGCATTTCGGATCATGCCCTGAATACCTTACACAGAATTGACTGGAAAAGCACTAAATGTCTACATCACACTAAAACATGGTACGAACAGAAATTTAAGGAAGCCTGTGAGATCATTATCAACCACCCCAATGGAAGGCATATATTTGACCCATGGAACCTTCCTCCTAGGAACAACTATAAACAGGACTGTAGAAAATCCAGTATCTTAAATAACAATTGTAATACTAAAAATAGGACATCATTGTTTCTGAAAGAAAACCATCGGTATCAATCTTTTTTCAAAATTCCAAAAAGCATGACACCTTATATATTACAATCCCCTACCTGTGGAATGTCACAGCGCAACCAAGCGCCGAAACGGATAATCCATATTTTTTGAATTAATCCAATTTTTAACAGGGACTCTTTCCTTTCCAACTGTCCATTTTTTAACATGGAAGTCTATGGGCGACCGCTGTGCACGTCGTGATGCGTTAGCAGGCGCCTCGTCCTCATTCGCGAACGGAAGTAATGTCACCGGAAGGGGGATGAAGCGGATGTTACATCAGGCAGACGTCACAATGACGCACCGATGTGTAGAGGAGGATAGCTTCTCGCTAATGGAATAATTGCGCCCACCGATTTTGAAATGAACATTCCTTTACCAGAGGAACTGAAGTTACATAGGATATAAAGAAAACAGCTATAACAAATAACAAGCATTTTTGCTGGATGTCACCACAGATGAAACCTGTTAGAGAATCTGACGTATCTTTCATAATATTAGGGGGCGCTGGAAGGGCATATACGGCGGAACTAAATATATCCCATGCACGATGCAATGTTGTCGGTTGAATAGTAGTCGATAACACTTAACAAGCATAAGCAGCACTGAGGAGAATATAAATAAAGCATACCAGAAATGAAGTAAAAATGAGTTGGGTATTCGTTTCGTGTTTGCTATCACCACACAAACGCTATCATAACTCCATATTTTTGGCTACTGTTAAGGTTCCGTCACTGGCGGGAAAATGCAGCCGAACATAGTATCCGCCATACGCAGACAACATCGGTGCGATTGCTGGATGTCATGGGTTGTATGGTATCATCGGTTTCCATACAATGGACAATTCTTAAATACATACATACAGATCCAAACATAACCAATACAAGCAGCACATACTAAGTAAGAGAGGACAAAGTTAGATTTTTTTACAAAACGAATGCGCACATATCATGAACAGAAAGAAACTCCCTGAAGCAGCAACCACCATGTGGATGAAGATGGCCAGTAAATACAATAGCTGTGGTAAGATGGTGCTTTTGGTCATCGTTTTCGCAGGCGATTTATATAGCAGCATTTACAGAGCGATGAACATGATATATTGTTAATATCACATTTTAATCTACGAAGTGCTTATTTAATAGTTACATTTGAAATTAGGAATTCGTGCATTAAATATGTCTGTGATCGTTCTTCTATATATATATATATATACTCTATAATATAAAATGATAATTAAAATAAAGTGATATTACATCCCATTTTGTTCCACTACAAAACTTTCGTATTATATCTAGGTCTACCTACTCACTGATGAGATCTCAGTAAAGGTCGAAATCAATCTGGGTAGTGACCTTCTCTCATAATGAAAAACAGTAATACAGCTCCTAGGAGCTGGGCGACACATTACTTGGGTAAAAACCAAGAACAGTGAACGGAGCCTCCTCCACCCTTACTATGAGTTGCCTCTGTGTTGCACTACCAGGTGGACTATGAGTTGCCCTGGTGTTGTACTATCCAGGTATTTGTTTCATATCAGTTCATATTAAAATTTAAAAAAATAATCACTAATAACTAAAAATAATAACTATTCAGGTTTGCTGGACGTGTATATATGTCCTATGCTTTTTTTTATTGTTCTCTGTGAGTAGTAAGGTTTTCTATGTGCCTCCCATAGAGAGTGAGGCCCCCAGCTTGCACATCATGCGCCTAATGGCAAATGCAGCCATGAATATATATATATATACATATATATAAATAATGATCTTCTATGTATATATATAGAACGATGATATATATGAAAACTCCTTTCGAATGCGGCCATTAATATATATATATATATATATAAATAATGATCTTCTATGTATATATATAGAACGATGATATATATGAAAACTCCGTAGATATGGAGAAAATATATGAGCGATATTCTGCACAGACTGATTCAGAATTTATGCTAATTATGAATATTTCCAATTAACCCTTCCCCCCCCTCTCTCTCTCTCTCTCTCCCATGAATTATAAAGAACTACTCTAATTTTCTACTGAAAGTTTTCACTAGACAGTCATCAATATCTATTTTTTCATTTTAACGTTTATTAAAATAAGAATATTGTTGTATTCGGCGAATTCCAGCGTATTTCTTTGTGGGTGTGTGTTGACATTCTTCCCAGTTAAAAAAATAAAATATATAATAATAAACAAATTCAGTAGTGGAGTGTCAGTTTTTTTCTTAAAAAATTCAAATACTGACAATGTTTCTGCGACTGGAAATAAATTTTTATATTTTCATCATCACAAACACTAGACAATTTTCTCTTCCCAGGAAACACTTTGGTCTCCGAAATACTTGACAATAATGTTCTCAGTTGGAGGTAAAGGATAAAAGCTTAGATTACTCTCAATGCTATTGAGAAAGAATGGTTGTATTCATTCAGAAGTCGCACTAAACAGCCTCAAGCAGTTTCGAATTAATTCATCTATATTGATTGTAGATGCAATTTCATGCTCTATAGATATTATTATTATTAGACCAGTGAGGTGTTCCTGCGCCATCGTAGAGCGAGTGTAATTTTTTTTTTAAGTTTTAATTTTGAGAAACTCGGGGGGAAAATTGCGAAATTATGTAGGATCATCAGCGAGCAGCAGGATGGCTGGACTTATTTAATTTTTTGGTTTTTTAATTAGTAATCAAGGTTTTTACCATTTTTTTTTCAAAGGTTGTAATTTTTCCCCGAAATATGTAGCAAAATCTGGCTCCCAGAAGTTCGCCTAATGGTAAAACCGGACCTTTGCATAAGAATCCAGCTTTTCTCTTTTTTTGTGGGGGAAGGACCCACCTATTAATCTGCTGATGTTAAAAAAAATTTATTTTCAGTATCGTTCATAACACAGTTGTTACGAACGAAAAGCGCTTAGGTTAGGGAGCATACTCATGCATTTTATTGTACTAAAAGTACATAGCTATTTCAAAAATTGCTACCGTTCTTAACTAGCTGAAATATCTTTTAAAAATATGCGGACATTTCTTGTTTGTACTGATATGTCAGATAAAGATGATGATAATAATAATGATAAGAAAAGATGCGGTACTTTCATTGAGTGGAGATTATCAGAATGAAGTAATTTATAATGTACTTTCTTTGTGTGATTTTAGAAAAGTGCACATCATTATTTTCTGGCTATTACTGTCAACTGAACATCAGAAATCACGGAAATGACTAACTATAGTGGATTTGTAATGGTTTTGACCTCCTGACTTAGAAGAGTGAACCTGTGTTACTTTGGATTTCCTCAATTAGGAAATTCAAGCTAATATTTTGGTGATTTCCAAGATAGATGTATGCTTACAGCTTCAGATATACTGCTGCTGTTTGAGAACAACTCTTTTCATATATTTAGTAACTCTTTCCGCTTTTATGAACAAGATATGTTAAATTGCATTACATTCCAAAATCAAGGATAATTTTAAAATATCGCAAAATTATGTTCATTGTTTTTCAAATGAACTCGCAGTTGAAAAACGAAACCAACTTTTATTTATTGCGGAGTGGGTTCATTTCTGTAATAATAATGAAATTCTCGGTTCTTTGTAAAGTAAATTTTCGTGAGTGGAAGCAACATAAATAAATATATATAGGAGGAAATTATATATATAATATATATTTATATATATCTACCCTACATCTTGGTGAGCTTTGACGTGGTAGCACTCTTTATCAACATTCCGACACAAGACGTTCTCCATATTTTAAAGAACAAAAATTCAAATAAAATGTTCTCTCTACTATCTCACTGTGTAAACTCTGACTATTTTGAATTCGAAGGTAAACTTTATAAACAGGACAAAGGATTAGCTATAGGAAGCCCCCTCTCTCCTATATTAGCCAACATTTTTTTTCGAGGATTTTGAACAAAAGGCAATCTCCTCTTTTAGTTTAAAACCAAGAATTTGGCTTAGATATGTGGACGATATATTCCTCATATGGGAGCATGGCATTGAGAATCTTCACAGTTCCTTGATGTTAAACTCACCAAGATGCCTGAACCAATAAAAGTCTCTATATTTAGAAAGCCAACACACACGGACAGATATTTGCATGCGTCCTCACATCACCATCCAGCGCAAAAGTTGGGTATTATATCAACTCTTGCGAATCGTGCAAGATCTGTACTGTCAGATGAAGAAGAACTAAAAAAAAGAACTACAACATCTTAAATGGACCTTTAAAAGCAATGGCTACTCTTTAAAAAGTATCAACAAACAATTATCCCACCATCAACGTAGAGACACAGAACGACTCCAAAGGTTATATCTCTTTGCCATATATCAGCACACTATCCAAAAAACTGAGTAGAATCTTAAAGAAATTCAACATACAAACGTGCTTCTTGACTCTTCCAAAAATAAGATCAAGTTTCAGAAACTATAAACAACCTCACAACCTTCTACAATTTCCAGGTGTATACAAGGTCACATGTGGGTGCAGAAAACCTTACTATGGCCAAACGGAGAAATCCATCCTCCTACGTCTCGAGGAACACCAGAGAGACATTGCTTATAAGAGAACCAGAGCTACTGCCTTATCAGGCCACGTCCTGTTTTCAATAAACACGAACAACGAAAGCCACCAACATGAAGTAAATTGGACAACAACTTCAAGCCTACACATTTGCCATGATGAGGTAGAACCCCACATTGTAGAGTCAAAAGAAATCACCTTGGACCCTCTTCATATGAACAATAATCTCAGCTATAATTTGCCTGACTCTTTCAGCTTTACTATCAGATACTGGAGATCGCATGGTTCCACACATGCACAAGTATACAACAATAGAACTTTAACATGGACTATAGCACAAGTTCATAATAACTATAATTTACAGTCGAATATCATAACTTTATAATTGTATAGCTTTAGAGTGTCTCAATGTTTGTTTCAGTGTCTTTTAATATCTTTCTATGTTCTTAACGCCTGATGAAGTCAATCTCGACGAAACATGTTGCGTTTGCAAATAAATCTCAATTTGTTATAATTCTCAGGTTTATAGTCAGTTTATATTAAAAATGAACATCTACCCTATATATATAAAATGATAAGCTTTTTATGTAACGCTTTTCTGTCACATTTTTTGTCAAGTTATTTGAAAAGTTTTGAAACTCAGGGGCTACCCTGAGTGTCGGGTCTTCAAAATTCGAGTCATCAGAATTCAAGGAGAACCGGCCTACCCGTCCGGAACTCGGGGAGGGTGCCGGGGAGGGCAGTCCCCTCTTTCGAAGACCCGACACTCAAGGGCTACCCTGAGTGTAGAGTCTTCAAAATTCGAGTTATCAGAATTAAAGGGGAACTGGTCTACCAGTCCGGAACTCGGGGGCTGAGAGCCAGTGGGGCAGAGCCCCTAGTCAATATATGTATATGTAAGTGTAGAATTAATTCAGTTCCAACTTTATCGCACAATTATTAAGATTTATTCACCTCTAGCTTTGATTTTTTTAAGTTGCAGTAATAAGCATAATTATTCCAGTTTTAGTTAAAACTTAGAGGCAATAAATAGTAACTTGCTATGATTGCTAATATCAGCTTTGTACTCGACATTTTACCCTGAAATTAGAATAGAATCTTGATGCACAAAAAAAAAACCGAAAAATCAATTTAATTTATAAATAATAATTAATACAAATAACGGCAGCACACAAAAAACCTGTTGTCTCTGGATTAAACTGCTAATTTTGGATTAATAAGTCACTCAGTGTTTGGTCAACGCAAGTCAAACATTTACTAAGAGAAAATTTCCAGAGAAGGAGATTGGAATTTAGTAATATTGATAAGAACAATAGTCTAAAAGTCCAGGTAATCCAGAAGTGAAAACCATATATGACAAAATGAAACTAGTTTATTTAAGTAAAAACACAAAAATACAACCAATATATCTTAGAGTTCATAATTAAAAGGACTAATAATAATAACAGATTTCTACAGATGCGTCTCATCTTGTTTTGGTATTCAAGTTATTCTGAAGCATTATGAATTTTGCTATTTTATTATTATGCCGCTAATATTTCTTCAAATGAGTCACTTTTTACAACAAAACTGGCTATGTTAAGTTATGTCTAATATTTCTCTTCGCAAATATACTCAAAATCCCTTTAACCTAATTAAAACGTAGAATGCTGTTGAAACTTCATCAGCATTTTATCTGTTCAACTGCAATCTCCCCCCCACCGTTAACGGATTATTGTCTTTATGTGCACTGTGTTACTTGGAATTTCTTTATTGCCCTACGATATTTGACATTTTTTGCTGCACAATTTGTTGTGTCTCTTCCCAAAATAAAAACGAATTTCACATGTGCAAAAATAAATAATCAATATGTTTGTTTGCATTGGAAAGATTATGTCAAATATTTATAATTTTTAAATAACATTTATTGAAATAAATATGACATTTTGCTTTCTTTCCTTGCAAAATAAGATTATATGGGTCTCACATTTCAATTTTAGGAACGATTTTTTTTTTATGAACAATAAATGGTGTTAAACTGCATTACTCGGGGTTTCTGATTGCGAGTCTTTTTAATATCAAAAATTTATATCCAATGGTATTTTATTCACAGACTCTTCACTTTTGTCTTTTGCTTAAAACTGCAAGAGTTTTTTTTATATATTTTTTTAGGATCTGCATTACTATAATATAATATCCAGTGTAACCACTGTAGATATGCTGAAAATATAATATGAAGGATATCCTATACGAAATGATTAAAAAATTATGTCATTTTGAAGATTTTCTACTGCATCTACCTCCCTTCTCCTCTCCTGGAACTCAATTACATAACTACTTTATAAATTTCTACTGGTTTGAAAACTTTCAGACAGAATTCGAAATCTGTTACTTCAGTTTACCGTTTTGACAAAAAAATAAAAATAAATAAATGAAATAAAATAAAGCAATAATATTGTTGTGCCGTCGAAGCTTCTAATTCTGTACTATTTCTTTGCAATATGAAATCAGTTGTTCAGTGGTCTGCTGAAACTTCAGTAGTGTTATTTTTGCTATTTATTTTTTTAATTCTAAATATTACTACATGTTCGAAATACTCCATAATAATCCTCTTAGCTTGAGGAAAAGCTAAACTTAGATTACTCTCACAGCTATTGAGAAAGACAAGAGAGAAAGCTTTCCCCAGAAATCACACTAAATTGCCTGGCAGTAGTGCAGAATACATCAAGAATGTCTTGTTTCGTTTTCCATTGTTGATTACAGACATCCTAACTTACATATCTTTTACAGGCTGATACTACAGTTATACCAAAATGATTTCTTAATTTATAGTGATCAGTTTCATTATCGAAAAATTATAATTTGATACAATTATCTTGAAAAAAAAAAGATTTGAATTATTTAAAAGAAAAAGGCGCATATGTATTACATAATAATTTATGTTTTTTTTTTGCGGGGGGGGGTTCTGCTCGAGTAACAGTCCGTAAGCTAACGAAAATTATTGAGAAAGTGAGAAACGAACATGTCCAGTAGACGAACTCAAAAGTCCCTAACAATAGCCGAATACACACAGAAATTTATTTTATTTTATTATTATATTTTTCGCCTTTCTGATTGCTTTACAGATGTTCAAAACATTTTATTTATTCTGATGTTGCTTTTGTAGGATGAAACTCTTTTTTAAACATCAATTTCCCCAATATTACATAATTTAATGATTTATACTTATCAGGAAATAACATAAATGAAAAAAAAATATACAAAATTTGCTAATTTACAATAGTCACAATATAATAATCACAATTTAATTTCGGTTTCGGAATATTAAAAGTGTGTGTGTGTGGTGATAATTTTGGGAGGGGGGAGTTAGCCATTAAAGGCGAATTAATTCTGTTATGAAAATTTTGGAAATAATTTCATTTTGACGCATGCACCTACACATGTTTCGAAAGATGAACTGTAGAGAAAATATCGCTACCTCAAAACTGCCGTTTATTTCGATTTGAAGTGAGCGATTAGGAGGAAACCAAGAAAGTTGAAATGCAAAAACCTACAGATTACATTATAAAAATTATGCATTACATGATATGATTCAAGATTTACGTATGATATGATTCTCTATAAAGCAAAATTTAAAAGTGCGGACATTCGCGCAATCTGAGAACTAACCTTCGAACTAAGATTATGAATAAAAAAGGATTTTCATGAATTTATAAAATAATCGTTTGACAAAAATAATTATCTTCAATCAAGTCCTGCAAGAATTTTAAAATGTATTGACGATTAAAATAATTAGCAAAAAAAAAAAAATTGATAGTGACATTAATCTTCCATAGTGATACAATATGAAGTGAAGAATATATGAAAGGATTTCTTATTTTGCACTGGCATTAAAAACTATAATTATGCGATAAAAACAAGCAGCAAAAATGAATATAACTCAGGTATATAGTCTGATATACTGGCCGCGTATGGTGACATATACCGTAAAGAGCAAACATGCCGCGTGTGCTCGACCGAATATGCACGCAAAACCACAGCCACATAGGAAGACCACGGCCGCTATGCTAGCCGCCGACCGAGAGAGAGACTAGCGTCGGCCGCAAGCGACTGATCGTAACCAGAGGCACATAGGGAGACCACGCCGCTATGCTAGTCTCCGACGGAGAGAGAGATACTAGCATCAGCGTGACGTCAATCTGATGTAACTTCCGTTTCATCCCCCTTCCGGTGACATCATTTCCGATAGCAAACGAAGACAAGGTGCCCGCTAACGCATTAATGCATCCGCTGTGGTCTCCCATAGGCTACCATGTTAAAGAACCAGCCGTTTGAAAGGAAAGAGTCCGATTTTCGAAATGGATTAATTCCCAAACCTGAAATGAGCCCCAATTTCAGCAAGTTGCACTATTCTCACTGAAAGGTAACAAATTGCATGACATGCTAATATCGGAATTTAGATTCGAGACAATCTTTCTCATGCTTTGTTATGCTTTATCTTTTTTTTTAATGAGGCATAATCAGATGCTTCTCCAGCTTTCTTTGAGTTTTGAAAGAAGGACTTGACTTAGCCTTTTCCTGCAATTTAGACTTCAATATTATGAGCAGTAGCTCATCAGACTATTTTCCTCAGTTTTTAATAGCCTCAGTTGAGCTAAAGAAAGCTTCAATGTTTTCAGAGTTTTCTCCACTAAAACTCTCTACAGCTAAGTTTATTATACATTTCATCAATTCTTCAAATTGCAGGCAAGCTGCTGAGTCACCACTAGAAGTAGCCATATTAATCATTTAGGCAAAATACAAAAATGATCGTCTGAAGAAAAACTATATATATATACTTTCTCATTTAAAATAATGAAACTCCAAAAATCTTGGCATAAGACTGCACCATTGTTAGTTTTTTTTTTAGCGAGTTTCTTTTTTTACATATTTATATATTTATTTTCCTCAGGTTTTACAGGTTCTTTCTCCAGGGCTATGTATTTGGTGTTTTTTCACAGTACAACATACATGAAAACTAAGTTTTCTTTTTGTGTATTTTGTTGTGAGAGAGAGAGAGAGAGAGAGAGAGTGTGTGTGTGTGTGTGTGTGTGTGTGTGTGTGTGTGTGTGTGTGTGTGTGTGTGTGTGTGTGTGTGTGTGTGTGTGTGTGTGTAAAATATTAGCATATCTTAGTCAGACATATCAAATTTGAATCGCCTTGAAGAATCTTGATCTGGTTCCAAAGAATGCTGTGTCTAGTATCAGTGGATGGGAAACAAGGTCAGACTTATCACATTCTGAAAATGTGATGTAGTCTTGATGTTCCTGGATTCTAATCTTAGAAGAATGGCACCAGTCTATCCAAAGCAACAAAGCTAGCACAAACAGAGCACTTGATAAACATCTGACAAGAAAGACGTAATTTCTCCTTGTAGATGACAGAAAAGAAGCCAGCTTCCAAACTCATTTGAACCAAGTGTATAGATCGGGGTTTCCCAAACTGTGAGGTGTACCTCCCTTGGAAAGGTACAGACACAGTCCACCAGAGGTGTGAAGAATCTTTTAGTTGTACATTGTTACAATAAATCCACCTTTCCCAAAATACTAGTTTCAAATGAGTAACATGGTGGTGGTGGAGGAAGAACAAACATTGTTTTGGCTTACAGCTAACTTGTCAAAGTCAAACACTTACAAATCAGTTTGGATTTGATGGATGATGCTGATCATCCATCAAATCAGGAAAAACTAAGCAAAATTTCGTTAATCAAAAGATTAACCAAAGATTATCTTGATAAATTCTGGTGTTCCCAAAATGGCTGTATACTTAGTTTTGGCAAGTAATGCTAATTTAGTGTTAATCCATTTGTACAACCTAACTACGTGAATTTGGATTTTCAACATTAGTCAGTGCAAAGACAAAGTTCAGAAATCGACTGAATGCCAGACATGTTATTCACCTAGCACTGTCAAAGACTGTTCCTCAATTTTCTGTCCTAACTGGTTGAAAGCAAAAAAATTCATCTCATTAAAGTGGTTATGAAGAACTATATAATTATTTTATAATTGTTTATGATAAATAATTATTTTTGTTTCATTTCAACATTTTAATTTTTATATCTTTATTAAAAGATAAGGTTCACTGAATTGTTTTCATTGTTTATTTGTTCATTTCAGTGTTTGAATTTTTAGGAGAGGTGTGTACATTAAGATTACACTAAAGAGAGATGTGTGAAGGCAAAAAGTTGGGAAACCTCTGATACAGATTGTACTTGTGAAGAATCCATGCTGTTTGTTCAGATGTTTCCATACCCTACTCTGGCTGAGGGATGATTACTGGCAATAATTTTCCAAAGATGGAAGACTGTTGTATTCACGTTCAACAGTGAATGTGATACCCGAGTGCAATTAGTGGGACGAAATTGCAAAGATATTAACAAAATGAAGCAAGATATAAGGGGAAAATGGCGTGGAAGAGTTGGTTTTCTAGATGTTCCATAAAATAATCAGGGAAAGTTGGTGAGACAGGACTATACATCACCATTCCTTCAAATCTGTTTGAATAACTCATTTTGCCACATAAAGCAACCTGAACTCAATTTAAACAAGTAACTTGCCTGAACATCTAGAAAACAAACTCTTCCATACTATTTTCCCTCCATCTTGTATCTGACTTCATTTTGTTGATATGTATCTGAATTGGACCAATTGTAATTTGGTCCAATTCAGATACAAAATTACTAACATTTCTGGATAAAATAAACTTCTTGTAATCCCAAACCAAATTTACTATTGAATGTGAATCCAACAGCAGTCTTACCTTTTTGGATATTATTGATTCTTAATCATACAGGTAGTATTGAATTATCTTCACATCATTACAGAAGATAGGTATTATCAAGTCTTGTACAAAGAACCCCTGGATAAGTGCCGTATTCATGTCATCTTTGTTACTTTGGACAGACTTTCGTGTATAGTGAAACCTGTGGAGTATTCATAACTATAAAATAACATGTATGCCACAGTAGATAACTTTTTAATATGTAAATATTTCATCTTAAGTATAATAAGACATCTTCAGTACAATTATCGAACAATGATAGGAACTAAATTCAAAAAAACATTAGCATACATGTTTAAATTGGAATCCCTCTATGTATACAGCACCGGATTTATGGATTAAACCTAATTGGACTGTGTGTATATATATATGCACATTACAAAATTGTAAAATTCAGCCAAAAACATCCCAATAAAAAAAGAATGGTAGTCCATGAATTACAAAAGAAACCCTAGAACTAATTGAAAAAAGGAAACAAATTAAAACAACAGATTAGCAAAACCCAAATTACCTGAACCTGAATAAAGCTATTAAGAAATCTTGTCAAAAAGAGATAAAAACAGCTATATCCAAAACATCTGTAAAGAAATAGAAAGACACTCCAACTCTAATGAAACGACAGATTTATTCAAGAAGGTTAAAGACATAATCAAAAAATTCAAAGACATAGCCAAAAGATGGAAACAGTATTGTACCAAGATTTACAAGGACCCAACTATTCAACAAGAAGACAAAGGAGGCTATCAAAAACATGGAAACAGAACCGGAGATCCTCAGAAGTGAAGTAGAACAAGCAATCAAAAAATTAAGGAATAACAAAGCTCCAATTCCTGATTCAATATCAGCTGAGATGCTGAAAAACCTTGGAGAGAATGCAGTCAATTGGATACATGATTTAAACAACAAAATTTGGAAGATGGCCAAATGATTGGACTAATTCCACCATTATCCCAATCTACAAAAAAGGCAATTACAACAAATGTGAAAACTACCACACCATTGTCCTTATCTCACATACTAGCAAGATTTTACTACACATTATTAATGAAAGATTACAAAATTTTATAGACTCAAATCTCAGAAGAACAAGCAGGATTCTGAAAAGGTCAAGGAACTAGAGATCATATATCTAATATCAGACAAATAATCAAAAAAGCAAGGGAATTCAACTTAAGTCTTTATCTATGCTTTATGGATTATTCCAAGGCCATTGACTCTATGAGAGGGGATATTTTTACGTGATATCATGCAAGAATTGGGAATACCAAACCATCTAGTAACCCTCATAAAGAACTCAACAGTAAGAATTGAAAACTCAGTATCCTCTGCATTCCAATTTGAAAAAGGATCAAAACGAAGATGCATACTCTCACCATTACTATTCAACCTTTACAGCAAAACTATAATTAAAAGATCTCTAGAAAAGTGGAAGAGGCATTAAAATAGGTGGCCAAACAATCACTAACCTATGATACTCAGATGACACAGTGATAATAGCCACAAATGAACAGGAATTAAGATCCATCCTAAATCAATTAGAATGGGAAAGCTTAAGCCATGGTTTACGAATAAATAAAGATAAAACCAAAATAATGATTTTAAACAGTGCAGAAGAGAGAGATATAGAAAGAACTGAAACTTGATAATTTCAACTACCATGGAGTGATCATAGCAAAAAAAGATGGATGTAAAAAAAAGAGATAAGAAGAATAGCAATAGCTAAAAAAGTGATGATTGATTTAACTGAAGATATGGAAAGACAAGCACATCTCCAAAAAGGCCAAAATTAAGCTAGTAGAAACCTTAGTTTTTTCAATGTTTCTCTATGCTTCCGAGTCTTGGAAAATGACAAAAGATGATAGAAGAATTGAGGTGTTTGAGTTCTCGTGCTGGAGATGAATGTTAAGATTGTACTGGACAGAAAAACGAACAAACAAAAGTATCCTAGAAGAACTGAATATCCACACAAGCCTGACAAACATAATTGACAAGAGACCTGTGCAATATTTTGGACACATGCAGAAGGGAAGGCAACTGCCTGGAAAAAATAATCATCCAGGGTAAACTGTGGAGAAAACAAAAAAAGAGAGAACCCCCCCCCCCCCCCAACAGATGGATTGACCAAATATCAAGAATCACTGGACTTAAACTAGAACAAACGATAAGAAAGGCAGAGGGGAAAAAGAAATGGTGAAGCTTCATCTGGAAGGTCATGAGTCCTCAGACATGAGGAGATTCAATATATATATATATATATATATTTATAAAATTAAAATTTAACTGACTAGAACCCGAGAAAGTATAACAAAAAACTTGAATAAATCACAATAGTTTCATCAGTGTTCTGACTTCTTCAGGTGAGTAAGAAATAACATAAGATTTATAAAAATAACAAGGTAAGAAACATGGACTTTCCAACTTAATAAAAAGAAGCAGAATAGTAACAGCCATATTTGAATAGGTGACCACGTGCTACTGTTGGCATGAGTTGAATGTGTGTGTGCCAGCTAATTTTATAGCGTCAGTATTGGATTATTGCGCTATGGGAATCAGGCAAATTGTAGCTTAGATTGTTGTTCAAGTGTGAAGGGTCCAGAACTATTTCTTTGGATTCTATAATTCATCTTTCCAATTCATCCTTGCATATATATAAATTGGTTGTGCGGTCCCAATCAACTTGGTGGCCGTTCTTCGAGGTTAGAGTTTGCGGAGAAGAGAACATGACTGGAAAGGGCGCTCGCTCGTGTTCTGCTGTAGGAGATATCACGTCTATGTTCCTCAAGATGAAGTGAAATAGATTAATCTGTCTGGCCAAAATAGGGTTGACCACAGTCTCACATAACTTTATAAACACCAGGAAAATGCAGTTGGTTGTGTTTTGGTCGACACAGAAAAGAACGAAGTTTTGGCAGAGTAGTATAGTCGGTCTTTATGTTGAATTTCTTCGTAATCCTAGATAGCTTCATAATCCTTTATAATTATATATATATATATATATATATAACAGATAAATTTCTTTTATTCACTTGAGGATAACAATTTCCCAGACTCTTGAAATAAGCTGTAAACACATGCTACATAATTCATACCTTATGATTCATGTTTTGAATGCAAATGAACTGATCTTCTCTCCTCTTGGAAATTGTTATCTTCAAGTGTATAAAATATATATATATATATATATTTTTTTTTAACAGCCCAATTAGCTCCTCATCATCATCATCAAATTCCTGCCATGTACCCTCAAGGGATGTACAGGATATGACAGTACTACATGAAAAAATTACATCATTACTAACTTCCTATCTACAATTTTCCTCCAAATCAGTCTGTTACTTGTCAAGACTCCAACATTATCAGATCTTATATTTCTATCGTCTAAGGCACTTTGTACCGTATCAATCCACCTATATTTTGGTCTTCCTCTGGGTTGTTTTCCTGCCAACCTGGCAGAGAACACTTGTTTTGCTAATCTTTCCTCGCACATTCTATTTAAGTGACCATACCACCTGAGATTAGCTCTGCTAACGCATTCCTGGATGCTGACAATGTCAAGTTCCTAATATCCTCATTTTTAATATGATATTGCCATTGATGCCATCTGTTCACGCCTCTAATCTTTCTCAGGACTCTCATATCTGCGGTCTCTAGTCTTTGGTCAAGTGTTTTACTTCTGACCCAGCTCTCAGATCCATAAGTTAAAACTGGTTTGAACACTGTCTTGTATACAGCTAATTTAGTGTTCCGACTAATTTCTCTCTTATTGCATATGAATTTATTCAATTGACTTCCCACCATACCAGCTTTGCTAATTCTGTTGTCTATTTCTTTATTTAATTTACCATCTTCAGTAAAAATCGTGCCTAAGTAGCTGAAATGTTTTACTTGTTCCACAGGTTCTCCATTCACAACAAAGTTAACATTTTCAATGATTCTGCCTATTTTCATTGTCTTTGTCTTTTTATTGCTGACCTTCATACCATATCTAATACAACAGCTATTCAATTTATTCAGAGAATCTTGCAGACTTGTGGCGGATTTATTTAGAAGTATAACATCATCCGCATAATGCAAAGAGCTGACATTAACATCTCCAATTTTGATATCACGTTTAATACCACTTTCCTTCATAATGTGATCCATATAGATAATGAATAACAGAGGGGATAATGTACATCCTTGTCTCACACCAGATTTAACAATAAACCATCTTCCTGTACTTCCTTCAATTCTAACTGCTGACTTACAACTCAAATAAAGACTAAGTATTGCTTGATATAATGCCCCATTGACACCATATAACTGCAGCGTATTGAATAGCTTCTCTCTTGGCACCTTGTCATATGCCTTTTCCAAATCGACAAAACTGAAATACAGATCTTTGTTATATTCCAATGCTTTCTCGACTATTTGTCGTAAAGTGAAGATCTGATCCTGACAGCCTCTATTTGGCCTGAATCCAGCTTGTTCTTCACCAAGCTTTTCTTCCACAATTCTTCTCAACTGTTTCTCAAGTATACTTGCATAGATCTTGCCAGGAACACTCAGTAGGGAAATACCTCTGTAATTCTCACATTCAGTTGTATTTCCCTTTTTATATATGGGTACTATGAGAGCTCTACTCTAATCATTGGGAATTCGTCCCTCTGTCTAGGCTTTCTGAACTATGCAGTGCAGCCACTGTAAGACTTTTATACCATCATACTTCAGCATTTCTGGTCGAATATCATCTACTCCTGCTGTCTTTCCACATTTCAAGCCTTTGATGGCTTTTTCTACTTCTAGTATGGATATGTATTCCTGACTGCATGCCTGGTCAGTGTTTTTTATCACTATGCTGTCATCACTGCTTCTTTCATTTAGCAGTTTTTCAAAGTAATTACTCCATACTTCAAGGATATCTTTTTCTCCTGTTTTCATGTCACCTTTATCATCTCTAACTCCATTTACAGCACTCTTTCCTCCATTCCTAAGCTTCTTCAACAACCTCCAGAATATTTTGCCACCTTCTTGATATTTATTTTCTATATTCTTGCCAAAGTCCTCTCATGACTTTTGTTTAGCTAGTTTTACACACTGTTCAGCTTTCTTACATTTGTCTCTGTATTCTGTAAGAGTAAAAGCTGACTTATTTGCCTGGAACTTTTGATATCCTTTCTTCTTTTCCTTCACTGCCTCTTTAACTTCCTGTGTCCACCAGGGAGTTCTGATTTTTTTATCCTTGCACACAACCTCACCACATGCCTCTCTGGCAGAATCAATCAATGTTTTTTTCAGAGTTTGCCACTGAATCTCCAAGGTTTGATTCCTGTTCTCAAACTTTTTCATTTTCTTTTCAATAATCTTTGTGTATTTTAGTCTACAGTTCACATCTGAGGGCTGCTCAACTTTTATTCGCTTTAAAACTTTCTTACATGTTATTCTTTTCAACATGAAATTCAATTTTATCCTGCTCAAGACTAAATAGTGATCACTTCCAATTTCAAATCCTCTGTACACTCTGGTGTCCTGCACCAGGGAGAAAATATCACTATCAACAATAACATAGTCAATGAGACTTTTCTTATTCCTAGCCTCTTCTCTCCATGTGAATTTGTGCACATTTTTATGTTGGAACATGGTGTTAGTAATAACCAGTCCATGTCCTGAGCAGAAATCCAACAGATATTTGCCATTATTATTAGCTTTGCTCTTTTCTCCAAATTTTCCCAAAATATTTTTGTATGTCTCACAATCATTTCCTACTCTGCTATTTAGATCCCCAACAAGGACCAACTTTTCTTTTTTCATTGTGTCAGTTGCTTTTTCTAAAGCGTCAAAAAATTCTTCCACTTCCACCTTAGTAGAACCTTCTGTGGGACCATAGGCACAAATAAGTCTCATTGTCCAGTTCCCTATTCTCATATTTGCCCACATTACTCTACTTGAGACTGACTGCCATTCAAGAAGATTAGCCTCGTATTTTGTGTTGAATACAATGGCTAGAAGGATTCCAATTTAAGCATGCATGCTAATGATTTTTTGAATTTAGTTCCTATTGTTGTGTAATTTTATACTGAAGATGTCTTTTGATACGTAAGATGAAATGTTTACATATTAAAAGGTTATCTACTGTGCATATGTGTTATTTTAGTTTTGGACGGACTGGATGTTCTGCTAAGATTGGAATCTGATAAGTATAGCCTTGCTTCCTATGCTATTGAAACAGCATTTTTCATTACAGCCAATTCAAATGTGACTGTTCCTTGAGATGTGTGAAACCTAACCACATCATCTGAACATCAACTAATCTGATTGTATGCTTATTTCAAAGTTCTGGGAAATGACTGCCATTAACTGTTCATAATTTTTTTTTTTTTTAAATATTGATTAGGTTATTTAATTTTTAATTATAGAAACTAAATCTATAAAATAAAAACTCCTTTGAACTCATCATTATCATCAAATTTCTGACATGTACCATCAAAGGGTGTACAGGATATGATAGTACTACATGAAAAACTTACATCACCACCAACTGCCTATCTACAATTTTCCTCCAAATCAATCTGTTACCTATCAAGACTCCAACATTATCAGATCTTATATTTCTGTCTTCTAAAGAATTTTTTATTGTATCAATTTACCTATAACTTGGTCTTCCTCTGGGTCTTTTTCCTGCCAACCTGGCAGGGAACACTTGTTTGGTTAATCTTTCCTCTCCCATTCTGTTTAAGTGACCGTACCATCTGAGATTAGCTCTGCTAACACATTCATGGATGTTGACAATGTCAAGTTGTATCCTAATATTCTTGTTTTTAATATGATATTGTCATTGATGCAATCTGTTCACGCCCCATCTTTCTCAGGACTCTCGTATCTGCAGTCTCTTGTC
This sequence comes from Typopeltis vanoorti, assembly GCF_054136105.1. Classification (NCBI taxonomy): domain Eukaryota; kingdom Metazoa; phylum Arthropoda; class Arachnida; order Uropygi; family Thelyphonidae; genus Typopeltis; species Typopeltis vanoorti. Next base: position 20,944,049 of record NC_143573.1, read on the forward strand.
TGGTCAAATGTTTTATTTCTAACCCAGCTCTCAGGTCCATAAGTTAAAATTGGCTTGAACACTGTGTTGTATACAGATAATTTAGTGTTTTGACTAATTTCTCTCTTATTCCATATATAAATTTTTTCAGTTGACTTTCTACCATACCAGCTTTGTTGATTCTGTTGTCTATTTCCATATTTAATTTACCATCTTCACTAAAAATCATGCCTAAGTAGCTGAAATGTTTTACTTGTTGTATAGGTTCTCCATTCACAATGCAGTTGATATTTTCAATGCATCTGCATTGAAATACCACTTTCTTGTTTTCATTGTCTTTGTCTTGTTATTGCTGACCTTAATATCTTGGTCAACTTATATGTATGTTGTAATATCTATTACAATAGTTATTCAATTTATTCAGGGAATCTTGCTGGATTTATTTAGAAGTATAACATCATCTGCATAAAGTAAAGCTCTGAGATTAACATTTCCAATTTTGATATCAGGTTTAATATCACTTTCCTTCATAATGTGATTCATACAGATAATGAATAACAGAGGAGATAATGTACATCCTTGTCTGACACTAGATTGAACATTATACCACATTCCTGTACTTCCTTCAATTCTAACTGCTGACTTACAACTCAAATAAAGACTAAGTATTGCTTGATTGGCACCATATAACTGTAGCATTTTGAATAGCTTTTCTTGTTGGCACCTTGTCATATGCCTTTTGCATATCTACAAAACTTAAATACAGATCTAAATTATATTCCCATGATTACTCAACTATTTGTCGTAAAGTGAAAATCTGATCCTGACAGCCTCTATTTGGCCTAAATCCAGCTTGTTCTTCACCAAGCTTCCCTTCCACAATCCTTCTCAACTGTTTCTCAGTATACTTGCATAAATCTTACCAGGAACTTTTACTTACTATTATAATAACGGAATTAACTCATGTAAAATATTCTTTATTCATAGAATTTTTGCCTGAATATCATAGGCATCATCAGTACAAAGGCTAATTAAACAATAACTGCTATATTCACAAAGCGCCACCAAGTAGCTAAGGTTATTCCTAAATTTATTTAAAAAAAAAAAAAAAATTATATATAATACATAAGTGTATACAATTATAAGTTAGGAAACATTTGCTGATTTATAGAGTACTATCTCCCACAAGGGAGAAAGACGTAGACCATCGGATCTGTTTAGGTTAGTGTAGTGAAGTAACATTTCACATGTTTCTTTGTAAAGCCGTTACATTAGGAACCAACGCTTGTGAATGACTTTTGTCTCGTTCCACTGAACTCTATGTCCAGTGTTGATGGCATGCTCTGCAAGTCCAGACTGTTCAGGTTCAAGGTACTGAATATACGACTTGTGTTCTTCTAACCTGATCTGAGCAGATCTTCCTGTTTGTCCAAAATATAACCCAAAAGAGCAGGGAATCTGGTAGACACCTGGATAGCTGAGATGTGGGAGCTTGTCCTTTGGAGACGTGAGGCATGTAGAGATTTTTCTGATGGGTCAAAAGGCCACACAAATATTTAGTGGTTTAAACACTTTAATTATGCGTTCGCTAATGCCTTGCACATAGGGGATAGGTATAAGCATAGTTTCTTCTGTATTTGAAGAGGATGCTGAAGCATGCCTACTTAAAGCTCTTTTTATGAAGAAATTCTTATAACCATTGGATATGAAGGAGGAATTAATATGTTGTAATTCTTGTTGTAATTCTTTTTGTAATAGTTCTTCTGAAGAACAAAAGGAGTGGGCTCTATGAACTAGTGTTTTTATAGTACCTGCCTTTTGACTGGGATGGTGATGTGATTCAGCATGAATGTACTGGCCTGTATGAGTCTCCTTCCTATAGACTGAGAATTGTAGGTTACTATCTGGTTGACGAAGAATTAAAAGCAGTTAGCCTAGAAAGGCTAACTGCTTATTTACTTGTGAATAAGGTAGTGAACCTACCTTGAACCTGAACAGTCTGGACTTGCAGAGTATGCTATCAACACTAGACAACGAATTCAGTGGAACAAGACAAAAGTCATTCACAAAAGTCAGTTCCTAATGGAACAGCTTTACAAAGAAACGTGAAACCCCTAACCTAAACAGATCCGATGATCTACTTCTTTCTCCATGTGGGAGATAGTACTCTATAAATCAGCAAATGTTTCCTAACTTGTAATTGTATACACACACACACATGTATATATATATATATATATATATATATATATATATAAACCATTTTTTTTTTTTTTAATAAATTTAGGAAATTTAATCTTAGCTACTTAGGTGGCATTTTGTGAATATAGCATTAATTAGCCTTTGTACTTGTACTGATGATGTCTGTGATACTCAGGTGAAAATTCTACGAATAAAGAATATTTTACATGAGTTAATTCTGTTATTATAATAGTAAGTAATATGTCTACTCACGGTATTTCCTTACTGAAACTTATCAGGAACACACAGTAGGGAAATGTCTCTGTAATTCTCACATTCAGTTTTATTTCTCTTTTTATATATGGGTTCTATGAGAGCTCTATTCCAATCATCTGGAATTCATCCCTCTGTCCATGCCTTCTGAACTATGCAGTGCAGCCACTGTAAGACTTTTATACTTCCATGCTTGAGCATGGTCGAATATCATCTACTCCAGCTGCCTTTCCACATTTCAGGCTTTTGATGGCTTTTTCTACTTCAAGTATGGATATGCATTCCTGATTGCATCTATTGAGCATTTTTTACCACTGTGCTATCATCACTGCTTGTTTCATTTAGCAATTTTTCAAAGTAATTACTCCATACATCAAGGATATCTTTTTCTCCAGTTTTTGTCACCTTTATCATCTCTATGCAATATCTTGCCGCCTTCTGTCCATTAAGCTGGTACCAAGACATAAGCTGTAAGCACATGCTTCCTAACTCATATCTTATGATTCATATTTTGAATGCAATTGAACTGATCTTCTCTCCTCTCTGATGATGAAGTACTTAATAAATTCTATATTTTTCTAAACGTTAGCCATATAAGTGTTTAATAATGTGTCAATTGTTTCTGTAGTGGGTTGGGGTTAGTTGAGGACTCCTGATGAACCTGAAAATGAAATACTCATCCTCAAAAAAAAAACAAAGCAGAATTCAGCAACAGAGCTTTCCACCCACCACACACCTGGATGCTCATTATGTAGCAAGCCATGATAGTACTTGTGTGAAACTTGTATGAAAGTAAGTGAAACAGCAGGGCTACCTTAGATGTCAAACTGGCACCACAAAAAAATCTTCGGTTTCCCCAGGCTATGGAAAATTATTGGATTTTTACTACACCGTTTGTTTTCCTTTGTAGACAAGCCTGCTGGCTAAATGAATGTGATCAGGCCATCAAACCCAACCATCTTGCTGATATGGGAGACAAGAACAAGTCAAAGAAGTGCGAGATCAGCAGGATCCCTCATTCTGGATGTCCACAGATCACACAAGAATGGCAGATATAGAAGGACATGGCTCTTTCTATGTCCACCAACTAAAAATGAATATGGAAAGTAAAGAATAGAAACAAATGAAAATTAAAATGGCCAGTACTATTAAAGTCCACTACACAAACACACACAAAAAAAAAGGTGCCTATATACATGTACGGCTTAGTATTAACATAAAAAAGGACAGTTTCTCTGATTTCTAGGAGGAATGAAAAGGTTTAAAAATTTCCTCACATTGAGAGGTTTCGACATTCAATCTTAATTCTTTTAAATAATGAGACATGAATGTCTTCCAAAAATATCTGAAATATCCATTAAAATTCATAGAGGGTACTGAAAAATATCTGAAAGTGTTATTCGGTTTCCAAGTGCACAATATGTCAATACCACAACATCATGACACACATTTTATTCCCATCCCAGGTGGGAAAATAAAATACAGGATAATAAAAAGAAGAAATAATTATAATGTCCTGTAAGGATACATACAATATAAAAAAAAAAACACCATCACACACATGATTAACATTCTCACACAGACTTACATTTAAATTGTAGTATTTATCAACATGCATTAGTTATCTGAATGTGAACTATCTTTAATTATAAAACATTTAAAATGTCTTCTTAATACTGTCCATTTATGTTAGAATAATACATGTGCAATAATTTTTGTTGTTGTTCAAAATTTAGTTAAAATATACAAAAAAAAAAAATTATACCTTTGTTAATGTGTTGATAAAATCTTCAGGAAGACCATCTAATTCATCATCTGTAAATTCTAGTGTAGTATTTTCTTCATTAAGATTTTTATTGAATTGTATACATAAATCATTTGCTCTGCTCTTTAAAGATTTTATCTGGTCTTGAATATCCTTTGGAAGATGAAGACCTTAAAAAAATTATTTGTTTCATATGCATATGTAAATTTGTAGTTTAATGCCAAAACTTTTAACACATTTTCTATTAAAAATTAGGAAAAAAAATTAAAACAAATTATCAGATGATTGGCCAGAGAATTTAAAAAAAGTTGAGAAACATTTAAAGAAATTTAGAATAAGAAAAACCACTAAAACAAAAAGCAGTAGGAAAACACTGAAATTGGTAAGAATAATAACAAGATAAACATTTAAAATATACAAAAAAAGAAGTAATATGGTATAGTGATTCGATCATGAAAATTGTTTTTGGAGACAAAATCACTACTTCGAGTTTCTTGGGGGTGAAAATTAAAAATGTGATAAATGCAACAGATAAAGAAAAGAGATGTCAGTGATTACTAGAACTAACGATTTAGTAGAGACAAATATAATATGAGAGAAGATATGAAAGGACTGCTGGAGGTGAGAAAGTGCTGGTTTATTAATGAGATATGACAATACCAAGTTAAGATGGAGGGCTATGATAGCAAATGATTCAATACACAGGCTGTGTAGAAGAAATGGGTGAGAGTTTTTGGATATGTGGAGCGAGTTTAATAGAAAAACCACGTATAAGAGAGATGGCCTGCACTTGAATGGATTTGCCATCAGGAGCCTAAAGAAATTATTTACTGAGGTTGGATCTAATGAATAGAGTTGAGAAAAAATAGATCATGGGAGGAATAGAGAGAGAGGAAAAAAAAAGTGTAAGTTCAGCTATGGTATGTAATATGATAATGATATGAATGTCACTGAGCATGTTTATTTATCTGGTAAAGAGATGGAAATGCATGATTTAGAGTGTACTGGGGAGAGAAAACAGAAAGTTTCCCAACTGGGCAAAACAGACTGTAAATGTAAGTATAAGAAAAAGACAGGTGGTAACTGATAACCAAGTACCACAAATACCTGCCAGGAGCAATCAGGAACAAAGGGGTTGAGTTTACTGCTTTGGTGAATACACTATAGACTAAGATTGTTGGCATTAGTGAACCTGGCTAACAGAATGTTTTAACTGAGATCAAGTACAAAGAGTATAGTATTTTTAGGAAGAACAGACATGGCAAGGTGGAGAGGGGCGATATTACTAATATCTGATGATTTGAGTCCAGGCAGGGCAAAAATAAATGAAAGCAATAATAGGTCTCACGTAGCAGTGAGTTTGAGGCTATCTGATGCAAAGGAGAGGCTAACAAAACAAAATATATGGTGGATTTTGCTAAACACTTGGTGAGTCAGATGGTGGGGAAAATGAAATGTTAAAATTATCCTCATGGGTACTAAGTAAGTAATATGTAAAATAAATTATCTGTTGATACCTTGATTAGGCAGCAGAGAAAATTTATGATAAGAATGATGGAGAATTTATTGATTTGTTGCAAGAAAACTTTCTCATGGAGCATGTGAAAGGAGGAACTTTAGCCAAAGAGTATTAGATCTGACGATAGCATCATAGATTTGATCTGAAGTAGCAAACTGTACAGATGTTCCAATTAGGACCGGTTACAGTTGCTGAACTAAAAAGATAAAAAATCAAGACAAACTCAGGAGAACGGCATCTCTGTTCCCATAGTAACAGTTACTGAATGGAAAAGATATCAAATCAAAGATATCTGATATCGTGGGAAGCTTTGAACAGCTGCTTAAATAAGACAGTATCTAAATGTGTTGAGAGCTTGAAGAACAAATATGTGAAATGGATGTGTAATCTTATTAAGTAAGATATCAATTAGAAGCAAATGATGTGGAAGGAATATTATGAGATATGAGAATAAGAGTGAGAAGTGTTATGAAATAAACAGCTTGCAAAAGAAGTCAACAGACACCATAATATGAGGAACAAACAGCCACAGTGCCCACCTTAATAAGATGTAGGACCTCCTTTCACTGCAATAACTGTAGCAATCCTATGGAGCATACTTTCCACAATCATACAATAATGATCGATGGGAATTTTGGATCATTCTTCCTGTAGGCATGTAATGAGGTCCTGAACTGTCATGGGGTAGACATCCCTTAACCTCATCAAACACTCCGATTCATCCCACAGATGTTTAATAGAGTTGAGATCAGGGCTCTGTGGTGGTCAGTCAAGTGTTGTGACGTTCATGTCCACAAACCACAGAATTACAGTAGCAGCCTTATGATAAAGTGCATTTTCTTGCTGAAAGAGACAATAGTCAGTTCTATAGAAAGGCCCAAAGTAGGAAGCATTGCATTATCAGAATGTTCAGAAACCTCTTGGAATTTGATATTCATGGCATCGCTAATGGTGGTCTGAGGCCAAAGCAGGAAAAATAGGACCATAACATCACACAACCACCACATCCAAATTTCATAGTTTAGGTTACACATTCTAGTAAGAGACATTCACTGGGCATCTTCCACACACACATTCATTTGTGTGATAGCAGGTGTAGTGTGATTTCTAATTCAATAACAGCTTTCCATGATTCCACGTCTCACTGAACATGCTCTTTGCACCACTAAGGACAATGCTACATGTGATTCAGGTAATGGGGGGCTTGCATATTGTGGTCCTACCATGGAAAGCCATGTTGTGAGCCTCGGTTTTGAATGTTATTATTATTATTACATCATACCTCCAGGGAGTCCAAAGACTCATCAAGGGAGGGCATCTACTCTACAACTCTTCGTCTCACTACTCCACCAACCTTCATCAGCTAACACCAACGTCATCTACCGCCGACTATCACCACTAGTACTTTCACAGACAATCACAACATCCATGCCCAAGGCGGGATTCGAACCTGCAGCCCTTTGGCTGGAGAGCGGATACGCTAACCACTCAGCCAACCAGGCTGGCAAATGTTTTTATGCAGATTCATGGTTTACTCCCCACATATCATGTTCAAGTTGATGTTCAGAATTCTGCATTCAACATCACCAGACAAATGGCAGTTTTTACATATTATCCTTCATAACACTTTATGGTCATATTTGGTGAGTGTAGTGCAGTGGTTCTTAACCTTTTTACTGGCCCATACCCCAGTGAACATCAATTTAACATTAAACGTGTGGGCAGACTTTACAATGGAACTGGAAGCTAATAACTGCCCTTCCTGGATACACTTATCACACGTCTTCCAGATGGTTCCTTATCATTTTCAGTTTTTAGAAAACCCATACATACAGGGAGATACTTACACAAACAATCACACCATCATCCTTCTCAACAATATGGCATTTTAAAAACGCTAACCCATAGAACGAGAGCAATCTGTTCCAATGACAATGCTCTTGCTGTTGAACTGGCTCACTTATGCCACACCTTCTTGGCCAATGGCTATAATCCACATAAGACAAACAAAATACTAAACGCTCCTAAGAAACCCCTCCCACCATCCACCACAGAGAACTACAACAAAACAGTCACCATCCCATACATTAAAGCCACATCCGAAAAGATTTCAAGTATTCTTAATAAACATAAACTACGCACTACATTCAGACCATGTAGCAAATTAGCAACCCTTCTCTGCTCACCCAAGGACAGCATTCCCCCTTTATCACATCCAGGAGTCTACCAAGTACCCTGCTCATGTAATCAAGCCTACTACGGTCAAACAGGAAGAACAGTGAACATCCGCATCAGCGAACACAAAAGATACATCCGGAATTATCACTATGGCAAGTCGGGCCTAGCAGACCATGCTCTGGATACCCCCTGCACACAGGATCAACTGGAAAAACACAAAAGTATTACACAGAAGCTCTTACAAATCGGGGAGATTGTTCTTAGAGGTAACAGAAGCCCTGAAACACACTCTAAATCTCAACAAATATGGCTGTATTAACTTGCCTAAGATCTGGGAGGCAGTTATCTTAAGAAAAAACTAGTGCCTTTTTTTTTTTTTTTTTAGGACTCTAGTCTTATGTGATAGCTGCAATTTTTTTTTTTTTTCAGATAGAGGGCGCCAAAAATCAGAACTCTGTCTTTGTGTTGCTGCTGCAATTTTGTTTAACTATTCCGTTGATTACACCATGTTGTTATAGTCTCGCTTTTGTGACAAACTGTGTTTTTGTGCTCTGAAGATGCTGGTTATAACACCAGCAAAATATCAGCAATAAGTTAATAAATTAATTATTTACTTAGTTTCTGTGTTCTGATATATACCGTTAAAAAATAAACAACACGTTCAATTTACATTCTTGCATCCTTGAAAAATGTGTTTTTTATTTGTTAGAAAAGAAAATTTATTGCAAAACAATTTACTGAAAAATACATATGTATCAACATAAAATCAAAATAACATATCAATTTTTAGTGACTAATTTGTTGTTGCTTTTTTATAATAATATTTTGAAAGCGAGGTTCCTTTTTTGAAAGGGCTACGTGTACATATCATCATTTGCATTTAAGCGATTTCAGGTTTTTGTTTTTTTGTATGCAAAAAAAATTTGACTGTTCAGTCTAAAAGAATTTTATCACTGTGATGCAAGTTAAAGAAAGAATAAGAATAACTTTACTGAATGCAGAAAGCTCCCTTGTGTCAGAAGCAGATGCAATTGTTTAAATAATGAGTGCTCACTTCACATGCCACACAGTGCTATGTCATATCCACTACAGTGAATGAAGAGATAGAAGCACATGGGAATGATGTTCAGAGCTGCTGCATAACCTGGATAAGAATTTGGCAATAGGAACAGATTGGACATTAGCATGTATGCTAAGAAAATGTTCAGCCAAACAGGCTTGCTGTGATTTTATAACTTGTGTCTCAGCTTAGGAAAGTTACCACAGAAATAGAAATAATGTATGTAGTCCCATTTTACAAGGATGGTGCAAATACTGATGTGTCCAACTGCTGACATATTAGTATCATGTCACTGAAGTGTTGAAGATTTTAGAGAAGTCGGTAAGAACTTTATACAGAAATGAGTTGACACAAGTTGCACTTTTGCAAGGAACAGAATGGGTTTACTCCCTACATATAAAAGGCAGGTCATGTTTTAGCAATCTGCTCATATTTTATAATAATGTTATAGGTTAGTGGATAAAGGAGATGGATAACATGAAAGGATGCTGCATAAATTGGAGAATATGAGATTGAAATATAAACTACTGACTTTGATAAGTAAGTGAAGAGACATCGGCATAAAAGGTGACCAATGGTGTACTCCACAGGAATCAATCCTTGGACCATTACTGTTCAATTGATACATTAATGACATTGGAAACAATCTGACAGGAGATATTCAAATGTCTGCTGATGATGCAAAGATAGGCAATCTGGGATGCTACTGATATCCAACACTTATAGAATGATCTGAATATGGAAATGTGAGCAAATAATAATGATTGTCAATTCAATGTTAGGAAGCATAAAGTTATACACTTTGGTGTGATAAAATTTACAACAGCATATTATATTGGTGAGATTATGTTACAAGAAATCAATGAGACTAAGGATCTCGACTACAGTGGATATGAATTTGAAGGTCAAAAGGACACATTGTAAAAATTGCAAATACAATCCAGATGATAACTGTAATGTTGAAACAAACAAACATTGATATACAAGGATAAGGAAGCCATTTTACCTCTTTACAAGGCCTCAATACAACTACGTCAGGAATACTAGAGCACAGCTGGTCTCCTGAGTCTCCAGAGGATAAACAAGCTGTAGAATGGATGTAAAGAAGAGTTACAAAGATTACATCAGGATTATGGAATGTAGGTTATAAGAACAGATGAGAGCGAAATATAGACGCTGATAAAAATTAGAAAGATGACAGAGGACTATAAACTTCTGAATGGGTTATAAGATATTGTCTGATAAAATTTTTCACTATATGGAAGATAGGGAGAGGACAAAGTGATATTCATTGAAGTTAAGTTTGTGTGTGGTTCAGAAAGGAGTAAGAGCTAGATTTTTCTCTCACAGAGTAGTGAATAAGTAGAACACGTTGTCTGTTGAAGTGGCAAATGCATCTAATGTGAATGAATTTAAGAGAAAGTATTACAGCTGGTGTGGGTAATGTATGGCCTCTCTCAATGAGACTTTGATTCCCTAGTAAGGTCTCAAGTAACAAGAATAATGAGAAGAAAAAGAATTACACTAAGCAGTTCACCCAGCTGACCTACCTTGAAAAATCCTTAATAGTTCCTCACATTTTGGAAGATATTCCAACCTAGGTCTTTCAACCAAAAGTCAAATGTTGCATTCATTTAAGTGCCAACACAATGGAGGATAACAATGGGTGACTAGGGATTAAATGAACCAGTAGAGAGTAAACATGGTATCCAATAAGCATGGTTTATCAGAGGTGTAAGTTTGAAGATCACCTTGCTTATAAGGATACTATTTTAAAAAATATCATAATATATTCTTGCACTATTAAAAATAAATAAACAGTGACCCCTTCAAAACCTTCATAAACAATTATGCTACAGTGAAACCTAAACCTGCAACCTGTAAAAGATAAAGCAAAGATGCTACTCATTCAGATTAAGGTGCTAAGTGTATGCTGTACATATATTGCATGAAACTTGAAATATGGAACTCAGATTTCAAGTTCTGTACATTTGATTGGTGCTGCCAATTTTGGAGGATTTCCAATTATTGTTGCAGAACAGGAGGCCTACACCTGTATTTCAAAGTGAGCCTTTTATAAAAACCTATAGTTAAACTACCCACTGGGAAACAAAAACCAGATAAATGAACTACCTGTAATTTTCACTAAATGCATTTCATAACATTTAACATAAAATAACACACAAGATCAATTAAGTGAATAAGCTTATTCACTTAAAAGATGCATCAAATTTTGATATTTATAACAGATGTCTATCCGAATGATCCAGCAGTTTTCAATGGGATTTTAACCTACGGGATGCATTAACCATGGAAATAGATGAAATCTGTAAAATGTTTTTCAAGAACTGCAAAACTGTGGTGGTATTATCTAAAAACAGTCAGAATTGCAATGAAACTTTCACTTAAACCACTCACTATTATCAAATGTATTTACAAGGAACAAAAGGTCCCACAACACAGCTCTACCATCTCACATATCTTGATGCCTCTCACCACGATTCCCCCCCCCCACACACACACACACTAATGTTCATTCAGCGATTTAATTCTTCAGCTCCATGCACCACTAGCCAAATTTCCGTGATGCTATGTGAAATAAAAGTTTCAGCTGCCTGAAACAAAAAATTCCCAATAAAACTGTGGCAATGCTGGTGTTTTCAAATTCTTTTCACTAAAAATGAGAGGATCTTTTCCATGTCTGTTTGAAATTTCAGAAATTATTCAAAAATTCAAAACTAGAACAGTTAATCTTATTTCACTATGTTGAGCTAAGCTAATAAAGGGAACGAATATCACAAACTGTCCGTAAACAAGAGAGGAAGAAAGGATAATATATATGGATATGCGTAAAAGTGCAATAATCAGACAGCATTAATGACACTATATCAAAATTCTATTAGCATTCAACATTTGTCAACTCAATTCTTTCTTCTAATACTATCTCCTACACTTAAGTTCAAAGTTCATTTCATCTGATTATGCCACTCTTTATGATCTGATTTTGTTTTATTATCATACTAATATATGAAACATAGCAATTAGCAGGTCAGGGAGTTTGCCTGCATATGCATTCTTTGGAACTCTCAGCCAAAGAATGCATGCAGGCAAACAATAAACAGGTCTGTGCCAGGACTTCCAGTGCCTTCACACCACTGTACTAGCTCCTATGTACCCATATGCCAATTCAACCAAGAGAAAGCAAGGGAATACTTTGGTAGACTCCTGATGGAAAACAAGTGATACTGAAATAAGGCTTTCAAAAAATCTGTAGACTTGAATGAAAATAATAAAATAAAAATAATGAAAATGAATTAAAATAAATGAAAACTAGAGGACCAACACCTGGCTATGAACCAGTAACATCAATAGATTATTCCAACCATTCACATCTCAAACATCAGCACAGTAAATGTGTATAAATCACAAAATACTGGATATTTCCTCCAGTAATATTATCAAATATCCTGAAATATATTCTTGGGTGATTTCATGAAACACCACAATCTCTGAAGTTACTGTATTCCACCTTCTGGTTCTGCCTAGTGGCAACAAGACTACTGCTTGATTGTGCTTTACATGATTATTAAATCATTCCATTCATCCATCCATCAGTGGTGCTATGACCATGACCTTCCATTCTTCTATTCTTGGACTTCTCAACCATAACTTAAGGATAAGGTGGTTAGTCCTATGCCTCCTGGTGTGTCCTATGTCTGTAGATGCGTGTGTTCACGAGGCAGGTTTGCCTGTTCGGGAATGAAAAGCCTGAGTTTCCAGATGGAAAAAACCCCCTACCTCCATATGAGACTGGCTATCTCACCTTTCATCAAAAGAGATCAGATAAAGATTCTTCGCTTCACAGATGGGAATCAAACCCAGGTCTTTCTGACCAAAGGGCTTCGTCTATACTGAATGCGCTACAGAGGCTGATTAAATCATTAACCAAACAATACTGTAAAGTGCTTGAATATTGTCCTCATAGTCAACATACTCTTTAAAAATCAGGAATTCAAACATCAGCCATATGATCACTTTCAAAACCAAGACAGATGCATACTGACCACAAATAATGAACACAAGAGATGACCAATCAAGCAGCCAAGCACTGTACTTCTTAAAAAAAAGTGTGTGTGAGAAAGAGTAGATACACCATGTCTCTAAACCTTACATTCCTTGAACAATAAATCAAGTGAAGACAACATAAATAATTGATTTTCCTCACTCTGCAGGAAAGTGCATCTTTACATCTCACTAAAGTGAGAAAATCTTTACTAGGATAACAAAATCATGCTTAAAAGAATTAAGACAATATTCCTAGAAGATTGCTCATTCTCAACTTTTCACTATCCAAGAAATTAGAGTAGACCTAGAAGATACATTATTATCATCATCCAGTTTCTGATAAGTATCCTGGAGAAGACAGGATATTATGATAGTTCCATATGAATGCTTACATCATTATCAACTTTCTTATTAACAATTTTCATCCAAATTAATCTAATTAATAAACTAATTAATCTATCTACAATATGGTCAGATAGATATTATATTTCAATCTTCTAAGGTATGTGTCTTACTGTATCAATTAACCTAGAACTTCCTCTCAGTCTTTTTCTGCCATCCTAGCAAAAAAAACTTTTGCTAACCTTTCCACACACCTTGGATTAGCTCTGCCAACAGATTCCTAAAAGCTAACAATGTCAAGTTCTTTCTCAACGTCCTCATTTTTAATATGAAACTGTCATTGATGTCATCCATTAAGTCTCCTAATTTTTCTCAGAACTCTCATCTGTGATCTTCAGTCTCTGCCATACTAGCTTTGCTAATTCTGTTTCCCCATACATCCTGCATGAGAAAACAGAATTAGGACAGACTAGTACTGAATTTACATAAGAATATGACATCCTCTGTATAAAGAGTTTAATATATATCCATTTTTGATGTCAAATTATACAAAAAAGTAATCAAATAAGGGCACATGGAATTCACCCTGAGTTCTTAAAATTTTGCAGTCCTAATGCCATGTAAGAACTTGCAAAATTCCCCTCAGAAATCTTGATATCCTATTCAATATCCAACCAATTCAAAAAGATCATATCTATAATAAAATCTGGTAAAGAGTCAGAATTACTGCAAATTATCACTTCTGAATGTAAATTACAAATTGACTTTTATTATGTAATATGATTTCAAGATATAATAACCTCCTAAGCAGGTGGATTTAAGACAAAGAAGGAATGCTAAAACCAAGTCCTAACAACATATACAGAATCTAAGTAAAAAAAAAATCTGAAAACAGTAGATCTGAAAATTCTCGATCATACTGAAGCTTATGATGCTGTGTGGATACAAAGTCTTCTAATCTAATTCCTGAAAATACTTATTCTTAAACTTACAAACCTAAATAATCAATTACAGATATTTTGGTTTTCAGTAACAGGTTTTCCTGGACCAATAAAAGAGAAGACTGCAAGATAAAAGAGATTCTGCAAGGGTCAAGATTCTGATCCAATATTATTTAAATGACTACTATGTTCTTCTAGTTACAGTTTCCTAATTATTCACATGTATCATTGTATTGGCAATTGAACAAATTTTTACTCTTCGGAATTAGTATATTGACTGCAGATATTCACAAATGCTAAAAGACTACTCCGCCAGAGACTCAATAAACAAGAGATATCAACCTTTATTCAAACAAACTATCACCTGAATGCTACATTTAGAAACCAACTTCTAAAATAGAAAAAAGAATCCAAAATACTGAGGTACATTCTGGACAGGATATAACTTTCAAGGAATTTATTAAAAATTAAAGAAATGAAAATATAGACATTTGAACAGCATACTACAGATGCATTGACTGTTTTGCTGGTACTATACAATGGTATTTGTATTGTACCATTAAAAGCAACTTTCACTAAAGAAAACTCATAGCAATCACAGGAACGGTTTTTTATAGTGCAGTTTGCTACAGTGTATTTCCTTTATTGTAGTACAGCATGTGTTTGAGACTTTTATCAGTCATTTACTGGAACACTCAGATCCACTAAGTGAGTGGGTCTCACTGTTCCAGTAAAATGTCTGACCTATGAACCACCATGTAGACAAAGACTTAACCAATCAATGGAAGAAAATTATAAATAACACTGCCCATTATCGTACTGAGACTAATGAAGATCCGAAATCCCACAATAAGACTGGTAGGACTCAACATCATGAACAATAATTAAGTATTGTACTGTCAGCAGATTCCATTCATGTTTTTGCTCTTTTTTTTTTTTTAATGCATTCTCTTCCACAATCTTTCTCAATCTCCTTTCAAGTAAGCTTGCAGAAATCTTGCCTGGAACACTTAGAGAAATTCTTCTGTCATTCTCACATTAAGTTTTATTTCTTTTTTAGAGATGGGTACTATGAGAGAGCTCTACTCCAATCAGTGGGAATTCGACCATCCGTCCCGGCTCTCTGAATTATGCAATGTAGCAACTGCAAAACTTTTATACCTCCATACTTAAGACTTTCTGGTAGAATATAATCTATTCCAGCTGCTTTTCTACATTTCAAGTTTTTGACGGCTTAAAGAAAACTGAAAGTGAGGCTGTTCCCAACAATGTTTCTAAATCAATGTATATTTTTTAAATTCCTAGTTGATTGTTTCTGGATCGCTTAAGGGTCAAAAGCCAAATGACTGGGAGGAGACCTCCACATTGCCTTTCAGGAATGCAGACAACCAACTGGGACTTCTGACCTAATGTTCAATCCTCACCTTCATGTGGTGCACCCTGGTAGTAGGTATTGACTGGATACTGAACAAACAAGGATGGGCTGGCAATTTGGGACTTAATTGACCAAATTGTATTTATTATTGGCTTAAGCCACAAATGCATATGATGGAAAAACATGATGATGATGATATATATATATATATATATATATATATATATAAACTTTTATTTTGTTATTATTATTTTTTTTTTTGGCATATTTGTATTGTGAAATGTAAGATAATGTGGCCAAGAGTTAATAAAAATGTAAATAATTATTTAGAGTACATACTATTAGTGCTTACTGTTGTTAACATCAAGCAGAGCAGTTCCAAAATTGAAACTAATTTCTTCTCTGCATGGAGGAATTTTAGATGCATAGTATAAAAAATGCTGAAGAAAAGAATAAATAAAAAAACTTCAGCGAAATTTTTAGAAGTTATTTACCTCCAGACAAAAGCACATGTTAAATGTGATATCAGCAAGTAAAGAACCCATATGTAGCTGATGGTAATCACATGACATCACACCGGTCTGCAGCTCTCCAAAAAGTTTCTCCTATTCCTAAGATAGATTCCCATTTTCTCTCTGATTCTTTACATACATTCACCAGTTTCCCAGCTTGATTCATTCCTCTAACATTCCAGGTGGCAATTCTCATGAGGTTGTCTTTTCCTGCAGTAGCATATTTCACATCTCCAACCTGACAGGCCACTGGATCACATTGATGGCAAGTTAGATCGCATGGCATACTTCTTTTGCTTCTGTATCTGTCCATAATACAACACTGGGGCTAATACTGCACAGGGGTCCCCAAGAACCAAGTGTAGAGGAATAAGTTCCCTATTTCATCAGCCGTCCATTTTGGATCAGTCATTGTTCAGGACTGCCTATTCTGGAGCAGACGCTCCTGAGTCTTTTTAACTAGAATTTCCACATATATTGCCTTATGATACTACTCATACCCAATTTACCCTCTGACCTTGGGTATATACTTTGCTTACTCCAGATACTCCTTGACTACCTCCCATGCACTGGGAACATCCTTATTTCCACATATTTTGCTACCTCCCATATAAAGATCTCATGTTGGAGGCTTAATGGATTTTTTAACAACACTCAAAAAGAATTAAAATAGACTTTAATACTTCCTATATTTCGTCCTAGTCACTAGGACATCTACGGGGATTACAAAAAAATTAATGTAACATATGCACAAATAACAAACAATACTAAGCCCAACCACGTGGGTGACACTAAAGTCCTATCTAGCTAGGACCTAGATAGGACTTTAGTGTCACCCACGTGGTTGGGCTTAGTATTGTTTGTTATTTGTGCATATGTTACATTAATTTTTTTGTAATCCCCGTAGATGTCCTAGTGACTAGGACGAAATATAGGAAGTATTAAAGTCTATTTTAATTCTTTTTGAGTGTTGTTAAAAAATCCATTAAGCCTCCAACATGATGTCCTCACAGCACTTAAGCCTCTTCACACGTATCCCATATAAAGACTATACAATCACTTTTCCCAACCAGAAGGAATGTAGCCGCCTTAGTTATGGATCAGTGTTCTAATAAAACATGCTTATATTCCGAGTCCCCCTTACCATCACATTCTGTTTAAATGTAATAATCTCTCAGTAAGTGTATAAATGGCATTTCCTTCCTGTCATGTAGTCTTTCCTCCTTCCAATCTATGTCTCCACAGTTGAAGTCCCTCATAATAATTAATTGACTTGCACTCAATGTTCTAATCTGCTGATGCATATCTTCAACATAATCCCTGGCACCCCCTAGCCTATAGCAGCACTTCAGGCAAATTGCAAAATGAAGATTAAAAAATGTGTGTAATAATACTTCACCTAATCATTTAACATATGAAGATAAATATATATGCACATATAGAAACTTTGAAAGTTTTGAAAACTAACTGGAGAACTTATGAGAATACAATTTTCAACAGTAGAGTTGGCTTAGCTTGCACTACTTAAAAAATGCATGCTGCCAAGGCATCTGTATATTCACTTTTTATTAGTTCCTTTGATTAAGGTTTCAATGGTCTGACAGCTGTTTCGAACTGCTGGTTCTCATTGGAGATCAAGCAGGAGTAAAATGACAAGAATCCTCATTCAATACCAAACCAATTCTGTTTCAGAGAACTGTATTTTTCATAAGTGAACAGCTGTCAGTACTTAAGAATAATCAAGAAGAGCCTAATTGTATTCATTTCAGCACTGTCGAATAAACAGATTAATCCATATATCATGAACAACTTAAAAAACTAGAAAAGTTTCTTTAATAGTGCAAGATAAGGCAACTCCAAAGTGGAGATTTGCATTCTCATAAACTCTCTTTTTTTTTTATTCGAGATAACTACCGTCATCAATGACTTGTGCATGTTATTCACATGCCTAGGAAATATCAGATAATTCTGACTACTGTTCAAAATGTGTGTAATAATACTTTAGTTGACTAAAGTATTATTACACATCTTTCTCATAGTGGCTATTCTAAAAAGACAAACTGCATATGCTGTTTGTCCTCTAGGCAATTCAAAATCACTATCTAGTTTTGATTTCTTCTAACCAACACTCACATAGCCTCGTTCATCCATGGTCTGGCACTGTAAGAATAACTTCATGATTTTTATGCCACATTTCCTTGTCTAGAACAAAACTATTTAGTAATTCAGCATTAAACAAGAAAATGACTAATAGTTAACATGCCTGTTCCTTGAAATAAAGAATACTTTCCTAATTAGCATAACATCCAACTTTTTTCTTATCATAAATCTTAGCATGAATATATGCCACATTTCCTTGTCTAGAACAAAATTATTTAGTAATTCAGCATTAAACAAGAAAATGACTAATAGTTAACATGCCTGTTCCTTGAAACAAAGAATACTTTCCTAATTAGCATACCACCCATAACATCCAACTTTTTTCTTATCATAAATCTTAGCATGAAAACTACAACAATTATGAAGAATGTATTTTATAGCCTCTTGTTTAATAACTATATCATGAAGTACTTGACTATCATCAAAAGGCAATAGAGAAGCAGCTGCAACTCATTCTTATCCTATGAAGGTTTTCATTTGATAGTCCTTGAGAAAACTTTTTCTCTAAGTTTTCTTGATAGAACAATAAGTATTTGGGTGATCTTCATCTATTAATATTTTCTTCAAGCTATCTCCATGTGCTATTAAATCCTTTTACTAAAGTAGTATTTTTTATCCTATTACAAAAAACTGTAAGATGTTTGTTTAGATGTTGTGATCTTGTATCCTGATGTTCACTGGAGAAAATCTCTATTATCCTCAGCAATACTAATGTTCTTCTTTCTAATTTTTCTGCCTCATTCATTTTGGATTTAACATCTAACAATACCAAACTTCAAAGGTTCAAATATTTGTTTCTCCTAAATCTGTTTATGCATTGTTTGCTTTCTTTAGAACTCTATTTACTCTAGGGAAGAAAAAGGTAAGCTATTTTGGTGAAGGAGCAGACCCTTTAATGACTAGGCTAAAAAGTTAAATTTAATAAGATTTTTATTGAAAGATATAAATTAACATACCTGAATAGAAGTCTTGAATGTAAAGATGGTAAAAATTTGACCAAAGACTTAATTAGAGCCAAAACAATATGCAATTAAAAGTGGTAAACAGCAGATAGTGACAACCGAGTCAGAAAATACATTAAGTTAAACTGAATGATTGAAAGTTAACTCTGAAAAGATAAATTACATAAAATTTTAGATTTTGAATGAACTGAGAATAAAAAAAATCTGTTATATACACAGCAAACCAGCAACAAACATGATGGGTACTGGCTATTTTGTTATGTTAAAACATCATCAGATGAGAAAAAAACAGAGAATAACAGAGAAAATAACTGTGGACAAACTGCATGGTTTTTTTGTACATATTAGGAAGAGTTTGGTTTGTTTGAGAGTACAGGGGAGTAATTTATTTTGTTTAACTGCCGTGAAGGGGATAGTAAATAGGATCTTTTTGTCCACAGCACATTGGGTGGTTCTTATTGCTAGAATTCAAAAAAATGTAATTTGGATTTATTTCTTGGAAATCGATAATGATAATCTTCTCGAGTTCAAGGGTAAGTTTCGATTGTATTGCATGCAAGAATATTTCAGTAGCAGAATTTGTTATTTCTGGTACCCCCCCTCCCCAGTGAAGGAAAGCAGATAGTCAGGTATGGGATTATGACAATCTTGATAATGTTCAATTAAGCAGAACTTGATAGAACAAATGGTGGAACCAATATACAGGTGTTGCATCCTGACTTGCAGTTAAACTTATAAACTACATTATGGCATAGTAATATGTCAGCCTGAGTTATTGTGGTTCTATGTTTTAGTGAATTTTGTAGTTGTTAGTAGTGAAAACAATTCTGTAATTTGAATATCTGAATTCATTTTATAACTTTATGGATGTTTTGGATATATGGGAATTTTAAAGCTATATATGGTGTTAATGTGCATCTTTGAGAAGACAACCATGATTTTGGGCTGAGTGAACAGTGTAGTCTAAGAGTTGCTTAGGATAGTATCGTGAGATGAAGATATCTTTCAGATGAGTAATTTCTTGGTTTAAAGCAGTATCAGAAGAGGAATATTTGTAGGCATTTTTAGCCTGGTCATTAAAGGATCTGCTCCTTCACCAAAATAGCTTAGCTTTTTCTTCCATACTGTTAACATTTTAGAAGCATCGCAAAGCACGTGTCCTTACGGACATGTATAAGGATATGGGCTTTGTATTATGGGATACTAAGGCAAGTGATGTGAAGTCATTAGCCTCTATATATGAGTTGCACAGTAATGAAGTTACTTCATATGCAAACTGTATGCTTACAATTGGATAAAGGCTTAAACCAAGAATATAATTTCTTGACATCTCTAATTTATAGTATAACCAAGTGGAAAAACTTTCAACTTGTAAAGGAGCTTTTCCTCTAAATCCTGATATTAATTAATACTGGTGACAAGATCAAGCATAAGTCAGTACATTTCTTTTCATACCATTCTAGAAATATATTTCTCTGATTTCATAAAAATCTTTTGGAAACCTGGTGGCCTGCCAAAGTTGAGTCATGAAAGTTCACCAGTTTATCATATTTTTAGCAACTAAAATCTTAATCTCCAAATTTACCATTATTCTTTTGCTTAATCAAGAATAATAAGCCTTCTTCATCAACATATTATTTCTATCAATATGGAATGCAAGATCGATATACTCCTTTATTATAGATCCTATTACATTTCTTAGTATTAGGTCTCTGGGGCTTTAATGATTCTATGCTTACCTCAATACCTGAAAAATTAGAGACAGTTGTTAGTGATGGTATGCACTTCATTAAATGTTAACACTCAGAAAATTCTATTTATTTATTTTTTTTCTTCTAGGGTCTTCTGTTCAATACCTTTAGTTCCTAAAGACACAGGCAAACAATCTTCTACATTCTTACCTCCAAGAATAAGATATATCTATACCATATTCCTGTATTTATAAAGCCCATTTAATTAGTCTTTGATTTTCACCTGCCATGTTAGCTAAGGAGGGATCATGATGATCAGACTTTAATGCATGATGTTAACTTAAAAGCAAATATCTAAACTTTCTTGAAGAAATAATTATCGCCAGTGCTTCCTTCTCAACAGACGAATAATTTAATTAAGAACTGAAAAGTCTCTACTAACACAGGCTATCTGTCTAAATAAGTTGCCATTTGCTCCAAGACTAAAGAAACACAGTCACAGGAAACATTTGCAGACAAAAATGTGTTGCCAAATCTTGGATGTCCTAACAGTGCAGCTTATGATAAGGCAGCTTGTAAAGATCAAAACACCTCTTGTTCTACATTACCTTATTTGAATCTTGCCCCTTTTAAGTGCATTAAAGGTTTAGATCTGTAATGAATTTTCTATAGAAATTTATCATTCCACATACCTTCAATACTTGCCTTACTGTTTTTGAAGGTTGTGAATCCAAAACTGCTTTAATTTGATTCAAAGGATGTTATTCCATCTGTATTAATTACAGGTATTTAACTTACTTTAAGAAACATCTGCATATTGAACATTTTAAAGAAGATTTGCTTCTCCTTGTTTACTTAGGATTGCAAAAAGAATGTTAAAATGGTCTTCAGTCACTTTTGAATAAATAAGAACATCATCTGGAAAAACAAGAACTCTTTCCCTAAATGGTCAGCCAACAAAAAAAGTTCATTGTTCATTAGACTGAAAGGGCATAGCAGAATTTCTTGCACCATGTGTTGCACCAAATTCTAGCTTTACAGAAATTCTGTAAAGCTAGAATTTCTAGCTTCTTGCAGCAAAAGCAAAATATTTTCTATCTACTTTTTGTTAATGGAATTTGAAAATAACTTGAATCTAGAGCAAGAAGTTTATTTTCTGCTCCAAAAAAGTTATTTTGAAAAAAGAGAAAATCAAGGCTTGGTAATGGTATTGATAGCTCTGAATAATTCCCAATTGGTTTTTCATTTAAAATAACAGGACTTTTCCATTAAGAATTAGAATTTTCTATTATCTCTGCTTTTTCATAATCACCTAGTAGCCCTTCCCTTAATGCATAACATTATACATATCTGCAAGGAGATGTGTTTTGCATTATGGGAGATACTGAGATAGGGGTGATGTTAGCTTGGTCCACCTTTGCTATAAGTTGCCCGGTGTTGTACTACCTTATACTACCTTACCCCAGTCCTGAAGATATTGTCAGGCGGATAAAGGATTAAACTAAATTTATTATAGTCTAACCAAGTGAAAAATAAACTTTCGGCATTCTCAAAAGAAACATCAAAACCTTGTTTTCCTTCAACACACTCAGATCTTCTAAGATATTACTAGAATTCTGTGACTAAAAATTTTTTTTCAAGACTAAATTCTAAGCCACATATTACTGCACCAATTACATAATCAGATTTAAAACCATATTTCTCAAGAAAATCTGAACCAAGTGTAACATGAAGTATCAGCAGTACCATGAGATACTCATAACGAATCATAAAGAGGAAAAGAAGGGGCTTGGATATAGAGATTTACAACCTTTATAGCATATAATTCTGAGTCAAAGATTCACCAGATAACATCATTTAGTATGAAATCTTTTGTTATCATCATATTACTGATATGCACCCACAAGGGATGGACAGGATATTATGATAGTACTACATGAAAGTTACAGCATCACTAACTTGCAATCAACAATTTTCCTTGAAATTAATCTGTCATATGTCAAGACTCCAACATTGTCAGATCTTATATTTCTGAGTTCTAAGGCACTTTTTATTGTATCAATTGACCGACATCTTGGTCTTCCTTTGGGGCTTTTTCCTGCAAACCTGGCAAAGAACACTTGCTCTGATAATCCTACCTTTCTTGTTCTGTTTAAGTGACCATATCACCTGAGATTAGTTTTGTTAATATATTTCTGAATGCCAGCAATGGCAAGTTCTTTCCTAACATCCTCATATATACTACAATACCAAAATTTATGGCATCTGTTCACTTCCCTAATCTTTCTCAGAACTCTCATATTTGTGGTCTCCAGTCTTTGATCAAGTGTTTTATTTCTAACCCAGCTCTTAGATCCATAAATTAAAACTGGTTTGACACCGTTTTGTATAAAGCTAAATTAGTGATGACTAATTTCTCTCTTATTCCATATAAAATTATTCAACTAACTTCATACTGTTTAGAGATAATTATTTAATCTCTGTTAAGAGAAGATCTCTGTTCAACTGCGCCATTTGTTTAAACAGGATAATATTATTAATTTTTATTCAATCTATCCTCAGTTTTATGAGATTTTCTCTATAACGATTATTTCTATTTTCGAGTGTTTTTATTTATATGCACAAGGGTTTAATTCTGATTGGTGCAATGACTT
This sequence comes from Typopeltis vanoorti, assembly GCF_054136105.1. Taxonomy (NCBI): domain Eukaryota; kingdom Metazoa; phylum Arthropoda; class Arachnida; order Uropygi; family Thelyphonidae; genus Typopeltis; species Typopeltis vanoorti. The sequence continues at coordinate 20,967,706 of NC_143573.1, forward strand.
TTAACTGTTCCTTTCATAATCTGAAAAAATCACTGACTCAAGACATACAAAATATGCACATTTAATAAAACAAAAACAATATATACACTTCAAATAAAATTACATAACCACAAAATTAATTGGATCCAAGGCCTTTTAAGATAAACTTACACTTAAGAGATCACCCATTTTCCAACTCATTCTATTACTGATTTGTTTAACATATACTTCATCACATCCACTAGACTAAACACTTTGTTTACACAATAACAAAATGTTCATAGCCAGTTTCTCTGTTAAGGCCCTTTTCTGAAGATATAAGATTCTCTTCTTCTTTTCATAGGATCCTTTCTCATTTACTTTCATGTAGCACATATTAATTCTTCCTGACTCTGAAGTGTAGATATTCTGAATTCACCAAAGTATAATTACTCTCACTTCATGCAATTCAATTCTGCTAAATTTTGTGCCAGCAAAAGCTTTCTTCTACTGCTTTATTTAAGTTGCTAAATTCTGTCTCCTTTTCCAGTAGAAATAACAGTTAGATCTGGCATCCTTAAGACAGATGAAATTTTCCAATCAGAGCTTCCTCGAGCATTCCTTTAGAACATCAATAGCAATATCTTCTTTTATTTACCAATACTTATTGACAGTCTCCCACTAAAAACTCACAGTTCTACGATTCCTTTTTCGGAATATACTATTAATTTTCCTCCAACTGTCACATAAAAAAAAAACTTAATTTCCTCAGAACCCAAATATCAGCTGGCCTGCATTCGCTTTTCTTCCCCAACGCTCTGTTTTCTCCGTTTACCTCGATACTGAATGCTCTCTCTGTCAGCTGTCAATCCCACATCAAACTCCTCGGTGAGCATGCGCACTCAATGAAAGTGGCAAGCGAGACATTAAGTATAATGACTGACACATTGTCTCCGTTAGCGACAAGAGAATGTCTTCATAAAACACAACACTTAATATTTGAAAAACTACAATTATCCAAATTCAGTAAGTACATGAATTTTTTAAATGCTTTACATTTCACTTTGACAAAAATAACATCGATAACGGGCTCGTCGCAAGTGCCGACAATGTGTGTTATGAAACCAAAACTAATAAACGTACTAACATTAACAATTTGTAAAAATATTCAGAATTTTAAATTATGATTATTTTTACAATACCATACCAACTTTACTAATTCTGTTGTCTATTTCCATATTTAATTTGCCATCGTCACTAAAAATGCCTAAATAGCTGAAATGTTTTACTTGTTCTACAGGTTCACCATTTAGAATACAGTTGATGTTTTCAATGTTTCTACCTATTTTCATTGCTTATCTTTTTATTGCTGATTTATAACATCATCAGCATAAAGTTAAGGCTAAGATTAACATTGCCAATTTTGATATTGCATTTAATACAACACCACTTTCCTTCATAATGTAATCATATAGATCATCATCATCAAATTCCTGATATGTACCCTCAAGGGGAGTACAGGATATGATAGTACTACATAAAAACTCACATCATTACTAACTTCCTATCTACAATTTTCCTCCAAATTAATCTATTACCTGTCAAGACTCCAACATTATCAGATCTTAAGATCTTATATTTCTATCTTCTAAGGCACTTTTTACTGTATCAATCCACCTATATCTTGGTCTTCCTCTGGGTCTTTTTCCTTCCAACCTGACAGAGAACACTTGTTTTGCTAATCTTTCCTCTTCTGTTCTATATAATGTGACCAAAAAACCCAAGATTAGCTCTGCTACACTTTCCTGGATGCTAACAATGTCAAGTTCTTTCTTAATATCCTCGTTTTTAATATGATATTGCCATCGATGCCATCTGTTCATACCCCAAATTTCTCAGGATTCTCATATCTGCTGTCTACACTCTTTGGTCAAGTGTTTTATTTCTAACCCAGCTCTCAGATCCATAAGTTAAAGTTGGTTTGAACACTGTCTTGTATACAGCTAATTTAGTGTTTTGACTAAATTCATATAGGTAATGAATAACAGTGGAGATAACCTGCACCCTTGTCACACATCTGATTTAACATCAAACCATCTTCCTGTATCTCCTTCAATATTAACTGCTGATTACTATGTAATGCTTGATACAGTGTCCTATTTACACCATATAACTATAGCGTTTTGAGGAGCTTTCCTCTTGGCATCTTGTCATATACCTTTTCCAGATCTATGAAACTTAAATACAAATCTGTTATATTCCAAAGACTTCTCAACTATTTGTCTTAAAATGAAAATCTGATCCTGACAACCTCTATTTGGCTTGATTCTTCGAGCTTCAATCTTCCGCTCTATAATTTTCCTTAGCTGCTTCTCAAGTCTCATCTCATCTTCCTTTTCCCTCTTTTTACCTTGTGGTGTTGAGAGTTAGTTAATCATCGGACCTGAAACCGTTCGCAGGATAAGGTGGTCAGCTCTACGCCCCAGTGTATCCTATGTCCGTAATATTGAGTTCTCAAGGCTGGTTTGCCTGCTTTGCAGGATGAAAAACCCCAGGATAAACTGGGGAAAAAACCCTACTGTCCACGCCCAAAGCCGGCTAACTTGGCTATGGCTGAGGAAGATCCTTACACTCCTCACGTCACCGACAGGAATCAAACTTAGGACACTCCTTCCTCAGGCATATGGTTGCAAAGCACACAGCCACTAGGCTAACCGCATGGACAATTTTGTTTCTCAAGTATACATGTATAAATCTTACCAGGAGAATTCCAATGGGAGAATTACGGAGAAACATCTTTGTAATTGTCACATTCAGTTTTATTTCCCTTTTTATAGATGAGACTATGAGAGCTCTAAACTATCATATGAAATTTGACTCTCTGACAAGCCTTTTGAATGATACACTGAAGCCACTGTAAAACCTTTAAACCTACATATTTGAGTACTGATGGTCAAATTTCATCTATTCCAGCTGCCTTTTCACCTTTCAGGTTTCTGATGGATTTTTCTACTTTAAGTATGGATATGTATTCCTGTTGAGACTTTGCCAATGCGCTGACACTTCTTACTTCATTTAGCAATCTTTCAAAATAATTACACTAGACATCTAAAATATCTTTATTATCAGTTTTCATGACAACCTTTATCATCTAATTCCTTTTACGGTACTCTTTCCTCCTTTTCTAAGCTTTTTCAATAGTGTCCAGAATTTTGCCACCTTCTTGATATTTATTTTGTATGTTCTTACTAAAGTCTTTCTATGATGTTTAGTTAGTTTTCCACAGAGCTTTGCTTTCATACATTTTTCTCTGTATTCTCAAAGAGAATAAGCTGACTTGCATCTTAGAAACTTTGATATGCTTTCTTCTTTTCCTTGACTGCATCTTTAACTTCAGAGTCCACCATGGAGTTAAGATTTTTCTATCTTGCAAACTACCTCACCACATGCCTTTCTAGCTGCATCAGTCAATGTTTTCTTCAGGGTTTGCACAATGAATCTCCAAAGTTTTGTTCTCTTTGTGAAACTCTTTCATTTTTCTTGAATAATGTTTGCATATCTGAGTCTACAGTTCACTTTTGAAAGCTACTCAACTTTTATTCATTTTAAAACTTTCTTAAACATTCTTCTTTTCAATACGAAATTCAGTTTTATTCTGCTCAAAACTAAATAGTGATCATACTCCATTGAAATTTACTTATTTCAAATCCTCTATATAGTCTTGTGTCCTGAACCAATGGTGAAACATCGCTATCAACTATAACACAGACAATGGGATTTCTTATTTCTTGCACCTTTTCTCTATGTGAATTTGTGCACATTTTTATGTTGGAACATGGTGTTAATAATAACTAGTCAATGTCCTCAACAGAAATCCAGCAGGCATTCCGCTACTATTAACTTTGCAATTTTATCCAAATTGTCCCAAAACATTTCTATATGTCTAGTAATCATTTCCTGATCTGCCATTGAGATCTTCAATGCATATCAGCTTTTCCATGTTTGTTGTGTAAGCTTCCTTCTCTAATGCCTCGAAAAATTCCCCCATTTCTTCCTTATTAGTAGTAGTACCTTCTGTGGGACCATATAGAAAAATAAGTCTCATTGTCTAGTTCCCAATCCGATATTTGTCCATATCACTCTACTTGATATTGCCTGCCATTCAAGAAGATTATCCTCGTATTTAGTGTTGAATACTATAGCTACTTTTTTTCCAAGATAAATCTTATTGTATGAATATAACATTTTGCATTTGTTGCTTAGAAGACAACAAATTATAGTAGCTATAGTATTCACTAATAAATATGAAGATAAACTTCTTGAATGACAGCCAATATCACACTTCTGTTAATATTCGGTTTCCAGTCAATATCAGGTTTCTCTTCATGAGTTGACCTAAACTTCTAGCCTTTCCTGGAACAAATACACCACGTACATTGCCTTCTCAGCTTCCAGAAATAAAAAATTTGGTGTCTTCTTCCACACCCCATTTTTCAGCTATACAAATGTCCAATCTTAGAATACTCTTTTTACATTTGGAAGAGTGCATCAAAAGCTTCTCTAAAAATGCCTGATGCTATCCAGAAAAGAAGAATCCACTTAACAGCTAATCTCTCTCTCTTTATAGATTCCCTTTGATCACTTTCTCACTAACACTCATGTTTCTGCATCATGTTTTTTCTATATGTATTTTCACAGGTGCTGTTCACCAAACTGGTCTGTGACATTTCTCTGTTTTCTTTTAAAGAAGAAAAAACACAAGCAGCTGCTAGTCAACATTCCTACACAATTCACCATCCAACTTATCAAACCAACTTTTTAATCCTCCTCTTTTATTCCACCTATCTGTTCTTTGCAACAGCTTTCCCCATACCATTTTATGCAAAGAAGATAGCTTCCAATTATTCAAGAAACAGCACAAGATTTCTGTTTTTCCATGACCAACTTTTCTATGACTGAAAGTACTAAAAAATTGAGAAGTTAATACTTAAACTGTTCATCTCAAAAGTGACTTAACCAGAAAAAAAGATGGTATATATCAATAAGCAAATGTTATTACCATACTCGAGAAGATGTCAATGATGGAGAGAATGGAACCAACAGTAGAAATTACAAGAATCTAAGCAGACAAATGTTAAAAAAAAAAATAATAAATAAGGTAGTGAGTTTGCAAGGAACTTTGCTGCAATTAAGAATTAAAATATACAAAATCAGGTAGCTTTAAGCTGGGAATATTTTAATGTGTTGCAAGGTTTATAGTATTTAGAATATCAGGTGTGAGAGAGAAGGGCACTTTATGTCTGACCAGGTAAGAGCAAAACAATGAGGCACTCTTGTGTTAGTAGGAAGTTTATATAAATTAAATATATAATATTCGTTTAAAAATATTAAAATATCTTACCATTTCTCTTTCCCAACTTTATTAATCTTTCTAAAAACCTCTTTGCTTCAGGTTTCATATCACAATTTTTCTTCTGCAATATAAGCAACTTGTCAAATACATCCTGCCTCATACTGAAACAAGAAAGTAGAAGTACATTGCTTGTGTCACATTATCTCCTTAATTTACTTGCAATTTAACTGCCAGTTATAAGAGTAATTTCAAAATTTCTGCACGCTGTTTAGGAATGGCCAGTGGAATAATGTAATAGTTTCCACCTTACATCAGTTGTAATCCAGAAACTTAGTAAAAATATTCAGTATTCATTTTCTGTTTCTAGAATTCTTGTTCTACAAAACATGACAGTAAAATGGAACAAGAATCTGACCCAGATTGGATATCATGCAATGACCAGCATCTGCTCATTAAAACTGAAACTTTAGAGTGGGGAAAAAAATGAACAGTGATTCACAATGCTTCATGTGAAGTTTTTAGAGATAGTGCACAGATTGCAGCGTGCATTACAGTGAGCACCTCACTTTTGTTAAGGTTGGACAAGGATTAACCATCCAACTAGCCATGAGGTGTATACAAATCAAGGCTTCCATGGATGCGAAGTGCATTTTAAAATTATAATACTTGATATCACATTGAAATATATGATGGATATGAAGTGTATGAGAGTGATCTATTTTATCCATATTCATGTCGATGTGATTAAAGGTGATCCAAGAAGCAGAATGCCACTGACATATAAGGATGATGTGTCAGCAGTTATCATCAACAGCCTACTGGAAGATACTGGCACAAAATGTAATGAAAGTGATTCTGTTTTCAGAATTCTGACTGAAATTTTGAATAAAAGAAAAGTTGCTGCTAAGTGGATTAACACCAGCTGACAGAAGAAAAACAAGAACTTGCAATTCTCTTGCAAGTTCTTGCAAATGAAACATCACTGAGATATTCTGAAAATATGTTGGTGCAATAATCAAAGATCAAGTTAATGATGATAATGGTTTAAGAAAATAATGAAGCCATAATAACACATCAAGTACCTACAGGGTTGCATGTGATGACAGCAGCATACCAGAGGAAATTTCTTCAACATTTTGTGTCCAAAACTGGCAGCAAAAGTTTCAACGTGTTCATGGCATATCATTTTGCATGACATTGTGAGACCACGTTTTTTCATGTGATGAATCTGATCTCATGGAAAAGTATAAATGGTAAGTTATTTACTCCCACAATATACCCTCTATCCAAAAAGAAACCAAACTTTTCGAGAATAGAAGAAACTAGCGGTGCCACCTGTTGTATCTTTTTGTTGTCGAAAGCGGCAACCTTCATTAGCATTGTGAAAACCATTTATGACATTTGTTTCATTAGCAGCCGAGTTATAGTGCCAAGAGTGACAGGGTGTTTTGACAAACGGTCGGAAATTGAGTTTCAAACAGAGAGCTGCGATTGACTTTTGTGTTAAACTTTGTAAAAGTTTTACTGAAACGCATCAAATGCTTCAAAAAGCATACTGTGATGAATGCTTATCCCGTACTCAAGTTTACGAGTGGTTTAAGTGATTTCAAAGTGGTCATGAGATGCTCGAGGACGACGAAAAGCCAGGCCATCCAAAAACTGGACTGAGCGAAGTTAACATCCAAAAAGTGCATGACATCAAAGAAACCCAAAATCGTCCGTGAGATTGATTGAAGATGAATTGGGGATTCAAAAATCAACTGTAAACAACATTTTGACTGAGAGTTTGGCCCTTAGTAAATTGAATTCGCAATTTGTTCCCCCCCAAGTTGACCGATGACCAAAAAATGTATCAAATTGAATGTTGCAAGGACCTCATTAAACCTGCTCATAAGGACTCAAATTTCCTTGAAACAATCATTACTGGTGACGAAATGTGGTGTTTTGAGTATGAGCCTGAAACAAAACGCCAGAGTGCTGAGTGGAGACCACCAGAAGAGGGGCATCTGAATAAAAGTCGCTTGGAGAAATCAAAAGTAAAGACAATGCTGATTTGTTTCTACAATTCCAAGGGAATTATCCACAAAGAATTCATTCCACCTGGCCAAACAGTCAATGGTGGGTTTTATCTTGAAGCGATTGATAGCAAGAATTCACTGCGTACGGCATGAATATTATCGTGATGCAGGCAGCTGGTCACTTTTGCACGATAATGCACCATCTCATCGTTCGAGCATTGTGACACAGTTTTTCAGCAAAAACAAAGCTTGTGTGTTGGATCACTCTCCATATTCACCTGATTTAGCACCCTGTGACTTCTTTCTCTTCCCCCGACTTCATTTGCCGATGAAAGGAAAGCGATAAGACACCATTGAAAACGTTCAAGCGGCAGTAACCATGACCCTCAACAGTATCCCAATAAACTATATAAAAAAACTCATTTAACGAATTAATTGACCATGCCAAATGCTGTATCGAAGCTGAGGGAGAGTATATTGATTGAAATAAATGATTTGAATACTTATAATTGTCCTGTGTTTTATTTTCTATCAAAAGTTCAGTTTCTTTTTGGACAGAGGGTGTAGAGTCCTGGCATGACTATTGTGGGAGTCCACTTATCAGTGTTACTGAAGTCTTTCCCCATGAGGTGGCTCTTTCAAATTAAGGAACATATTGAGGCTAAACTTCAGAAGAGATTATTCTGAAGCACCCTGTAACTTCTTTCTCTTCCCTATAAATGCATTTTATGAAATAAATGTTTGGTTTTACAACAGAAGTATAATGTGCATAAGTTTTGAAATATCACTCACAATAATGAAATTTTGGGGATAATGGTTAAGATAAATTGCATCTGTATCATTACGTGTGCAATCACTACAAAATTCACATGATAAGAACAAGAGAGAAATGACTCAAGAATTTAAAAAGTAACATTTAATGTAAGCAACAACTATATATAATATCAATATTATATAACAAGATATCACCCTTTGATCTCCTTCCTGAAGCACTAGAAACAGGTTCATAATTATCATAATTGGTACTATTAATACAATTTTGATCCAAAGGTATAGCATAATCTAGCTTGTAAAAGATTTTAATCAGTTAATTATTGAGATTTCAACAAAGCTTAACTGACTGTTAAATCTGAAGAGATCTAAAAACACATTTCTCTCTCTTTCAATGACCTCTCACAAAAAAGTAATGTATTCCATTGATTACAATATTTAAATTTTTATTACCAAAACAAGTTTTTTTTTCTCTCTGCAACTAGTTTCTCACACATTTTAGTGTGCACTTCTCAATAAAATGTTTGCACAAGAATTTTTACACACACACACACACACACACACATGCACAAATTCAAGATTAAAAATGTCTGAAACATTAATGGAATGCAATGTTAAAAAGTACCATTAAACAATGTAATGTCTATATTACATTTCACTTAGGATTTTTTTTAAAGGGACATTAAGTGAAAACAGACCACATAATGTCAGCATATGTATGAGGATCATATCTGAGAGGCAAAATTTAATGTGCATAATATATTTCAGAATAATTCAGAAACTTAAAACTTTTAACCCTAACCCCATCCTACTGGAGTGATGGCATTCAAAATTAAACAAATGAAACATCTATCCGAAACTCCAAAATCAACAGTAGTTCCCTTACATAAAAACTACCCAAATACTTAGCTTAACTGTGGTTGCACCTATCCTTACCAAACTAAAAATTCTGTATACTTTAAATTTTATCTCTCTGATATCATCCTCAAAGATAATGATATATGGACAGTTTGCAAGCCACCATTATTAATGACTGTTGCTCTAAAAAACTCAGAACTAGTTTTTTTCCCTCTTCATATATCTGCTGTAATTAGGTGGGAGGTAAATTTCACTGCCTGGAATAAAAAAAATTCCACTGTCCTGCCTGTTGAAGACCTGAAGTGGATCGAAAAAGTTCCATGTTTGGTCTATAGAGCTTGGTCTATAGACCAAGTAAAACTGAAGAGACCTCAATAAAGGTCGAAACTAGTCTGGGTAGTGGCCCTTCCCTTAATGCATAACATTAGACATATCCGCAAGGAGATGTGTTTTGCATTAAGGGAGATACTGAGGCAGGAGTGTTGGTAGCTTGCTACACCTTTGCAACGAGTTGACCTGGTGTTGTATCACCTTGCCCTAGTCCTGAAGATACTTTCAGGCGCAAACTTAGTTTGCTCACACTTGGATAAATGGATTAAACTAAATTTATTATACTCTAACCAAGTGAAAAATAAACTTTCAACATCTTTCTCTAAATCCAGAGTAATTTATTAAAAAAGGGTGGCACACCATTTGGCAACTCCTATAGGTAGAGATGACCTACGAATGCTTCTGCCTAGTATCTCAGCTTGTCTCAGCTTGGGCCTGGCTCCCACTGAAGAGACCTCAATAAAGGTCGAAACTAGTCTGGGTAGTGGCTCTTCCCTTAATGCATAACATTAGACATATCCGCAAGGAGATGTGTTTTGCATTAAGGGAGATACTGAGGCAGGAGTGTTGGTATCTTGCTACACCTTTGCAACGAGTTGACCTGGTGTTGTATCACCTTGCCCTAGTCCTGAAGATACTTTCATACTTTCAGGCGCAAACTTAGTTTGCTCACACTTGGATAAATGGATTAAACTAAATTTATTATACTCTAACCAAGTGAAAAATAAACTTTCAACAGAGTAGCTATAGTATTCAACACTACAATGCTAATCTTCTTGAATGGCAGGCAATATCAAGTCGAGTCATCTGGACAAATATCAGAATGAGGAACTGGACAATGAGACTTATTTGTGCCTATGGTCCCACAGAATGGTCTACTAAGGCAGAAGTGGAGGATTTTTTTTTGAGGCTTTAGAGAAAGCAACTGACATAATGAAAAATTAAAAGTTGGTCATTGTTGGGGATTTGAAATTCCCAGAGGATCTAAATAGAAGACTAGGAAATGATTGCCAGACATACAAAAAGATTTTGAGAAAATTTAGAGAAAAGAGCAAAGCTAATAATAGTGGCAAATACTTGTTGGATTTCTGCTCGGTGTTAGTAATAACCATAAACTGGTTATTACTAACACAATGTTCCAACATAAAAATATGCACAAATTCACATGGAGAGAAGAGGCAAGGAATAAGAAAAGTCTCATTGACTATATTATTGTTGATAATAGTGTTTTCTCACTGGTGCAGGACACTAGAGTGCAGAGGATTTGAAATTGGAAGTGATCACCATTAAGTTTTGAGCAGGATAAAATTGAATTTCATATTGAATAGAAGAACATATAAGAAAGTTTTAATGCAAATAAAAGTTGAGCAACTCTCAGAGTGAACTGTAGACTAAAACACAAACATTATTCAAGAGAAAATGAAAAAGTTTGAGAACAGGAATCAAACCTTGGAGATTCAGTGGCAAATCCTTATGAACAAATAGGTACGAATGATTTTACAGAGGACAAAGAGCACATCAGAATGGATATCAGAAGGCTGCTTAGACGGATAAAAGAGAATAGTGTGACAGGAAGGGTAGTAAGTGTGTTGCCTAGGTATGACTGAGATGAGGTGGAGAGCAAGGATTATGAATGATATGTTGGCTGAAATTAAAAAATATAAACATAAATAGATTGAACATGTTCAAAGAATGAAAATAGAAAGATTACCAAAACAAGCCTTAAAGTACAAGCCATTAGGAAAAGGAAAACCAGGACGTCCTCTTAAACGATTCAACGATGACTTCTACGGCCAGAACAGGCCACGCTAGGCCTAAATCCTTGATATGCATGATGATGATGATGGCTGAAATGTGCGAGGAGTGGGGAGAACAGTTTGTTAATGTGTAGAATGAGTTTGAACGACGAAGTGAACTGTATGGGAGCGATGGACTGCATTTGAGTGGTTATGCTGTGAGTCACTTGGAGAGACTGCTGCTGGAAGGTCTAGAGAGAATGAATCAGATCGAGTGGGAAGTGACGTGGAAGAGCAGGAGAGTAAGTCAGGAGAGATTGAAGAGGTGGTTATTAATGGAAAAGTGAGTGGCATGAGTATAGAAAATCAGAGAATGGGTGTGCAAGAAGAACAGGGAAACAGGGAGGCTCAGGGGTATACAGCATGAGAAAGGTGGATGCTCCAAGGGGATGTGAGAGCATGTGTAGGCAGGAAAGGAATGGGATGACCTGGAATCAAGAGGAAACAATGGGAATTGAAAAGGGTTCTAAAATGAATAAGCAGAAAGGGAAATGCCCCCAGTCGGGCATGGAGAGATCACATCGAATGAGTGATATCAGTGGAATTAGCTGTACATCCAGAAATGAGCTGTTGTGTTTGTATACAAATGCTAGAAGTATAAGAAACAAGGCAGATGAAATGGTTGCACCAATTGCATCTGTTCACCCAAAGATTGTTGGAATAAGTGAGACATTCGGCTAAGAAAGAGAGTTTCTTATTCAGCTAAGAAATAACCTGGGATTCAATATCCACTTAATTTGAATAAATTTACTTCGCCGAAGTGAAGCCTATTGGCTCTTTATCTCAGTAACTTGGTTGGATGTTGTTATAGAACAACTAATGTGGATGGTGGTGATAATGAAATGTATGATCAAATTAGCCAAGCAAATAAGGAAAGGATGATCATTATGGGCGATTTTAATTATGGCAAAATAGACTGAAATGATGAGATAGCAACTGAAAGTAAAGAAAATGAGTTTCTTGAGGGATAACTACCTCAGACAGTATGTAACAGAGAGCATGCGAGGATTGATGGTCTTGGATTTGGTCATCTCATCAGAGGATGTAATTATAAATGAGGTGTCAAATCATCCACCAATTGGTGAGAGTGACCATGAGGTGATTGCCAGCAGTGTGAGGACCTCTGTGAGAAAAGGGTATATGCGGAACTGTAAGGGGGGGGGGTGATCATGAAGAGCTCAAGAGACAGCTTGCAGGTGTAGCATGGAATGAGGAGTTAGCTGGAAAAGAGATGAATGCAGCTTGGGGAATTTTCAAAAACTATCTAGTAGATGCAATGTCTAAATGTATTCCAAGGGCGAGAAGGTTAAATAAGGTAGGTGTGAAATGGGTGAATAAAGAGATTAAGCATGCGATACAGAGTAAAAGGGCATTATGGAGGCAGCATAAGAGAAGTGGAAATAACCAATTCCATTAGGTTTACAAGGACCAGGCAAGGCGGGTGACTTGGTTGGTGGGAGTAGTAAAGTGAGGTATGAACAGCAGTTAGCTAATGAAGCCAAAAAGAATCCTAAGGAGTTCTTTCGATATGTAGCCAGCAAAAGAAAGAATGATTATGGAAGGATGACATTGATTGGAGAAAATGGTATATAAAGACAGCTGTTGCGGAATGTGTGGTGGAGATACTTAATGAGCAGTTCATAAAGGTCTTTCAATCTTGTCAATGTGACTTCATGAAGAGATTGAGAGCAGTTGATGATGGGGAGGAGAGACTGACTGTAAGTGAGCAAGAGGTGTATGGGGAGTTGAGCAAACTAGATGTTAATAAGGCTGTGGGACTTGATAATATATCACCATTTATTCTGAAAGAATGTGCCAGGGAGTTGACGCCAGTCTTGACATATTTTTTTAATATAAGTCTTGCACTCGGTCAAGTTCCTAAGGAATGGAAGGAAGGCAAGATTGTGCCACTTCATAAAGGAGGTGATCGAATTCAAGCATCAAACTATAGGCCAATCTGTGTGTCAGATGTTGTGGTTAAGTTGTTGCAGAAGCTTGTGAGAACTAGGATCCAGAATTAGGTTGATAACAATGGTATTATCTTTGATGAACAGCATGGATTTGCTAAAGGGAGGTCATATTTTAGTAATTTACTTACTTATTACAATAAAGTGACTGCTTCCTTGGACAGAGGAGAAGGATACACAGTAATATACTTGGATTTCGCAAAGGCTTTTGATAGATTACCACATGATAAGTTGACAGTCAAACTAGAGCAGATGGAGTTGGATATTAGATTAGTGCATTGGATTGGAGACTGGCTATCTGATAGGTATCAACAAGTTCTGTATGGGGGAGTGATATCCAGAAAAAGGAAAGTCACTAGTGGAGTGCCTCAGGGGTTTGTTTTAGGGCCATTACTGTTTAACTTGTATATTAATGATATTGGTGAAGATTTGGATGGAGATAGTCAGTTGTTTGCAGATGATGCAAAGTTAGGTTGAACCATGAAGAGTAGAGAAGATGTTGTGGCCTTAAAGATTTAAATAAATTGAGTGATTGGGCATGGAAATGTGAGTTCAATGTTACAAAATTTAAGGTTTTAAAATTTGGAAAACAAAAATGAGTTGCATAATTTATGCTTGGTGAGGATATATTGTTGAAGGTGGAGGAAATAAGAGATCTGGGGGTGATACTGGATAAGGATCTGAAATTTAGGGGACACATAGCCAAAATTGTGAAGACAACACAAAGGCTTCTGGGAATGATGTAAAGGAAACTGACTTGTAGAAGTAGGGAAATTCTTGTTCTGTTGTATAAGGCTTTGATTAGGCCACACATGGACTATTGAGCCCAGATTTGGTCACCTGGTTTTCAGAAGGATAAAGAGATATTGGAAAGGGTCCAAAGGCAACTGACTAAGGTAGTTTCTAACTCTCTGGAATGTTGAGTATGAGGAAAGATTGAGAAGATGTAATTTGCAGAGTGTGGTGGACAGGAAGAAGAGGGGAGATATGATAGAGACCTACAAGTTCGGAAGGGATTGTTATAGGATCAATGCTGGAGAAGTTCTACAGAAAATAGTGGGAGAACAAAAGGTCATCCCTGGAAACTGTATAAAGAGGATGTGAGTAGGGGAGTGCAAAGCATGTTTTTTTCATGCAGAGTTGTGAATGATTGGAATACCTTGCCCGAGAGTGTGGTGTCTGCAAGGGGTTTCAGTGTGTTTAAGACACGGTATGATGATCTGTGTGTGTGATAAAAGGACCTCCCAGATGAGTCTTTGACTCCATGAGGTCTTGGGGTAATAATAATAATAATCCTGAAGAAAATATTAACTGATTAAGCTAGAGAGGGATGGGGTGAGGTTGTGTGCAGATAGAAAAATCAGAACACCACAGGGACACGGGAAGTTAAAGAGGCATGAAGGAAAAGAAGAAAGCATATCAAAAGTTCCTGGCAAATAAGTCAGCTTGTGCTCTTAGAGAATATACAGAGACAAATGTAAGAAAATTAAACACTGGCTAAACAAAAAAAAAGTAAAACTAGCTAAACAAAAGTCATGGGAAGACTTTGGTAAGAACACAGAAAATAAATATCAAGAAGATGGCAAAATATTCTGGAGGCTGATGAAAAAGCTCAAAAATGGAGGAAAGAGTGCTGTAAAAGGAATTAGAGATTATAAAGGTGACATGAAAACTGGAGAAAAAGGTATCTTTGATGTATGGAGTAATTACTGTGAAAAATTGATAAATGAAACAATCAGTGACAGTACAGTGGTAAAAAAACACTGAACAGACATGCAATCAGGAATACATATCTATACTTGAAGTAGAAAAAGCCATCAAAAGCTTGAAATGTGGAAAGGCAGCTGAAATAGATGATATTTGAACAGAAATGCTCAAGTTATATATATATATATACCTCTGTTGAAGTTGAGTAGATCTTCATGAACTCCAGTAATGTAATGGTAAGGTAGAGGAAAGAATGATGGTATTAATTTATATATATATATATATATATCTACTTTATAATATAAAATGATAAGCTTTTTTTGTAATGTTTTTGTGTCACGTTTTTTGAAACGTTTTGAAACTCAGGGGCTACCCTGAGTGTCGAGTCTTCAAAATTCGAGTCATCAGAATTCAAGGAGAAATGGCCTTCCAGCCCGCAACTCGGGGGGGGGGGGGGGGGAGCTTTCCAGTTTTCAAAATTCGAGTCATTAGAATTTAAGGAGAACCGGCCTACCAGTCTGGAACTCGGGGGGGGGACCCCTAATATTATATATATATTTAATGCCACTGTTCTGTCCTCTACCTTACCAGCACACACACTCTACCAATAATTGTCAGGACACTCCTGTTATTTGAAGTTATGGAATATTCCAGGTTTGTTAATAACATAAAAAACATTGTACAGATAGTAAGAAACAGTATTTCATCTTAGCAGTCTAAAATATAAAATATTAGCAGTCTATAATAGGAGGTATGGCAATACGTGAACTCGGTGATTTTGAGAGAGGTGTCATAGTGGGCTGTCACATTGGTGGCATGTCTATACATGTCATTGCCACTCCATCTGAGTGGCAATGGCATCCACCTGCCAATTTGTTCATGGAAAAATCTAACTAGCATTGAAATTAGTAAGGATGTTATGAAGAATGTCATGCAGATCAAAATTTAAGATAGCGCAGAAGTTTATATTCTGGATGTTTTGATGATTTTTGTGGTACAAGGCATGTCAAATGAAAGAGGAATGCAGTGTAGTGTCATCAGCAACACTGTGTATTGGATTTTCAGTCAACTGGAGAAGGATGATCTTCTCAAGTCATCCTTCTCTAAATTCAACGAATAGGTAAATGAAGTCTTGTGGAATACTGACATTAGGTATAAGGCTTGAAAAGCTCTCTCTGGATGCACAATGTATGCAATATGCATCCACACAGAGAGAGAGAGAGAGAGATTTGGCAACCCAGTTACCAAAATCAGAACACAAACCATTTGCCAAATCAAATGAAGTGTCACATAGATATCAAGAGACCACTTCAGATTCCCCAAACTTTTCAATGGCATACGTCCAAAAGAGGGTACTATAAACAAGAAAATCCCTGACATGTTGATTCTTCCACTGTTGATCAAAAGTGATAGAATTCATACTGCCTATCAGTTATTAGATGAAAGAATTAATGGTAGTGTAGTAGTTGAGTGCTAATGGTTTTCTCCATTACTTTAGAAATAATTTAAAATTGGATAGTAATTAGATGGCAAAGATTTGTCCCTTTCTTAGAAAAAGATATGGATTAATTTCTAAGCTGCTGGATAGAACACCTGCACATCTGAGCACAAATCAGTGCAACTGTCATTAGGACTAAGAGACTTTTTGGTATCTAGTTTGGACAACTCATTTGATATATTTCTGGTGAAAAATCAAAAAGCAGATTAAATGTATCTGGAAAAGAAAGGGCATTTTCCAAGAAGTAATCAACAGTAGATTGTGGTGAGAATTAGCTCACATTCTTATTGTTATGTGAACAAATTGTCTAAGATCACCGGTGATAGCAAATGTCTCAACATCTCAATCTGCTTGATCAGTATAGTTGGATAAAGAAAGTCATATGGAGTAATGTTAAAATGTTTATTACTTCATTAATAGGAAAGATGGACTGGAAAAAATGAATCTTAAAACAAAGGAAATCAAAAAGTTTCAAATGGCTAGTGGCATTAGAAGAGCAACAGAGAAAGCATGTGAATCTGATAGAATGAAGAAGAGATTTTTAGCCAGTAAAGATCAAGAGGAGGTTCTAAATTGGAATCTATGACATTCTATGACATGGTTTGAGATGAAATGATTCAAAGAAAGAATGAAAATTGTGAAAACTACAGTGATTAGTGCATGAAGAAGTTGAAATCTGAGTTGTGTGCAGTTTTGCAAACTTTATGTAAAAATGAACACTGAGATTGGAACTAAGACTGCACCTATCTGTGAAGTGAATCTGGAAGAATTTGAGTGGTTTATCTTTAGCTGCATATAATCTATCTCTTTGCTTGACTTTTTTGTAGTGGTTGTTTTGAGTTTAGTCAAAAATAGGAGAAGCATCAAATATATAATAACAGCTTCTTTACTAAACCATACATGGATAATTTCGCCCAACTTCTCTGCAAATCATGGCCTTGGAACAGTGTCACACATATACCACTACTTGGTAGCAATATTGTTATTATTTGATTAAATCTAGCAGCTGGTCTGTGGAATAACCATTAAAAAACTTAAAATGCTGGGTCTCTCCATGATGTCTGAGAAAATTCTGAAAGCATCATTCATGTTGCCTTCAAAGAGAAATGGTGGTGGTAGTGGGGAATAATTGGAAATCTGCTCAAAGATGTAAACATGGTTTATGGCTTCTTGAAGTGTCTACCACTTGAAGTATAAATGTCTGACACTTCCTCTGAGGGGCATGGATAGTAACATAACATTTCCTGCCTATGTTGGTTCACTCCTAGATTGTTTCTTCTAATTTGATGGTCTAATACATATTGGCTGAAAGATTTTTTTTTCTTTTTTAAATATCTGACACACAAAAGGTCATACAAGATCTACATGCATATCAATGCCATGTGTGGGCAAAATACATCCGAGACTTCTAACATGCACACCATTTGAAGGTGTAGGTAGTTTATTTGTTTGCTGTAGACCAACCACTTCATCAAAGACCAGCATCCACCACATAATGGTAACTAGTATCCAGTGGTATCCTCTCACAGTATATTCTTTCCATTATTTTGGCAACTCCTCCTGTACCAGAAATCCAGGTTTTTCATCCAGACAAAACAAGCAAGCCAGCTAACATGAAACATAATTAAGAGGCATAATTTCATCACTTCCATTAGTATTTTACATTTCAGAGGCCTGGCTCTGCTTGACTATCTCCCAGAAGAATGTCTCTAGCTTATTTATTTATTTAGTTTATACAAACAAGTACATAATAATGAATGATATGGGTATACAACAATGCAATTGAGAAATGCAGCTTTCTACACCTTATATCCAATTCCCACCATGCTCATCTGTAAGTCTAGACTAGTTTTTCTTCCTAACTGCTCATATTTAATAGAACAGAACTGAAATAGTATCTTTTATATCAAAACAGTTATGAACTTACTTGATTTCTACATCAAAAGCTTGCAATTTGCGATCAGCTTCTGTACTTGCATCTCGTAAAGATTTATCTGGTACTACTTGCTGAGGAAAATCAAGCAGGTATCTTTCTGATGTATATTCACATTCAACATCAGCTAAAGTCTGAAAAATAAATCAAAAGATCAGTATAGAATTTTAATATTTTGTATTTAACTCTTAAAAAATATATATTAAAAAAAAAAAAAACTGCATGTGATGTACAAAGCACAGGCAACAAAGCGCAATGTATAACACTGATTTCTGCATCCTAACATAGTCAAAACATGCAATACATAGTCTCTCCTGTGACTGCTGTAGCCTGTTTCCACATAGTGATGATAGAGCTTTCACAGCGAGTACTGCTGCAATTACTGCAATAAATCATTAGACAGGAGATATCCATTATTCTTAAAAACATGCACATATATAGTCTTGGGAATGCTATCAGGCCTTTACTCTCAATTAGATTAGCATATATACAGTCCAGTAGCTACCATCTTTATCCTCTCACACTATATTCCTTCCATTATTTTGGCAATTCCTTCTGCTACCAGAAATCCAGGTTTTTCATCCAGCCAAAACAAACAGGCCAGCTAACAGATGGAACATAATTAAGAGACATAATATGCTAACCTCAGAGTTATAGCTGCTTCAGACATAATTTCAACAAACCCTTCTCCAATACCATGAAAAGTAAGATACATAACAACTGCAACTTGTTGGATAGGAAAATATCCCCCCACAAAAAAATACTAAAGCAACAAAAATTCACATACATTTTGATTACTACAGCAAGATTATTAATGTTGAATACTGTCTTAATACAAAAATAAATAATAACCTACCATTTATACAACCTTCAAAATGTTTTATCAATTCATCAACCCCTGCATGTCAATTGACATCTGGTGCTGTACCATCTAATTGTAATTCAATTTTCTGATCATTCGATTATATTAGAAGCAAACTGCCTTCTCAATTGAGTCAGATAAACTGTAGATTACTGTATTTATTATTGGTCTTCTCCATAGACTTATTGTGGAAGACCCATAGCAAGTACCACCTCCTTGAACTCATTGACAGAAGATGCACTCACTATTCCTAGCAGCAGCTATTCCACTCACACACCATTAAAAAACTACTATGTCAATCTTATTCAGCTTTCTGTTCTTTCCTGACCTATCATGCAATGAAAAATTTGTCTTGCATCTAAAGTCCTCTTACTAACATGAATACTTTTTGTATACTTGACAAGAAATCATATTCTTGTTTTCATAAACTTATTTTTCTTATGATTTACATTCATGTGTTTAGATGCCTTCTTGTGTTCAGATTCAAGGATGCAGCATAGTTATAGCATTATCTTTCCGGTATGGATACTGCTAAGCATTATGGAAAGGGTCACCCCAGACCAGTTTCAACTTTTAAGTTCTCATCATTGGGAGCTAAACTTGTGGAGATGGTGACAGCTAAATCTAAGGCAAAAGTTATGTTTCCATGTACAAGAAAA
The DNA here is from genome assembly GCF_054136105.1 of Typopeltis vanoorti. Taxonomy (NCBI): domain Eukaryota; kingdom Metazoa; phylum Arthropoda; class Arachnida; order Uropygi; family Thelyphonidae; genus Typopeltis; species Typopeltis vanoorti. The sequence continues at coordinate 20,987,416 of NC_143573.1, forward strand.
TGGTTTATCACTATATTATCAATTAATCAAAAAAAAGAAACTCTGAATGAGACATAGGTGTGGCAAAGTTTTTTTCACTTGGTTACAAAGTAAATTATACTGAAGAAATCACTTTTTTTTTTTTTTTAATTTCTAAAGCAGGATGAGAAGCAACTTTGCAATAGGCATATGACTCCACATTAAATTCCCTAGTATCTCAGTTATTTAGTATTACCTAGTATCCTGTATACTGGCTGTCATGAAAGTATTTGGGCTTTATAATTCTGTAATTCAGAATTTCTTCTTGAAATATAAACCCTCAATAACATAATTCATGGACTTAAAAAAACACACATGGTTTAGATGATTATATATATATATATATATATATATATATATATATATATATAAACAGGACATGGCCTGTTTTCAATAAACACAAATAACGAAAGCTGCCAACATGAAGTAAACTGGACAACAACTTCAAACCTGCACATTTGCTACGATGAGGTAGAACACTGCATTGTCGAGTCAAAAGAAATTACCTTGGACCCTCTTCATATGAACAATAATCTAAGCTATAATTTGCTTGACTCTTTCAGCTCTACTATCAGATTCTGGCGATCTCGTGGATCCACACACGCACAGGTGTACAACAATAGAACTTTAACATGGACTATAGCTCAAGTTCATAATAACTGTAATTTACAGTCAAATTTATAGCTTTATAATTTTATAGCTTTAGAGTGTCTCAATGTTTTTTTCAGTGCCTTTTAATAGCTTTCTATGTTCTTAACGCCTGATGAAGTCGATCCCGACAAAACATGTTGCATATCCAATAAATCTCAATTTGTTATAATTCTCAGATTTTTAGTCAGTTTATATAAAAAATGAATATATATATATATATTTGAAATTTGAAGTCATATAAGAAAACACAGAAATATGAATGAAATTCAAGTTCAAACTTTCATTCCAAAATTGGATCTATTCATAAGTCACTTAAAATCAAAGAGAATTTTGATACTTTGCTAAAACCTTTCAATTATAGAAAATATACAATTTCTGATGACAATTTGCTTTTGTACACAAAGTACTTGAAGAAACTGAAAAAATTCTGACATACAATTTCAAGAACTTCATAATTCATTTCAAGGATTTCAGTGTAACAAAATGGAGTCTACAACCTTTTCATTATCTAAAGCTGTGTGTTAAGGCTGAAGTAGTGGGAAAAATGCATGATAAAAGTTTAATGAAGTGATACAGCACTAGAAAAGGTTTAAAAATAGTATTTAATTGTTCCAATATTTCATATCATTTACAGAGGCATCGTCAGTACAAAATGAGACTTGTAACACATACAAAAAGGTAACACAAAACTAATATCGAAACACGTGCATGAAAGACTAGAGTTCTAACTAGGTGGGATGATGCCTTTTATGGACACCTATTGGCAGCCTAGCCTAGAATGTGTTTCTTGGTGTTTCCCATGTTTTGGGAAATTTTATGCAACCATATTTATTCAAATTGGGTTGATTTTTAAGAGCAGCAGCAGATTCTAAAAACAGTCTTCTTCTAAATTTACTGCGATGAAGCATCATCAAATTCTTGCCATGTACTCTCAAGGGGTGTACAGGATATGATAGTACTACATGAAAAAAATTACATCATTACTAACTTCCTATCTACAATTTTCCTCCAAATCAGTCTGTTACTTGTCTTTTTCCAATTGATACTGTGAGCTGTATCAAAAGCATGGTCTGCAAGGCCAGAATGACCAGTCAGGACTGCAGATGTATTTTTTTTTTTTTGTTCTTCCATTCAGATGATAGCTGATCTTCCTGTCTGTCCAAGAGGGAGATGGAAGGTGCTGTTTCCTATCTTTAAGAGGCAGACTGTTGCTGAGCATACCCTCTATAACCCCCCCACCTCTGATGTCAGTATGTGCACTACCCCACCATGAAGGCTGTTTAAATCCCTCATTAAAAGTATAGGGGTAGTTTACTGCAATGCGAGATCATCAAGATCTACAGAGAGAGAGATATGTAGATGCAACAGACATCCAACTGAGAATCAGATGGTGACTACATCTAACTCTATGTTTTTGTTGAGTGGGACTTGCTGGAAGCAGGGTATGGTTGCCTACAAGGCCAGTGGTTCCTCCATGGCAGATCCATCCCTCATCGTGTCCTTATGAATGATGGTAACATTTCATAGTGAGGAATCATCACTGGGATATAGATATGTCTACTGCAGGCAGAGATACACTAGTTTATGCTTCTGCAATAGGGCCTTGATGTTATCAGTGTTCTGACAGAATTCAATTATGGAAATGCTTTCATTATTTTTGGTGGAGTCATCTGGCTTCTTATTCTATGAGCTCTATCATTGGTCTTGGAATTTTTCTTTTTTGGAAATTGTGGATGGCCAGTGTCCATTTCTTTCTTCAGAAGTAAAATATCCAAACTATAATCAAAGTGAACTCCATCCAGAAAACTAGATAAATGAACACTAGAATAATGATTTTATTTTTTGTGGGAAAATAGAGCCCCATCCCATCTATTAATGGATCCGGTTAAGGTCACTGATGACACTTTCTTCACAGTTGTCTTCTTGGCATAAGAGGGTTTACCACCATGTGCTATAACTACTACCATGATATGCTGTCTTTCTGTCTCTGATAAGTGATGTCCTGCTTGGTTTTAAATCTCCTTTTCATCCTTCCACCTTTGACATGTTCAGGAGTAGACTAGGTGACTCCCTCTGGATTAAGACATTTTGGTGTTTTCCACGTCGTCTTTGTTCTCGTGCTCATACTGCCACATCAGACAGGTTGCAGAGCCATGATAGGCAGTCTGAGAATGACCATACTTATGACAAAGCAGTGTATCACGTTCTACATCCTGAATCCTTCTGATAGGATTCAGAGCCTAACAGGATAGTTGAGATACCCTACTTCACTAATGTTGCTGGTTTTGGTATGTGGAATATAAGAATATTCCTGTACCAAACTAGATGACCATCCCTATGAGGATTCTCTTTATATCCCTCCTTGGTCCTTCAGTTATGAGCAAACCTCCTTTTTGGGAACATCTATAAGGTCTCCGATATTACTCCTTGAGAAAAGTTCATGAACGTTCAAGATTTATATTTTTCCAAGTGGACATTTGTTTGTTGAATATATAATTAAGAACGTTGGTATATTTGTTGCTTTCTGTTCCTCATTTTTGTTTTCTGGTGTGCAAATGGTTTCTGCACCTGGCTTGGGCTTGTTGAGAGAGGGTCCCTGATAAGCATAGAGATGAAAAATTACTCATTCTCAAAAAGAAGTTAGTTCAGAATCAGAGCCATCACCCACTAGAGCTACACATGGATGCCCACTCTCCAGCAAGCAATGACTATGCTTGAGAACAGAATGCAAGAGCTACCTTTGGGCCCTGTCTCCCAGACCATGGGGAAGGAGATTTACTACAACACTGCTGGCCCTTGCAAGCAAGCCCACTAACTGACTGATCATGCCAGCCCACCCATCTTGCCAAAGCAGGGATCGAAGTAGTGCAGGCCTACATGATTTTCCACTCCAGATGTCCACAGGTCTTGCCACATGACAAACATGATGATAAGGCACTGGATCTCAATGATGCTGGTCTGGAAGATAGAAAAGTAAAAAAGTTCAGCAGAAGTGAAGCAAAGAATATAGAAAAGGAGGAAGAATGAAAAGGGCCATTATTATCACTTGGATGTCCCCCCTCCACTATGAAAAGTTGCCTCAACATGAAGATGACAAATTTCGGTGGTGCACAAAAACTTCCCTAAAAATGATTGATGTTATTATTATTATTATTATTATTCAGGCCTCCAAGGAGTCAAAAGACTCATCGAGGGAGGTCCTTCCTAAGACATAAAGTCTGTCAAGACTCATCGAGGGGAGGTCCCCCCATGAGAAACACAAAGTCTATCATACCACTCTTTAAACTCACTGACCGTTCTCGCTCACACCACTCCATCAGGCAATGCATTCCACGGCTCAACCACCCTCCACACAAAGAAACCACTCCTTACCCTCTTGCTCACAGTTTCCTTTCGTAACTTCCAGGGATGGCCTCTTGTCATCACTCCTTCCCGCTGTTCAACCAAGCGAAAGAACTCCCCAGTGTCAACCCTGTAACCACCTCTCAACAGTTTAAAAGTCTCAATCATATCACCTCTCCTTCTTCTATCCACCAAACTCTGCAGTCCACATTCACTCAGCCGATCCTCATAACTATCCTTGTACAGTCCTGAAACCATCATTGTCATCCGTCTTTGTATCCTTTCCACAGTTAATTTATCCCCTTCAAATCCTGGGGACCAAATCTGAGAACAATAGTCCAAGTGTGGTCTGATCAGAGACTTATACAACGGAATGATAACCCTCATATCTCTGCAGGTCAGTGTCCTTCTCATAATAGCAACAATCCTCTGTGTTACCTTCACCACCTTTGCAATATGTCCCCTAAACTTCAGATTTCTATCAATCATCAACCCCAGATCTCTTGTCTCCCCTACTTCCTCCAGTATAACTCCTCCCATAGAGTATGCAGCATCCCATCGATGTTTCCCAAACCTCAAGACCTTACATTTTGCTGCATTAAACTGACACCCCCATTCATTTGCCCATCTATCTAGCTTATTTAAATCCTCTTGCAGGGCTACCACATCTGCACTATTACTAATAATCCTTCCCAGCTTCGCATCATCCGCAAACAACTGAATATCCTCCTGCAATCCACTGGCTATGTCATTGATATAAAGGTTAAACAATATAGGTCCTAGTACTGAGCCCTGTGGGACCCCACTTGTAACCCTCTGCCTCCTGGAAACTGCTCCACCATACACAACTCTCTGATACCTATCAGACAGCCAATCCTGAATCCAGTTGACCAATCTGACATCCAGACCCATGTGCTGCAACTTAAATATCAGCTTATCATGTGGCACCCTGTCAAATGCCTTCGCCAAGTCTAAGAAAATTGCAGTATATGCCTTTCCCTCATCTAATGTTCTTGTAACTTTATTATAAAAGGCTAGCATATTGCTAAAACAAGAGCGTCCTTTCACAAATCCATGTTGATTCTCACAGATAACAGATAACATGTTAATCAAAAGAGGGCGAGGACAATCCAATACAATAATAATCTCTCTCTCCCTCTCACTCACACAGAAATTCACCTTTGTCACAAGGTGACAAAGGTGAATTTCAACTTTATAGCATAAACTGTGTCTGTAACAAAGTGACATGACCCTTAGGATCCTAAAGAAACATTCACCTTTGTTTCATTTACATACATTCTTAGGAACAGCTTCCCTCGCATTACATTCCCCAAAGAGCTCCCTGCTTTTCAAGAAACACAAGATTTCCACTTTTTCCTTGATCAAAACATGGCACAGATGTAGTATGCATTTTGCAACATTACATGGAAAGGAGAGGGAATAACAGATATATATATCATCTTCTCCCCTTCATGTATTAGGCCTAGCGGCCTGTTGCAGAGCTATCCTTAGCTCTTCTAAGCCGTACCCATCCCGAGGATAAGGTGGCTAGCCCTATGCCTCCAGGTGTGCCCTATGACTGTAGCCTGTGTGTTCACAGGACCGGTTTGCCTGCTTGTGGGATAAAAAACCCCAGATAAACTGGGGAGAAAAACCCTACTGTTCACACCCAAGACCAGCTAACTTATCTATGGCCGAGAAAGATCCTCACGTCGCCGATGGGAATTGAACCTAGGAAACTCCTTTCCCAGGCATATGGTTGCGAAGCGCATAGCCACTCAGCTAACCAGGCGGACTATATATATGTGTGTGTGTGTGTGTGTGTGTGTGTGAATGCATATTTAGGCTTAGGTCCTGGTTTACACTCAAAATTTAATGAAATGAATACAGCACAAAGAGAAGTAATTAAACAGCAGGTGTAACTGTTTCAATATTTTGTCTGTGTTTTCGTGTTAGAGGTTTAATGTAATATTGATAGCACTAGGAAAGGATTAAAAACTAATTTTAATACTTCCAATATTACTTCTCAGTCAGTGAGACATCTTCGGAGAGTACAAATAACACAAATATAACTATTTTGTCTCTGTCACGGTGACATCATCAGGAATACAATATTATAATTATAATAACAAAAAGAAAACAATAAGTGGAAGAAATTAGACTATTTAAAGCTTAGTCCTATGAGGGTGCACACTCTATGGATGTTGTTGACTGGCCTTAGCTGTTAGGTGGAAGCCCTAACAATTACATCCCCTTCCACAACTATGGTCAGGTCTCGGTATCCATGCCTTGGATACCCTGCACAGGATCAGATGGAATAAAACTACTATGCTTCATCACAACGAATAAAAACATGAAAGACACTTTATACACTGAGTTAGCTTTCCATTAGGAACACTCACCTAATAACTAAGAGAGATGCTGGTCCACCTCTCTGTGCAATCATGCGACGAACAATGTCGGCAAAGCATGGTTTCTGGCAATTTGAATCCATGGGATATTATTAAGTGCAGTGTATGTGAAATGTATTCGTTGAAAAAATTTAAAGAACATGTAAAAGGAAATTCAAACTGGAGAGAGTATGAAACTGAAACTGGAGAGCATGTCTTAAGTGTTTTAAAAGCGAGTGTTTATTAGGTGATGAGAATGCAACAAATACCGATGGTAAGATGAGAAATAAGTTTATTCATGTTGAAAGTGAGGCCATAGAAATAGAGGACAACGAAATGCATGTTAATAAAGAACTCGTTTTTTTACAAAATGCAAAACTGAAAAATTACAGAAGGGACAAGAGTTAAGCAGGGCTGAAAAAAGAAAGCAGGTGATCTGAAAGGAAAATAAAGACCAACTGCACAAACAAGAAAAGCAAGTTAAGGACAAAATTATGTATGGAGACTCAATGATCAGGGGAGTACTTAATGAAAGTATGACAAAATCGTGTTTCCCTGGTGCAAAAATTCACGATATTAGCAACGCCATCCAGATGCAAAAAGGTAAGGTCAAAGGAAATGATTGTCTTGGTTGGTATAAATGATTTGAGAATTGAGAAGTATATTATGAGGAAAGATGTAAAGGAGTTGTTAAAAGAGGCAAAACTGAAGATCGAGAAAGTGAAAACCGTAAGTCTCCTTGCTACCATGCTATGATAGAGGAAAACTGAGGAGGAAAGTATTGATAGCCAATGAGACTATATGTGGATTGTGCAGAAGGAATAATGTAGAATTTGTGGATCTGTGGTCTCTGTTTGATGGAAACAAGGATTTGTACAATGCTGATGGACTGCATCTAAAAGGTATTTGTGTTAGGTGTCTGGAGAGAGCTTTGCTCACCAAGTGATGTTGTCTTTGCTGACGTGCAAATTTTCAGGGAAATTTAAGCAATTAGGTGAAAGCAAGCGAGTAGTTTGTGTGAAGGTACTGATGAAGCAAGTGAGTGTTAGAATGACCAAGTGAGGAATTCAGTTTCTCAAGCAAAAAATATTGAATAGGATAGTCAATTTAGAAAGAAAGTAAAAGGTAGATGGGGGGGGTCAAAAGGGATGGTGCAGTTTCCATATACTAATGCCAGAATTATCAGGAACAAGAGGGAGGAGTTTTTGGAATTGATTAGTGCAACCTAACTAAATGTTATACACATTAGTGAGACTTGGCTAACAGTAGATGATGTAGTTACAGGGATTGAATGCAAAGGTATAGTATTTTCAGAGAAGATAGAAAAGATAAGATGGTGGGAGGAGTACTGCTGATGATAGCAGATGAATTGTAACCAAATAATAGGAGACAGGGGTGCTTAAGGGTCAAAGCTGTATAACTGAGAGGAGACCTCCACATAGCCTTTAAAGGAATGCGGAGAACCGACCAGGGCTTCTGACCTAATGTCCAATCCTCACCTTCTCGTGGTGCACCCTGTTGGGTATCTACTTGGATACTGAACGGACGAGGATGGGCTGGCAATTTGGGATTTAGCCGACCAAATTGTATTCTTATTGGTTAAACCAAAATATAGAATGATGGTACAACATGACAAAATTTCATGCCGGCTGGGGCGTCGCCCGGTTAAACAAGGCCCCCGTTGTTTTCGCCAGGGAACCAGGGCGAACAGCGAAAAGTCAGCTACTGGAACAAATCTGAAAACAAACCCCAACTCAACATCACCAGAGTTAAAGATCGGTACTATCAACGTAAGAAGCCTGAATGGCAAAGAAATGGAGCTAGCTGAGGAATTAGATAAGTACCAGATCGACATAATAGGGGTGACTGAAACAAAAAAGACCAAAACTGGTGAGATCTTTCTGAGCAATAAATACAAAATGTTATATTCAGGCAATGACAATCAAGGAAAAGAAGGAGTAGCCATAGTATTCAACACAAAATACGAGGCTAATCTTCTTGAATGGCAGTCAGTCTCAAGTAGAGTAATGTGGGCAAATATGAGAATGGGGAACTGGACAATGAGACTTATTTGTGCCTATGGTCCCACAGAAGGTTCTACTAAGGTAGAAGTGGAGTAATTTTTTGAGGCTTTAGAAAAAGCAACTGACACAATGAAAAAGGAAAAGTTGGTCCTCGTTGGGGATCTAAATAGCAGAGTAGGAAATGATTGTGAGACATACAAAAATATTTTGGGAAAATTTGGAGAAAAGAGCAAAGCTAATAATAATGGCAAATATCTGTTGGATTTCTGCTCAGGACATGGACTGGTTATTACTAACACCATGTTCCAACATAAAAATGTGCACAAATTCACATGGAGAGAAGAGGCTAGGAATAAGAAAAGTCTCATTGACTATGTTATTGTTGATAGTGATGTTTTCTCCTTGGTACAGGACACCAGAGTGTACAGAGGATTTGAAATTGGAAGTGATCACTATTTAGTCTTGAGCAGGATAAAATTGAATTTCATATTGAAAAGAATAACATGTAAGAAAGTTTTAAAGCGAATAAAAGTTGAGCAGCTCTCAGATGTGAACTGTAGACTAAAATACAGAAATATTATTGAAAAGAAAATGAAAGAGTTTGAGAACAGGAATCAAACCTTGGAGATTCAGTGGCAAACTCTGAAGGAAACATTGATTGATTCTGCCAGAGAGGCTTGTGGTGAGGTTGTGTGCAAGGATAAAAAAATCAGAACTCCCTGGTGGACACAGGAAGTTAAAGAGGCAGTGAAGGAAAAGAAGAAAGCATATCAAAAGTTCCTGGCAAAGAAGTCAGCTTTTACTCTTACAGAATACAGAGACAAATGTAAGAAAGCTAAACAGTGTGTAAAATTTGCTAAACAAAAGTCATGGGAGGACTTTGGCAAGAATATAGAAAATAAATATCAAGAAGGTGGCAAAATATTCTGGAGGTTGTTGAAGAAGCTTAGGAATGGAGGAAAGAGTGCTGTAAAAGGAATTAGAGATGATAAAGGTGAAATGAAAACAGGAGAAAAAGATATCCTTGAAGTATGGAGTAATTACTTTGAAAAACTGCTAAATGAAACAAGCAGTGATGACAGCACAGTGATAAAAAACGCTGACCAGGCATGCAGTCAGGAATACATATCCACACTTGAAGTAGAAAAAGCCATCAAAGGCTTGAAATGTGGAAAGGCAGCAGGAGTAGATGATATTCGACCAGAAATGCTGAAGTATGGTGGTATAAGAGTCTTACAGTGGCTGCACTGCATAGTTCAGAAAGCCTGGACAGAGGGACGAATTCCCAATGATTGGAGTAGAGCTCTCATAGTACCCATATATAAAAAGGGAAATAAAACTGAATGTGAGAATTACAGAGGTATTTCCCTACTGAGTGTTCCTGGCAAGATCTATGCAAGTATACTTGAGAAACGGTTGAGAAGAATTGTGGAAGAAAAGCTTGGTGAAGAACAAGCTGGATTCAGGCCAAATAGAGGCTGTCAGGATCAGATCTTCACTTTACGACAAATAGTCGAGAAAGCATGGGAATATAACAAAGATCTGTATTTAAGTTTTGTCGATTTGGAAAAGGCATATGACAAGGTGCCAAGAGAGAAGCTATTCAATACGCTGCAGTTATATGGTGTCAATGGGGCATTATATCAAGCAATACTTAGTCTTTATTTGAGTTGTGAGTCAGCAGTTAGAATTGAAGGAAGTACAGGAAGATGGTTTAATGTTAAATCTGGTGTGAGACAAGGATGTACATTATCCCCTCTGTTATTCATTATCTATATGGATCACATTATGAAGGAATGTAGTATTAAACCTGATATCAAAATTAGAGATGTTAATGTCAGCTCTTTGCTTTATGCGGATGATGTTATACTTCTAAATAAATCCGCTACAAGTCTGCAAGATTCTCTGACTAAATTGAATAGCTGTTGTAATAGATATGGTATGAAGGTCAGCAATAAAAAGACAAAGACAATGAAAATAGGCAGAATCATTGAAAATGTCAATGGTGTTGTGAATGGAGAACCTGTGGAACAAGTAAAACATTTCAGCTACTTAGGCACAATTTTTACTGAAGATGGTAAACTAAATATAGAAATAGACAACAGAATCAGCAAAGCTGGTATGGTGGGAAGTCAATTGAATAAATTCATATGGAATAAGAAAGAAATTAGTTTTAACACTAAATTAGCTGTATACAAGACAGTGTTCAAACCAATTTTAACTTATGGATATGAGAGCTGGGTCAGAAGTAAAACACTTGACCAAAGACTAGAGACCGCAGATATGAGAGTCCTAAGAAAGATTAGAGGCGTGAACAGATGGCATCAATGGTAATATCATATTAAAAATGAGGATATTAGGAAAGAACTTGACATTGTCAGCATCCCGGAATGCGTTAGCAGAGCTAATCTCAGATGGTATGGTCACTTAAATAGAATGGGAGAGGAAAGATTAGCAAAACAAGTGTTTTCTGCCAGGTTGGCAGGAAAACGACCCAGAGGAAGACCAAGATATAGGTGGATTGATACGGTACAAAGTGCCTTAAACGATAGAAATATAAGATCTGATAATGTTGGAGTCTTGACAAGTAACAGACTGATTTGGAGGAAAATTGTAGATAGGAAGTTAGTAATGATGTAATTTTTTCATGTAGTACTGTCATATCCTGTACACCCCTTGAGGGTACATGGCAGGAATTTGATGATGATGATGATGATGATAATAGGAGACAGGCAGGAGGATGGCTGTTCAATTTAAGCAATCTGGTGTGAGATTAAGACCAGTAATACAAAATATACAGTTGGTTGTTGCTATAGGCCAGGGAATTCCACAGATGATCTGGAAGACAACATCACCAAATTAGTATGAATACAGGTTGAGTGATTATTACGGTAGACTTCAACTATGAAAGAAAAAAGGAAATGAAATTTTTAATAAAACTAATGAGAGGATAATTACTTGAGACAGCACATGTTACAGAGGGACTAGGGAAGAGTGTTGGATCTAGTCATAGCTATCCATAACCAAAGTGGTCACACTCCCTCCAAATGGAGAAAGTGACCGTGTAATTTTGACTTGGGAGAGTTTAAAATCATTATGAGGAATATTCTATCAAGAAGGGGGGTATTTGTGGAACTACAAGGCAGGTGATTATGACAAGCTTAGGAAGAAGCTTAAATCTGTCCCATGTCATAAAACACTGCAGGGTAAGGATGTTAGTAGTGCATCGGATTAAAGGTCATCTATAGGAAGCAGTATTAAATTGTATACCACCGAGAGTATGGACGGTTAATCGGGTAGGAGTTAGATGGATTAGCAATATCATTAAGCACAAGCTGCAGAAGAAGAAAATGCTGTGGAGGGTATATAAAAAGAAAAGTGACCAGCAAACTCATGAACAGTACAAGGCTCAGGCAAGAAAGGTGACCAGCATGGCAAGGAAGGCAAAATCAGATTATGAGAAGAATCAGCCAAGTGGGTTAAAGGAAATCCCAAAGAGTTCTTTCGTTCTGTGGCAAGTAAAAGGAAGAATAAATATGGAAGATTAACCTTAATGAGTGATGATGGTCATGAGGAGACAGAAGCAGATAAAATAGTTGAGTTACTGAGTGACCACTTTGTAAGGATATATCATCCTTGTGATGCTTTTACCTATGTGACAGATACTAATGTGGAAACAGAAGGTGATGAATTGGAGGTTCTTAGGATATTGCAAAATCTCAATGCAAATACAGCTATGGGATTAGATTTGATATCAGGTTTTGCATGAATATGCAAGGAAACTGGCAATGCCTCTGACTAGGCTCTTTAATCAAGTCTAAGCTGTGGTAGAGTTCCCATAGAGTGGAAAGAGGACAAAATAATTCCCTTGCCTAAGAAAGGTTCTAAGCCTGCAATATCAAATTATTGACCAATCGGTAACTAAAGTGTGGTGGTAAATGTAATGAAAATATTGGTGAAAAAGAAAATTCAACAATAGGCGAATAAAAATATGATACTGTATAAGGGGCAACATGGCTTTGTGAAGGGTAGGTCATGCCTTAGTAATTTACTAACTTTTATAACAGAGTAACAGCCAAGTTGGATAAGGGAAATGGCTACACGACAGTTTTGCTGGATTTTGCAAAGCCATTTGAAAGAATACTACATGGAACTCTCTTAAGCAAATTAGAACAAATGGGGATGGATACGACACTGGTTAAGTGGATAAAAAGGTGGCTACTGGACAGATATCAAAAAAGTGGTATATGCAGGAGCAGAATTAAGATGAAAACATGTGACTAGTAGTGGGCCACAAAGTTTAGAGCTGGGACCATTACTGTTTAATTTGTACATAAATTATATAGGAAATAACCTGAAAGGAAATATTCAGTTGTTTGCTAATGATGCAAAATTAGGTAGAGTAATAGTTAAGGTGATGTGGAGGGCTTGCAGGTTTAAATAGGCTGTCAGTGTGAGCAAAAGTTAATGGGTGTCAGTTTAATGTTGAGAAATGTCAAGTTATGCATTTTGGGATAAATAGATTACAAGCCGTGTATCACATTGATGGTAATGTACTCCAGGAAAGAGATGAAGCTAGAGATTTAGGGATTAGAGGACATATTGGTAAGATAGCTCATAAGATTACTTGGCTATTGAAGAACACATTAACAAGTAGAGATAAGAAAGTTATCATTCCTCTTTATAAGATGTTGATACACCCACATCTGGATTACTGTGCTCAAGTCTGGTCCTCTGGGTTTCTTGTGGATGAAGAAGTGGTGGAGAGGATTCAGAGGCGAGTGGTCTCTGCAACGTTCCCTATGAGGATAGATTGATGGTGTGTGTATGGTTGCTAAGAGAAAAAGAAGAGATATGACAGAAACATTTAAGATGCTTATAGGGTTTTATAAAAGAGATACAGGGGAAATGTTTCAGCACTAGAGAGAGACAAGAACAAGGGGTCATCCCTGGAAGTTGAATAAAGGTGTGCTTATTAGTGGTGTGAGGACTCTATTTTTTGCTTGAAGAGTTGTGAATGAGTGGAATAGGTTGCCAGAGTCAGTTGTGAGTGCTCTGTCTGTTAAGGAGTACACGGAGAGGTATGACGGATTGTGTGGATAGATTGGGTTTCTTGTGATGAGTCTTCAGACTCCATGGAGGTGCCCATATAATAATAATAATACCAATAATAATCATTTGCCTAGGAACAGATTCCAAAAGGTGTCAAACATCCTCAATGCATAACTCGGCCCATGTCAGCTGCAGCAACTTCATCAGTTCACGCTACATTCCATGGAGGAGCATCAGCAGTTCTCACATCCCATTCTAGCTTATCCCACACATGTTCGATTAGGATATTGGTTATTGACTGGGTTATTAGTCATTTGAGTTTGGGGGGGGGTCAAGGCAATGTGGCGAATTCACTGTCATGTTCCTCCAATCACTCAGTAGTTGTCTGAGTCTGATGACAATGGGCTCTGTCCTGTTGAAAGACGATACTGTGGTCTGGATAGACCTCCTGCAGATATGGATGGAGATGGTCAGCAAACAGGTCCCTGTAGCATTCACTATTCAGTATTTGTGAGATGATAACAAACGAATCTAGGAAAAAAACGAGCCAGGAAAAAGCTCCCCAGATCATAACATCACCTCCAACAGCCTGTTGAACCCCAACTGTGCAACCAGGGGATAGGGCTTCATGTTTTCTATGCCAAATGCAAACCCAACAATCAACATGGTGCAGCAGGAAATGAAACTCATCACTCCAGACAACCTTCTTCCATCTGTTGAGGGTCTTTTGCTGACGTTCCTTGGCCCAAAAGACATTCTTTGCCATGCCTGGCCATCACTGTGGGTACCCTCATTGGTCTCCAGCTGTGGAACCCCAGGCGAAGTAGGGTACACCTCATGGTGCATCTGGAAATGGATCAAACTGTCCCACTGTTGTAATAGCAATTAAGTAGAGCAGTTTGGTTGCTGATACCAGTCATGACACCCAACGCTGCCACCCCCCTCCTCTAGGATCAACCATGCTTGGCTGCCTAATGTGAGCCCTTCCGCTGGATGTCTGTTCATGATTAACCCAGTTCAGATATGGTACACCCTTCATACAGTAGTACAGGAGCAACCAGTAAGTGCAGCTGTTTCCGAAATACTGGCATCTGCAATCCAGACCTCCAGCTATCTACCAGTGGTCAAATTGGTTTACGTCACCATGTTTCACCGTTACTGGTAAACATTTAGTGATTACGTATAGAGGACAGGTGTGTTCATTTATAGTAGTCGCATGTGACATTGACATCACGTCAAATTATCACGACGTTCATTATCACGTTGAATATGTAAATTGGAGTGGGGGTATTCATAATGTAAAGCTAACTCAGCATAGAATCAGCAGCAGATTTCAAAAAAACCAAAATAATCTAAATAAATGTGTTGTGTTGTGTTAAATTTCCCAAGATTTGGGAAACTAATTTTTAGGCCTCCTGCCCAACATCTAACGCTAGCCAACAGCACCCATACAAGGCACTCCTCATAGGGCTTTAGGCTTAAGTAGTCTAATTTCTTTCACTTATTGTTTTGTGTAATTACAATTGTAATTCTAGAAGATGTCTGTAACAGATACAAAATATCAGAACAATTAAATCTGCTGTTTAATATTTTCTCTTTGTGCCGCATTCATTCCATTAAATTTTATTATGATTGATATATATATATATATAAACCAGCCTGGTTGGCAGAGTAGTTAGCATATCCGCTCTCCAGCCAAGAGGCTGCAGGTTCAAATTCCATGTAGGTATGGATGTTTGTGATTGTCTTCTCCCAATATGCACTGCATCGCCATAGGAGTAATAGACACAAAACCACCCGCAATGGGAGAGGCCTTCACCCGCAGTGGGTTAGAAAAATAGGCTGTTAATTTATTTTTTTATATAAAAACACTCTCTACTATACTATTATTATTATTATTATTTGACACCTCCAGGAAGTCTAAAGACTCATCGAGGAAGTGTGCCAACAGCATCGAACGATTGGGTCCCCTTCCAACTACTAACCATGCTCAAACTTACTTAACTGAGCCATTAGTAGCAGAGGCTCTACCAATCGACCAACCTTTGCCGGCATACTATGTCATTGCATTGTATACATTTTCGTGAATACATGTTTCTTATTAACAAATAACTCCTGTACTTTTCAGGATGATTAATCACAACTACTCTGGTTACCTTTACAACACACTACCTTTTTTGGCTCTAAAAAAACTCCCCAAATCTCAACAAATTTATGTGTATGAGACTGCCCCAAATTTGGAAAGCTTGCATCCTTAGAACATCAGCCTAACAACCAAGACAACCCAGTTTAAACTGCTAGAGGATCCTTAGGACTCTAGGACCAACACCAGTTGCCTTCTTCAGCCTCATTTGCTCATTGTTAGTGCCTGCGTGCACATATCATAGTTTTATGTTCCCAGACGATGGCAATGTAACATTGCTGAGATATAGAAAGGTACTGTTAAAGCTTTTTAATTAATATTTTGGTATACGTTGTCATTTCCTAAAAAATTTTAAGTCATGTGTAACTGATGTATAAATTTATCTACAAGAAAGACATACCATTTGATTAGTCTATATTACAAAATAGTGAAAAAAATATGGAAGATATTATTTCTGGATTATTTTTCCTGCCCACTATTTGACAATATACCATATGCAGCTCTCCTCTTACTATTATATAAACTGTATGAAACTAAATAATTTTTCTCCGTGGCTGTTTTTCTTTATTCAAGGCAATGAATAAACTATAATCTTACCTCTTAAAAAATACCACCACCAAGGCCATCTATAAATACTGATTATTAAAAAAATAAGTGTGTCACTTCGTATTGATATACTTCTGCATTGTTTGGGATAAGATCTCACCTATATATAAAACCAGAGCAGGCTATCATTAAAAGAAATATTGTCTGAATAAATTCGGTTTCATGAAACTATTAAACTATATGAAATACTGAATGTACATAGAATGTTATATCTAATATAACACTTCCCAAATTTTTCACACAATATCCTCGAACAGCCGTTATCCTTAGATATTGAGAAAAAGGATAAACGAATTTGCTTAATATACACCTCACCTTTAAAACACTTTCATAGTTTACTTCTTCCTCACTTAAAGCCCCAACTGTGTCGTACACCTTACGACACTCAATTATTAATTCTTCTGCTTTATTAAGAAGATCCTGTGGTTCGATTCCCAAATCCCATGATATTCTAACTCCTGGAACGGACATAATGCTTCTGTAAAAATTAACTAAGTACGTCTTGAAGGGTAATCTGCTTATTGCACTGGGGATTTTGGCACAGACCACTGCTGAGTTATTATGCACCGGTAACTTGTAAGTCTGACCTTTGATCTCTGAAGATAACGTTGACAATACAGATGTCACCCAGCTAAGTTGCAAGTTGTGTGACCAGAACTCTTTAGATGTAAAGTAATTAAAAATGCACGTTTTCTTTGCTATCTTCGTACAACTGTAGAAAGCCACACGCTTCCCATTTAAACAAATAAACATTAACGGTATAATTTATACACACTGAACTACACAACAAAACACACACACATAAACATCAATCAAATCACCGCTAAATCACTTCCCACCTGACCACGAAAACGGATTAAGAAAAAGGACACTGCACTCTGCTAGTGGCAACTATACCATTTGCCCTCTAGTGTTTACAAATTGCAACTGTCATAAAATAATGCACTATTCATATCAATAATTTAAAAAAAAAAAAAAAAGATAATAATTTAACCAGGCTACCGGCCAAGACGTCTATAGACATCAATGTTATCATGGATGCGAAGTGCATATTAAAATTGTAATACATTGATATTACATTGAAATATATGATGGATACGAAGCGTGTGAGGATGGTATTTGATCCATAATGGCGGTAAGGTTTAAACCCTAATCCCCAATAATTAAAAAGCTGACAATAATTTTTCCCAAAAATATGGAAAGTATGCAATGTTCCTCCCTCCCCAAAGGCAGTATTTTTTTTTTGGAAAAAAAGGTGCCGGTACTCACCATGAAGATGTTATTGTAGCAACTTCCACACTTTTAACATATCCTCCGATCAGTGGCGCACCCAGGGAGGGGGAAAGGGGACTTCCCTCCCCCCCAAAAAAAGAAAAAGGAAATAAACACTAGAAAATTTTCCAAAAATCTTTTCCTAATTAAAATTATTATTTTTTCTTTATGTTGTGTCTTCTATTTCTATACTACTTGTCATGTATTGGCGATCACTGAAGATGCTCAGTCATAGGTCGTATGCAATGCGTAGTGTGTATTCGTAAATCGTCTACTCAACTCGTCCCCTCCAAGATTAAATCTTGAGTGCTCGGTCCCCCTCCAAGATTAAATCCTGAGTGCGCCACTGCCTCCGATATACCCTCGTCGTCTCTAGATCTCTTCTTGCTTTTGGTATCGACTGCAGAATGACGACCTGGGAGCAGCCATGAGTTTACATATTTGCCAGGGTTGAACTGAGTGAGAGGAGGTCCTACTGTTCTGATGAACATCAGTGTAGAAGTTTTCCGTACAAGCAGAGATGACCTAGATGAAGTTACTATAAAATTCATCTCAGAGAAACCTCTTTCACATTCACTGGAAGATATTGCAATTGTGCCCAAAGTGTGCTTCAGAGGAAGTAGTATGTCCGGGACTTTATTTTCTTGAAGATATTCATGGAAACCACGAACTGCTTCTCTTTCATTTAAGCGAAATATTCGTGCTAACTTTTGAACTTCGGCTTTACCAAATGTCAGATGCTTCCCAGGATTTTCTGGTCAATACTTGGAATCTAAAATCTTAACACATTGACGCAAATCAGCATTATATCCTTCAAGTAGACGCTTTCCAACAGCTTCTTTCAGATTTTTATAGAATGCAGATGAACTTATTACAGGACTATGTCCTTCGTTTTTGTGGAGCTCAATCCCTTTATAATTCATGTTCTTCTGACTTTGAAGAGAAATACTGTAGTATGGACCATCATTTTCAATTCTTTCTTCAAAAAGTTGAGCTGTATTCTTTATTTTCCTGTCTGCTTTGTACAAGTCAATATTTCTCTCTTGTAAATCTAGACTTAGTTCATTAAGTTCTTGGAGAGCATCACACATAAGGCCCAAATCAAGAACAAACTCGCATAACATATTTTTTTTTAAAGGACCTCATAAAGAAGGCGATCTGTTTTGCTTCTTCTGCTATCTCCTTTTGCCTCCAGAAAGTGATGGACGAGGGCTTTAAAGTCTTGCACACTGCAGAAACAGTGCGAAAGCTAGATGCAACCCAGCGAGTGCTTAAAATTCTGCCAATTTTTAGAAGTTGAAGTTCTAGAGTCGTTGCACATTCCTGTAGTTCCCTACCATTCTTAGGTGAAGCATGATAAGTCACATAAAGTTTGCCCATGAAACTCTTAAAGCGATTCACTCCTGCCACGTTGTTCACTGTGTCACTAACAGACAATTCAAGGCAATGGCTAACACCATGCCAGAAAATAACACTAGGAAACTTCTCTTGCGTTAGCCTCCTTGCTTCATTATGCACACCAAACAACACGGCTGCACCATCAAAAGTTACAGACAATAAATACTCCTCTAAGTAATCTTCAGATAATCCTAAAAACTCAAGATGACTAATTAAAGAGTTTAGAATTCTTCTAGCAGTTACATCTGATAATTCGATCAAATCTAGGAAAAGACTCACAGGAGCCGAAATTTCAGGAAGAACTACACGAACAATAATAATCAATGTTGTTGTGTTACTCACAGCTGTCGATTCATCAATAAGTAACGATGTTTTGTTCTTGGAGTTCACTAAATTGTCTATTATTGTTTTTTCTCATTTTAGTTGCGATATGGCTCACAATGTTAATGCAAGCATTTGAAGAATGAAGAATATATCCCACGTCTAGGCCATTAAGTTCCTATAAATTTATTTCGTCTTCAAAGTTGTTAAATGGTTGATTTCTCCTCACAACTGTGTAAGCCATTCGAAACACTTTTCCTGTTACGTCTTTATTATGAGACAAAGTATTTAGGGAAACTTTCTCTAATCTTTCATTTTTTTGTTCAGATTTTATATTTTGACACGTTTTGTGCGCTGCACTCTCCTTATAATCGTAAATCTTTTTTCTTAATGACATTAACTGTTGTGCGCGAGATTCTCCGTAATGGCTGATTTTACCATTCGCCCATTCCGCTGAAAATTTCGTCCCCATATGTTTATCGACGGCAAGACTTCCGACATCACGACACACTTTGCAGCCCAACATTTTAATCTTGACATACAGCCACTCGTTTCTCTCGCAGAAGTCATTTTTCTGCAAAAGTGTCCCACATTCGGGCCAGTCATTATCAAAATCTGCTTCCGTTTGAACACGTGGATCTTCAGTCTTGGTTTCGTGATCCTCAAATGTATTTTCGGTGCTAGGTTTCTGTTTTACAGGATCACAAGTAGATTCAAAACTCATGTGAACACCTGCCTGTTGCAGAGTGAATATAGAACTGATAAACTGATATTGGAAGCAATCGGAAGTGAAGTTAGTGAACGCAACTTCCTGTTTCCGGTTGGGTATCGACCTATGAGAAAAGCAGGGTACCAACTTATGAGTAATCAAAACTGAAAATTCAATTCGTAATCACAGTACCATCTACCGGAATATTTATAATACATTTTGCTGTCAATAAATCTCTAATTTTTAAAAACTTAAGAAAAAAGGTGCCGGTACTGCGTACTGCCAGAAAAAAAAAAAAAAACCGGCGAAAAGTATTCACAAATATTATTGTAATAAATCTCTTTTGATTACTACGTATATTTTAAATCATTCCATTTCGAGAAAATGAAACAATTCTAGTACAAACCAAAGAATAATTTTAAAAAGTGCACGCATCTTCTGAAAAACTACCATAAAGCTTTTTACTAAAATAAAGAGCTAAAAGGTTTAAATTCGGCGATGCAATATTATATAAGTAGAGTGCATATCAGATCCAGCATTATTTCAAAGCCGAATGTAGAAACTATGAAAGTTTCGTAAAACTAAGTTGACAGAAAACTTACGAGAATACATTCGCCAGCATTCTCGAAGCATCAACCGAGACTTTACTTACGAAATATACACCTCTCCGACATTTCAGGTTCCTTAATACTGAACGAGAGTTTTTGCTGTCTTAAGGTTTCTGACTGGTCTCTGAGGAGATCCAACCAGTTTGAAACAGCTGTCAGGCCATTGAAACTTTATCAAAATGGACTAATAGAAAGCGAATATACAGACGCTTGGGCAGCGTTTATGTTTTCTAAGTAGTTCGCGCTAAGGCAACTGGTGAATGCCGGTGAGTGCATTCTCGCCGGCATTCACGTAAGCTCTTTGGTCAATTACACTACTTTCATAGTTTCTACATTCGGCTTTGAAATAATGCTGGATCTAATATCCACTTAAATTATACCATAAAGTTTCCCGTCCTCTTAAATTGATTCGAACCCAGGCCTGTTTAATAATTGTGAGGTTCTTGTGCTACCTTCAGACATTGATCTTCGGATGTTACCCACTTTAAGAAAACATAAAAGCGTAGAAAAAAGGCAACATACGCTGAAGGTTATAAATATGGTCACAGATAGGCCACCTATTATGCTATATGCATCAGAATGTATGCCTGGCAATATGTGATCTGAAATATGCCATTATGTATTTTACAAAGTAATAGTTTTAAGGAGTTTTTCCAATTTCTCTTATTTTTGTGAATTAGTACAAAAAAAAGAGAAATGAAATTGCTAATCATAACCGCTAAATATTATATTAGCAGTAATTAGCAGTAATACAAGTATAACTGCTAATTACAGCTCTCGATCTCTATGTTCTTTAATTTGCTACTGAGAGGAACGTATCCTCCAACAACTTCAGATTTATTTTCTTATAGGCATGGCGCACATCTTGATGTGAAAGCTTCTATATTAGCATATATTACATAGGCTTCAAAAGTGAAATGCACTTTACAGTTCATTATTATCATTTCTATATCTATCGTTCTAAGATTCTTTATTCACATTTTTTGCAGAAAGAGTTCATTCGTAAAATGATTCAAATGGTCTCTCTCTAATACCAAATCATTGCGAAAAGAAAGTAAATCCATATTTTCTTCTTTACACATTTAAAGGAGATCGATATGGTGCTAGTCTCTTCCTTTCATCAGCACCTGCAGTTAAGTGCATTTCTTCAGTGTGTTAGATTAACTGCTATATCACATATCCTAACTAGTATGCACTGCAAGTACTTATGTTATTCAGTAGATGATTTTGATAAAGTATGGAGTAAAATAAACTCTATTGTTTATTTTTTCTGTAGAAGAAAAAGAAACTTCCAAAACTGAGGGGGGAGATACAAAGGCATTTTTGTTTGGATTTTACCAGCTATCTTATCCTGAAACAGAAGGAACCTACAAAGGGGAAAAAATCATACAATACACATGCAATATATTCCAATGTTAATATATGTGTCATTTATGGGAAGCCGGTGTAGCCACAAGAAAATTGCGTTTTCATCCATAGTGGTAGGAAACCAGAAGAAAGCCAGCTGTAATTGATATAATGGAGGATTATGATAAATAACTAGCACTATCTCATGTTATTAATCTTAACTAACATTATAGCTAACAACTTCAATTACATAAAATCTACTAATGCCTTTCATTCTCCACATGGACTAGGCAATGATGTTTTAGATCTAACTTTTTTGGAGTCTGAGGGGAAGTGAGTCTCCATCCTTATCCAATCAAACAGAAATAGCTGATTCAAATTACCAATATTAGGCTACATCTGTGTTGAACAGAGTACATCAGACACCTGTCGTTACCCCGCTGTTTTTAACCATAAAAGAATATATTACTGTCTGAAATACTGTGGGTTCTGTGGTCGATTTTCTTGTGTTTATGGAATGAAAAAGTCGAGTTTCAGGGATCAAAATCTCGGGAACCTGACGAAAAAGATTACTAGAACTCTTTTTTTGCCTTCCTTGCATGCGTGCATCTTGCACTGCATTTCATTAAGTGGCACTTTCTACTGGCATGGGAATGTGTTTCCAAGTTGGATTCCAAGAGATTTGTTTCCTCCTCATAGGACCAGTAGCAAGTCAGTCATAGTAGAGTCGGTTCTGCCTTTCCAATTGCCATACCACATCCCAGTGGTTTTGTGTGAATTTATTTTTGCTCCTTAGGGTGTTAAGAACCCTTGATTATGTTGTTTGTGTATGTGAGAAGTATTCATTTTGACGGGCTATAATGGTAAAGTCTTGCACATAGGCTGTCAAGGACAGTGCTTGGTAGGAAAGGGTCTAAGGATGAGCTTCACTGAATAGTGTTGAGCCAGTACAGCAAACTCTATAAATTCTATGGCAACCGTGAAAAGCAACCCAGACAGTGGACAGCCTTATTTTGTTCCCCTCTTGAATGGCACTGGTGTAATTAGCTTGTTGTTTATTTTTAGAAATTGTGCATTAGAGTACAGTATCGTGAATCCTTAAATGAAGTTTGGGCCAAACCCATAGTCTTCCAAGGCGTTGAACAGGTAAGAATGCCCAAATCGATCATAGGCTTTCTCCTGGCCCAGTGTTAAATGGCCCATGTTGTCCATGTTAGCAAGACAAATAAGAGATCTGATGAGATGCAGATGGCCATGGATTGATCTATTTGGGATGACAAAGTTCTGATGTTTTTCTATTATCTCGTCAAGTGCTGGTTTGATCCTATTAGTCATACACTTTAATTACTGTAGATTATATAGTAATCCTATTTTCATTTAAAAATATATATATTATCCTTTTTATGGAATTATAAATCCATTATAACACAAACCAAGAATAAATTATTCCATGTATTATTAAAAAAAGAGCATAATTGTAAAATAAAAATCAGCTAATGCCTTTTATTCCCTTATATGAAGTAGGCGAGACCTTTTTAACCCTATCTAGCTTTTGGCGACAGTGGGCAGTTCAGCCTCCACTGGTAGGCATTCAGAGATATCTAGTCCCAAACTATCAACTCATTATAAGTGGCAACACATGAAGATACTTTCAAACGTGCTACCATCTCTTGGCACCTTACCCTAGCAGGATAGGTGCCAAATGAATTTAAGTCTATCTTCGGGCTGCCTAGCACAGAGAAGGAAAGCATCATTGTCGCTGAACTACAGGCCTACAGAGCATAACTACATTGGTTTCCATAAATTAAGGAACAAAGAAAAAATCATAACTCAAAAATTGTATGATGAATTTTTATGCAATTCAGTGATGTGAAAGAAACGCCCACAAAAATTTCAAATAAATAGCTTAATTCAATAACAAATGATACATTAAAACAATGACCAAAAACAAGAAGTCAAAATAAGATTGCTGTAAACAACAATTTATTGCATTTTATTAATATTTATAATGATGTCCAGGAGCTCAGTTGGTAATAATAACCAATGCTGCTTATGGTATATACGGGCCAGTCAGATCTCCTGAACTTAATCCAATTGAGCATGTCTTAAATGCTCTATGTATATGTGTTGCTGCTCTCAACCCTCCTCCCCAAAACCTTCTGGGATTTAGGAGAGCTCTGCAGGAGAAATGGTAATTATTACCAATACTTCTTGAAGATATTGGTCCACGAGCTTCGTTCGATAAGGTCAAGAATTATCGTCTTGCAGAATAAATATCTCCCGTATCACACCAGCATATGTGCGGTCCAGGACTTCATCTATAAAAATTGCAGCACATATAGGTCGGTGCATCCACCCAACAAAATACCTTCCCAAACCATCACACTACCTTCACCATAAATGTCCCTTCACAAATACTAGAAGGATGATAGCGTATCCCTAGTTCTTTCCAAATTAGAGCGCTCATAGTATCACTTTGTGGTGCAAATTGCAAATCGGAATTCATTATCAGTCCTCTAAAATCCATAAAATGCACATATATGGTGGAGTAATGTGATGATTTGGGGAAGCATCTTATTGAGTGAATGCATTGACTTGTATGTGTTTCTTTCCTAGCAGAACCACGAATGCTGCAACTTACAGAAGACGTCCTAAACCCACTATATTCGTCCGTATGCTGGTGCGATGTGGGAGATATTTATCCTTGTAGACCGGTCGTTCCCAACCTTTTTTCCACTTGTGTACCCCTTTTAAACCCATTTCTATAAACCAGTGTGGTTTCGTCTAACCCTCCAGGACTTCATTGGTGCATCAGAAGGAAATATAGATTACATGGTAATAGACATTAGAAATATAATAACTGCCCTCTCAACATTTTAAAAGAATTGGCTTCATTTGAAGCTATTCTGGATCTAATGGTTTGTTGATTACGTGTGTATGGTGGTCGAGGATTATTCGACTACTGAATTGCAGTTGAATAATAATTTAATAAGTTGTAGCTGTGATTTACATTCAAATAGACTAGGTAGAGCAAAATTTCCATTGACTCTGTTATCTTCCTCTCAATCTCATCATAGCATCGGTATATGATTTCTGATGTGTGTCCAATTTTACTAAGTGTAATAGATTAGTTCATAGACTATGCAGAATTTAGAACATGAATGGAGAGACACGAGGTACTGGAACTCTCGTATGCGATATCATCAGCATGCTCTTCCATACGCCGTTCTATAGATATCTCTGTTTGCCTGAAACAAGAACCATTACAATTACAACAAATGCGGTAAACACCAGGATATTTCAAGCAGCCCTGTTTTGGTTACACTGAACGAAGAAAGAATCATAATTTTGTTAGAGGAGTGAATGTTTTTCGAGTTTTATATTTCCCGGGATATTTTTCTGCTTTGGTTGTAATAATGTATAGGAAAGAAATATGACGTTTCATTTCGCTATTAACAATTTCATGGTGTGTTGGTGGTCGGTTGGAGCTATTAATGTTGAATGATCTTCAGTCTTTGGGGTTGATAACGATGAGACTGATCATTAAGGTATCTGTTGGTGTGGAATTATTCTCCGTCTGTCTCTGAAGATGGAGAAAGGCTGACGTCTAAACACTATATATATATATATATATATATATAATCCTTTCCGTAGAAGATCTAAAATCCTTTCCGTAGAAGATCTAAAATCCTTTCCGTATATAATCCTTTCCGTAGACTATCCGTAGCCTAGAAATATCGAAAATGTTAAGCTATGCCATGAATGCATAAAATATATGTAGATAATAGCCTATTTTATCATTTTTACTGCCATAAAATATACACAAATCTATTATAAAAGATAAAATTTATCAAATCATACGCACACAAACATTTACAGACCATATGTGGCGTCATTCTCAGTCAGTTCATACAAACGTGAAGATGCAGTATTAAATCATAACTGCATAAAATTAACTGTTATTAATTAATTGATTGATTAGTTAAATTAAATTAATTAGCATAAAATGAAAATTTTTAATCATTCGTTCATTAGTGCATAGGCTAGGCTACCATAAAGCAATCTTATTGCTTTATGGTAGCCTAGTTATCAATGCATGAATCGCTATACCTGTAAATAAATATGAATTCCTTTTTCACACTACCTTTCATTTTTGATATGTAATGTTAGTAATACGTACAACATCTATAGTGTTTCGTATCACATAAGACAATATTGATGTAGGTACTCAGAGAGAGACAGACGATTCATTTTGTAAACTGACGACGTTAACTTATGGTATCGATAAATACAGTACCGAAAATGTATTTATTCTTCCTTATGATTTTCTTAATAACATTTTCTTTTCTCTAGTTCATTTTATTGTAATAATACAGTATATAATACACATACCATTGAAAATATGGTTTAATCGGATGTTTATGTTATCGGTAAGGCTTCCAGTCAACAGTAGGCTATTAGTAGTAAAGTTTTTATGGAGTCCAAAGTTATATGAGGATTTTCGACCGCGCGAGGGGTTTCTGCCCCTAACCCCTCGTTCAAATGAGTCAACTATATATACAGTATATAGTTGACCTGAATATATATATATATATATATATATATATATATATATATATATATATATATATATATATATATATATATATATATATATATATATATATATATGGCCGACGAATTATGCAAAATTCTACATGCCAGGAAAAAAATGCCTCCCAAGACTCCTGCGCCCCCCCCCACACACACACATACATACCTACCATTTTTTTTTTAATTGATGATATCCCAATGAACCCTATTGACATACGATTTCCATGCAATGATAATTGGTGCTGTATCGCTGTTTGAAATTTTCTTCTTATGTGAGAACCATTCCAAGAAAAAGTCTTTTTTCTTGAAATGGTTCTCCTGAAAAATGGTTCTCCTGAAAAAGAACTTTTCAGGCCACCGAGGGTGGCCTGAAAAGTTCTCGGCCTAACAATGAAAAAACGGTTACAGGAAAATTCATCGAAAAGCGAATTCATCGAAAGACAATTCATCGAAAATGCAATACGTCGAATGAACAATTCATCGAAAGACAATTCGTCGAAAATGCAATTCATCGATAAACAATTCACCGAAAATTTAAAATTTTCGATAATGTTATGGTAAAAGTAATCCATTTAGAACAAAAACTGAACCATGCAGACAGCTTCTTGTACCAACAACTTCTACTAAGTTATTTAAGTCAGAGAGTTTTTGTAATACAGTACATAATTTGGACACGTGATTTCTTTGTCGACCCGAATATAGCTGAACTGAAAACTGGAACGGTTCGACATTTTCTTGTAAAAGTTTCAAATAGCGAATCTGAATAAAATTCATCCCATAATAATTGCTGTGTTGAAGTCGCATATTACTACTAGCGACAATAATAATAATAATGAAGCCCGCATAGTTCAGTCGGTAAAAACCAAGCCGTTTAGTTAGAAAAACCTGGGTAGTTGGATCCCATTTACGCATAATTTTTATCAGTCCTGTTCTGCTAAAGGTAAGTTATAACATAGATACGGCTGGACTTTTCTTCCGGAAACAGGCTAATGTTTCATGTTTGTTCAGTCCCATGAACAAACATGAAACAGTTATCGGACAAGAAAGACTATAAGAACCATATTGTTCTATAATTTTTCCCTATGAAAGTAGCATTGTTATCTCACTCTGCACGGTTCAGTTATTGTTATAAATGGATCACTTTTCTCATAACATTTTTGAAAATTTTAAATTTTCGGTGAACTGTTTTTTCGATGAATTGCATTTGCGACGAATTGTCGTTCGATGAATTGTTCATTCGATGAATTGCCTTTTCGATGAATTGTCTTTCGATGAATTGCCTTTTCGATGAACTCTCCGGATACCGAAAAAACGAATTTATAATTTCAAAATAATTTTCATTTATCAAAATAGTCTCCTTTAAGATGAATACGTTTATTCCAGCGATACTCCAGCGCCATTATCTCGTCCCTGTACTGGTTCTCACTAAGATCTGCAAAATACCCTTCTACAGCTGCAATCACCTCTTGATGCAAAGAAAAACGCTGACAAGTGACGAAGCGTTTTAGTTTTGGGAAGAGAAGAAGTCAGAGAGAGCAAAATCTAGGCAATAGGGTGGATGTTCCAACAATTCGTAGTGCAGATCCCTTAATTTTCCCATTGCCAAAAAGATTTCTGGGCAGGTGCATTGGATATATGTATCCATAGTAATAAATCGACGCATAAAATCAGTTTTATTCTTCTTAAAACGCTCCAAGTACTGTTCAGAGATTTTCATGCGAGTGCGTTTTTGATCTGCTTTGAGCAAGCGCGCACCCATCTTGCGAAAAGCTTTTTCATTTGCAATCCTTCATGCAAAATATATCCTACATGTTCTTTTGAAATGCCTATAGTCTCAGCAATTTCACCCACTTTGACTCACCGGTCATCCAATACCATATCCTGCACTTCATCAATTTTATGAACTTTGAATGAATTTCTTTTGCCATTAAGCCTTCTTTTACAAAGAATTTTACAACCGCGCGATATTCAATTTTATCCATTTCAAGGGATACAGACAACACTTGTGCTTCAAAGAGCTGTATAAAACAAACTACTTGATAGAATGACTTGCAATTTCACATGGATGCTTATGACAGATGCATCAACTTAGACAAAAAATCTTGCTGATAGTATGGCCATCTATGAGGCAAAGGACCTCTCAGACCACCCTCGTATAATAATGAGAGTAATAGCAAAAAAAAAAAACTTGATTTTTCGAAAAATATAACCTGGGAGATTAATTTTTGAGAGCCTGTGTAGCTCAATGGATGTGGCGTTTGCACATCATGGCGCTTGACTGCACGAAAGAAGACTCTGTTTCGAATCTTGTCGTCGACTAGAGGAAATTTTTCTAAGCCTTTTTTCGACCCGTTCCCGAGTTAGTCGATCTCTGGCACAGGCAAGCGGGTTTTTTCTCCCGGAAACTCGGGTTTTTCGTTCCGCAAACTCAAGAAAATCGACCGTAGAACCCACATTATTTCAGGCATTAAATATATTGTGTAAGGGTTAGGGACCATGAGATGGCGGCACTTGTTCAGCCGTCTATCCTTACTACGTGCCGCTTAATTAAGTGATAACCTTGGGCCAGCTATCTCTGATTGGCTGCCAGTGGAGATTTTACTGCCCACTCAGTCTCCAAAAGTCAGATAGGGCTAAACGGCCTCGCCTACTCCCAATATATACAAGAATAAAAAGGCGTTAGCTGATTTTTTTTTTACATTAATTTTTGTTACTGGTATGGCCCTTTATATTACATGTATTCTTCTGTTTACTTACAGTTAAAAATTGTTTAGAAAATTATTTTTAATATGGGCTACGCAAAAAACCGCATGCTATCGCACAAATATCTTTGCATTCACCCAAAGTTACTGTCTGATGTGGATTTACAGCTTCATTTATCATTGGACCATTCTTCTTTAAGAGTATTTGCCAGTTGACTACTGTGACCTGCTCAGTTACTGCTGAGGGGTTTAGCGATATGACAAACAATTTTGTTGTGCCACAGCTACAATAGTGCTTGTGTATGGATTCCGTCATTTTCATGCAGGATGGAGGCCCCTTGCACACATCGGTCGATCCGTACAAGAAGGTCTTCAAGAACATTTCACGAAAGCTAGAGTGATCATCCTTGCGTTTCCTACTACATGGCCACATCGTTCATTTCATCTGATCCCCCTATGATCTCTGGTTCTGGATATTTTTCAGGTGAAATATCCAGAGCCAGACATCATAGGGGGATCAGATGCTTCTTTTGCTTTCCTTATACACACAAAAAATTTACTAGATCTATATTCAGTATATCATACTGTGCCACTGGTGGTGAATTTTGGAACTACTCTTTTTGCCACCTCCGATATAGCTTTAGCACGACGTATAATGTATTCTGCATTTGGATCAGTGGGTGGCGCTCCACAAGACACTAAACAGGAATACTTTACTGATCACCCTGTATATTAATGCTAGATACATTCGAAATAAGAGGTAGGAGTTTGGGGCATTGGTTCAGAAGTCATTGATATTAGTGAGACATGGATGACAGAAGATAACATAGTTATTGGTATAGAATATGAAGGCTAAAGTATTTTCAAGGTAGATAGAGCGAGCAGAATTGGGGAGGGACTTTAATGATGATAGAAGTATTACCACCACAACGTACAAGAAAATAGGAATTGAAACAAGAGATCACCGAAATGAAAATCAATTCATTTGAAGCTGTCTGATGCGATATGGAGAATAAAAAGACAAAATGTATATAGTCAGTTGCATGTTGCTGATATAGACCAGGAAATGTAAAGGATAACATGGATGTTATTCATCGGCAAATGAATTCAATGAATGGAAGGTAGATAATTATTATAAGAGAGTTCGACTATGGTAACATACACTGAAAGAAGCAAAAGTTTCATGGGCGAAAGAAAATGATATTTATGTAGCTATTAAGGAATAAGTACCTAAGGCAGCATGAGATGGAAGGTACCGCGGGGGGGGGGGGGGAAGAGGTAAGAGTGTTGGATTTTGTGAATGCGGCAAGGAAGAGCTGTCATGCAGTTTTGACCTGTGAAGTGGCTAACCGTGGAACTTTCAGTTAAGAAAGGTTACATGTGAAATGATAGTGTTAGTAACACAGGAGTTGCACAAGAAAATAAAAAAAAAGAAACAGAGGAAAGAAAGCTCGTGGAGGAAATTTAAAGAGGAAGGTGGTCAGCAAGTTCGTAAGTAGTATAAAGCAAAAGCTAGAAGAATTATCGATATTGCAAGGAAGGTATAATTAAACTGCTAGAAGAAATTATCAGAGTAGGCAGATTTTTCAGTATGTAGCAAGTAAGAAGAAGAATGACTGTGGTAGAATAATTTTGATGAATGCTGATGGTAGTGAAGTGACTGAAGCAGACGAAACAGTTGAACTATGAGTGATCACATTACAAAGGCGCATCATTACCGTGGAGATATTGTGGTAACAGATGTGACAGAATTTGAGTGAAAAGAGAGACAGATGAACTAATGGTATGCAAGTGTTATGGAATGTTGATATGAATAGAGATATAGGATTATATGGGATAACAGTTAGGTTACTACAACAATGTGTTAGAGGATTGCTAGTGCCTCTGATTATTTAGCTTGAGTTTCATCTCTGGGAGCTCCCATGGGTGTAGGAAGGATATATAGTTCAGTTGCATAAAAGAGGTTCCGTACTAAATTTAAATATTTTTGCATATTATGATATATTGGTCAGGCTTTATCATTGTTCTTACCTCTGCATTTTTAATGTGTGATGCCTCTCCTCTCGAATAATCACTTCCACTAGCAACACAGTTCACTAACTCACTCACCATTCTGTTCATAAAGGAAATAATTCTGATCCTCAGCAGTGCTAAACACACATATTCTTAATAAACTCCTGGTGATAACTCTTCTTTCTTAATCCTCCTTTCTGCAATGTATTGCAACATTTAGCCTGTATTTTTTTTCTAAATCTCTTCATCCCAAGTTATATGTGTTTATTATATGCCTTCTTTCCTCCATTTAAATCTGAGGATATATTGTTAACATATCCACAGATTCAAATCCCGTATGTATAATTCAAATCAGTTTTGTAATATTATATTGGTTTTGGCCTCTGCACACTATATCTTCATGAAATTCGGGACCAGACCTGCTCATTGCAGTCAGTATAGATTATGTGAATCTGGTTGAGCTCTCATAAAGAGAAAAACTAACATCTTTATTAATGTTCGTTAACATATTGCCCAACAAAGCAATATGTCTTCCGATCGTCAACAGTTCCCTATCTGTATATAGCTCCCCCATCCACCTCAGCATCAAGAAGGGTAGTCGTCCCGCCAATGTAATAATGTAATACTCATAGCAATCTCTTCTGTCTATATTCAAAAAACCTTGCACTTGGAAACAAACAAACAGGCATGTATCCTTGAGTGACACTACAACAAAGTCATTTCTTACCCTATTCCTAACTTTGCATTTTCAGCAAACAGTTGTACATCCACCTTTAAATCATCCTCGATATCCTAATAAACAAATTAAAGATGCATTCTTAGCTTCGTAATGACTCTCAAGGAGCGCTAAATCTAAAGAAGAAAAAAATTATCGATTTGATTTCAGTCTGATTAGAAATTTTTTTTTATTGGTCATTTTAGGATTAGTTAATCTCTAAGTATTGGGAGGGAATTCCAAGCAGAAACAGGAATATTTAAGCCTGCAACTAACAAAGATTGACCGAGAAGTCATATAACATACATGCATATAATGTTATATGCATGTATGCATCTATACCTAACGGTGTTAGGATTAGAAATGCAAACTAGTAGCACTCTACTAAATTTTCAAACAAGTGTATATCGCCTATCGATCAATTGTCCGTCTCAATTCCTTTGAATATAGCTCTTTGAGATCCACCCTCTTTATCCATGTCGCCAACTTCTTATTCACCCTAATATACGTAATAATTTATAGAACATGGTTTTCAGTCCTACGTCTTTGCTAAGCCCAGTAATATCGCCTCGTAATGACTGTTTTTATTTTAAATTTTTTATCAATTTTACACCCACGACAGGTTCTGAACCTACCGAATATTATAAATGTAAAATTTAGCGAAGAGTAAGATGATCCTGAAATCCTACTTTTGAGTCCGAACATAAAACTTTTTTCCCCCAAGCTGCTCCAGCTGTCTAGTAACGGACTGATGGTTTCAATCCAGAAATGACATTCACCTACCACCTAAAAATGTTCACAAATATCCGCTGCACGTTTTCAAACCCATGGCCTGTTGGCCAGAGAGTGGAGGCGTCATCCCGGCCACCATGAACCTTCATTCTCTTTAGGAACTATGCATGCAGTTTCCAATCTTTTCAGCACTAAGAATTCCATATTGAGAATATATTCATTCCAATTTCGCGTAGGACGTAAAGAACCTTTATGAAAGTTTCTTGATATAATGATGAGTTAGCCATTCTCATACGGAAGTGAGAGTGATTGTCTTCTATGAAACTCGGTTTTTATTTGCCAAAATAGACAAACCGGCCAGAAGACCACGCAAATTACAGACAAGAGAGCCATTGTCCTAATTGCTCCAACGGTAAATTCATAAATATGACAACTCAATGTATGCATGATCCAAGAAGATTGTGCAAGCCACTGAATTCTCGGTTTGGAATACTCATATATTGCTCAAGACCACACTTAACTAATACTTCTATTATTAACTGTTGATGAGTAAGACAAATGGCTATCTAGAAGAATGTGTTCGTATTACCGATTACGATGAAAATGTTATTAACAAGATCATTCAGAATACTGTGAAGTTCTTTTGTGAAGTTAAATGAAGTGTAAATACAAGATCTATAACTAGCAAATACAGTACATGTAACAGCAAATTTCTTTTCCCATTCTCAGTTAATTTATTTATTGTGTTACTCATATACTGATATGATTAACTGTAAAATATTATACATTAAGAAAAAGCGACAATTAATTCCCAAATGCTTTGAGAATCCTGATTTCATAATATTTTTGAAACTTTCGAAATAATATATAGTGCTTGGAAAGAAGTCAACGGACACCCCCACCCCTCCCCATGGGCAAGGTGCATCATGCCACGTAACGAATCACGTGTTTGTAGCTAGTATTGATTGGAGGAATATGATGCTCCTAAATTAGTGCAACTGTGGCTGGGTAAAATGGCTGAAAGGATGTGATGTTGCAAGCCTATCTGTTCGGCAAACGGCAAATTCTTGACGAAATGAGCCATTCCAGGTCAACAATCAGTGACACTATACTGAGACGGAAGCTCACGGAGTCAATTGCAAGTGCTACCCGCACTGGACCATCGACCACACTCACCGAACATAACCATAGGATGCTGTGAAGGATAATATGCCATTCGTCGTCAGACACGTTGAATACGGAGTTCCGGACATCGACTGGAACACGAGTCTACACAAAATCATTCTGAACCGAAGTTCACAACATGGGTTTACATAGTACGACCGCATAATACAACTCCACATTACCCGAACGAACTTGCAGCGTCGTCTTCAGTGGTGCAAAGAGTGTGTAGAGTAGGATGTGGAAGTTTGGAAAACTGTGTTATGGAGCAACGAACCACGCTACGCCTGCTACAGAGCAGATGGACAGATGTTTGTGTGTTGCGGATACCCAGTGAACGTTTCATAGTAGAGTGCGTAACGCCAATTATGAAATTTGGAGTTGGTGGTGTGATGATATAGTCTGTTTTTCATTGTTTTGGCCTCTGTGTGTGGGGCTATGAACATTGAACTCCGAGAGGTATCTAAACATGTGGAGGTACTATGGAAATGAGAATTGTCTCTCTTTCAACAAGAAAATGCACTGCGTAATACATCTGCTGCTATAAATGTGTCGTTTGTGGACATGAACTTTCCCACACTTGACTGGCCTCCACAAAGACCTGATCTTAATCTGACTGAACTGGAATGAACTGGGGCAGCAGGTCAAGGGACTTTCGTCCCCCAAGAGCAGAACCGGCACTAAGGTCTTTGGCGCCCGCATGCAATTTCTATCTAAGCGCCCCTGTAAGGATCCGGGTGTGTGTGGTTCTTTTACGATAATAAAAATTTAAATTATTTGAAATTTATTAAATAAATTTTGACAGAACATCCACACGTTGGTTCGCTAAATGTAACGAACCGGGGGTGTTGACTAGGCAGGATAATCGTTAAAAACCCGAATATTCAAAAAATTCTTAAAAGTTAAAGCAAATTTTGACAAAGACACTTCACTTTAATCGTTGAATATAATGATACAGTGATTATAGCCTTCTCAACGATCCGAATCGCTAACAAAATTAAAATGAATTTTAATTAAAATTAAAATTTATTCGAACTAAAGTTTAAAAAATTCTTTCATTTTACAAGTTAGTAAATTCTTAGTAACTTGTGAAAAATTTTAATAATTTTTATAAGTGGAACTATCTTTTAGGAAAATAAAAGAAACTCAAGATAGATGAGAAAATAAGAAAAGAATTCAAAAATAATTAGAACATGTAATATAAGTATTAAAAAAATAACATCTTTACAGAATAGCAGAAAATAAATTAAATTACATAAATATACTTGAAATTTTTTTAATTAAAATTTTAGGATTTTTGATTTCATATTCATAAAATTAGAAATAACGGTCTTAACGTCTAATTCCGCACATAAAAACCCCATAAAAACATCATTTTCAATAGCTATTAAAGCCAAACTAACAAGCCTTTTTTCTGACATACTTGTTCTTAAGTAGGTTTTAATCAATTTCAACTTGGAAAAGGAACGTTCACTGCTCGCTACACTGACAGGTAAGGTTAATAGTGTTCTTAAAGCAATCGAAAAGTTAGGGAAAGATGTGGTTCTCGTCATATGGTTCTACTGCATTTACGTCTTTATTATCGCCGTCCTTTAAGAGAATCTCTAAATCGTCACAATTTTTTCGTAAATCGTCGTTAAGTAATCTGTACAAGAAATTGAAATTATCACAATATGTTTTGAGTTGTTCAAAACGTTCTATTAACGAACACATTGCAACGTCGTAGAAGTGTATAAAACACATTCACTCTAAATTTATCTTCTGGCGATTGTGGCGTTTCGTCATGATGCTCGTAGTCAAATTGTCGTGTCTTCTTTCGTCGTCGAACTTCTGTACCAGTTTTAAATTCTTGTTCTCCATCCACCTCTTCACTCAGTTCTTTTGCCGTTTTTAGAACTTTAAAATTTGTATCTGATCGATACTCTTGTAAGAATATTTTTAAGTTTTCGATAGATTCTAAAGCAAGTGTAATGTTCATATTTTTGTCTTGAAGCATTTTACTCACAGGTTTATTCTGTTAAGTAAATCATGCCAAGTTATAAGAGAGCAAATAAATTTGTAGTCCTTTATTTTAGCACATAATGTTTGTGCTTCATGCTGAGTTTCTTTATTAGAATTTTCATTATTTGAAATTTCAAAAAGTGCATCTTAAATGTCTCCCAACTGATATCGTAGATTTTCAGTTAGGAGATGTGAAAGTTAATTTTACTTTCCCATTGCGTTTTTGATGGCTGTTTCAATATTAATTTTTTTACGAACTTTAAAAGGATTGCCCAATGTTTGTAAGAGAATGAAAAGAAATTGTATATTTCTTGAATAATTGCAAAGAAACTAATTGTATCTGCATTCACTTTGGCTGCATCGTTAATGATTAAATTTAGAGTATGAGCAGCACATGGCACATAAAAAGCTCGACGATTTTTGTTCAAAAGGAAAATTTGGAACTCATATTTTTTTCCCTTTCATATTTGCCGCATTGTCATACCCTTGACCTCGCATGTCTTCAATGGGGATGTTCCATTTTTCCAGTTGTTCCATTATTGTTGCACATAAATCACGTCCTGTGGAATCTGATATATCTGCAAAACCTAAAACGTTTTCCCTGATCTTGACAATTCCATTGTCACAGGAAACAAAGCGAATAATAATGGTCATTTGTTCTGTTTTACTTGCATCAGGTGTGCAGTCTAAAATTATGGAATAATATTTAGATTTTCGAATCGATAATAAAATTGTATCCCTGATTGCATTACTTAAAGTTTCCAATATTTCATTTTGACTGTCTTTACTCAATTAGTATACTCTATTGTTTCCTTGCAGGACCCTTTCAACATGATTTTCCATAACGGGATCAAACTTCGCAAACAGTTCGACTAATTTTAAAAAATTGCCGTTATTCCTTTCATATAATTTATCAGATGATCCGCGAAAAGCTAAATTTTGGCTACCAAGGAATTTTATAATTTCAATCAAGCGTTCTAAAACACTCGTCCAATCTTTCTTTTCCATTTCATACATGCTTTGAGTCTGGCAATCAATGGTAGTTTTGATTATTAAATTTTTATCAAGTTCCTTCCATTTTAAGAAATTTTTCATGTGAGTTAAACTAGTCTCATGTCTATGCAAAGTTGACTTACATTTCTCCAATCGTGATAACCCTCTACAAGACTACTTGATTCAGTAGGTGCGAAAAGTTTGCAACAAAAGCAAAAAACAGAATTTAAAGTTTCGGAATAAATGAGCCATGTTCTTGGCACCAGCTCCCCGTTTTCCATTTTTTTATTATAATACGTGTCGCCAAATTTACGACCATATGTATCTCTGGGATATATTATATATTTCTTTTGAACAGGCCCCATTTCAATTAAAACAACTCGTAATTTTTCATCAATATTTCCCCATTCACCTGGATCTTCTAAATTTACAGAGACTAACAACGTGTTAGTTTCGTGGTCAACTAAACTAAATCTTCTCCTAACTGTTTTTCACTTAAATCCTGCGTCTTGTTATCTTGTTCAATAGTTGCAACAATACTTTCATGCAAACTGGATGATGTGCACGGTTCGTCAACTCTGATTTCTGATGTATCGAGTTGGTTACAATCTGCATCAGAATATTTTAATATTTGAATAAATTTATTAAGAGCCCCAGTTTGTTTCTTAACATCTGCTTCTTTCACAGCATAACGCCTACGATTTTGCGCACCGGATAACGTTTTTTTTTTAATTTTTGATTCCATTTCTATTTTATACCCACAAGAAATTATTACACAACACGACACAGAGACGAAATAATAGTCTGCACTGCGCTGCTGTCGGTAGCCTACTGAGATGCGTACCTTATGACTGGCTAACTAGCAACAAATGTTTTGTACGAAAATTCGTTTCTGCGCGTTCACCGTTTCACTTTAGATAGACTGCAGTAGACACAACATTCTGCAGGCAAGTTTAGCCTGCTCTCGCTGCAAAATTGTAAACAGCCGGTTGATCAAAGAGGCGCCAATATACAATTTTTTAAAATTTTTATTCGTTGGATCCGGCCTTATTTATTTTAATATTGATCATTCTAAGAATTTTTTGTTTTTATGATAAAAATTTTGTTTCTTAAAAATGAACGTAGGAACCATGCCCCGCGGGGACGCTCTTTTCTTAGCGACGCCGGCATGCTCTGCATACCCGCTTCCGTCAGCCTTGCACAAGAGTCTAGGATTTCATCTCATGCCTGCAAGAAAAATGGTCCAAAATTTCTATTAATAGCAATCGTAGGCTTGTGGAAATTATTCCCTGTAGGACTGCTGCAGTCATCGTAATGAAAGTAGATCCTACATCTTATTAAACTTGGCGGCATGGTCGTTTGTTCCTCACACTGTGATGTCCATCGACTTCTTTCTAAGCAGTATATATCAGCTTCTTCTTAATTGGTCCATATTTCAATGGATATAGAACTATATAAGTCATGAAGTTTGTTGAAATTCCAAATGTTTCGTTTTTTTTCTCATATTTCTTCAATTTAAATGTACTGCTTTCAGAGTAACTTCACTTTTGTAAATTAAAAAAAAAACTATTTAATTACAATGAGATTGTTTCATTACAACATATACGTTTATCAAAAGTACATTGTGGCCACTGAATTGGAAACTTCCTGCATATGTACGTAAACGTAGCCGTATGCATAATACTTGGTCACATGCTTTACCATAAAAGGCTCTTCTCGAGTTCGATACGGCTTTTTCTGGATACCTGTCTGGCTGGTGTAACGCTTCTGAAAACGGCAGAGCTGACTGGTTTCTGAAAAGGTGAAATATCTCGGGTGTTTATAACCAGTGGAAATGTGACCCATATTGTTGGTCTAAGAGGCGTAACTGTGGTTCTAAGAGTATCAGAAACGAGATCGTGGTCCTCTGAGAAGGATTCTACGGACAAGCAGTACTTCCTGTGCAGCAATTGACTGAAGCGTTTAATGAAGGCAATTACCAACCCATATTTCAACGGACTATGCACAACAAATTGAAGTGGATTGGTATTTGCAGTCGCATTCCTATACGGAAACCATTTATTTGTGAGGTTTCTGAATTCAATGGCCAGTATGTGTATCTTCATGATTGTTTCTATTCTTGACATCATTTAATGTCAGAAAGTCCAGAATATATTTCCGGAAACAAGTGAGCTGCTTTTCTATATTCCATATCTACTATGGTAGGATGCACCACTGTTTCTATCAGAAATACATCACTACGTAATTGTATTGCTTTACTATGTACTGTAAATGTTTTGTAGTTAATAGTGAGGTTCATATTTACATATATTTTGATATTAACCTCTACATAATCATTAATGTAAGCAGGGCTTATTCTACATTGCACATTTTTAGAAGGTTAGCTCTTTGTTTAGAAACAAATGGCAGATCTTGTCATTTACTCTAAATCGCTTAATAGTGCAATTTCACATTTCTATATTTCGATTCATGATGAAGTTTCTGAAATAAAAACGATGTTGAAACAGAAATGAAAATAAGTGATTTAGTGAGTTAAATATTTACAACTGACGTTTACGCAGATCTTTCTAACATTATCGAAGGCGTTTTGAAGAACCAGGCGTTCAACGAAGACTAAAAATCGGATAATCAGAATTACAGTTAGAGGTTATGGCTTATGTTTGATGTATTTGTTTGTTTTATTATAAGTTCAACTCCGATAGCAAACTAGAGGAACTTCTCTGTTCAAAATATTCTGTTAATTAGAAATAATCTATCTTTCTCTCCCTCACTGCGATGCCTTGAAAATTATCATATACCTGTGAATTCAACTATTTGTGAGGGCCGGAGGAAAGTCCACAGACTTCTAAAAAGTTATTTTGGGTTAAACCACCTCCGCTTGCTCCCATTTATGTATTTTAATTTGCAATTATGGTCAGTGTGCCTCTTCAATAATCTCACCAGTAAAGTTAGCTTGAATTTTGTGTAAAAATTTCTGCACTATGATACATGTTTTCAGTTGATTCCTGAGGGATACTTGTTATTCCCAAGATTGTATTTATAGCCTGCTGATTATGATCATCAAGTACTTGATGAATTATTTCCATTTCTTTTGTAAAATTCTAATTGGCTTTTTCCAGTTTTATATTTTTGGATAATTCAGTTCATTAATTTTTTTCTTTCACTCCCCCCCCCCCCCCACACACACACAGAGAGAGAGAGAGAGAGAGAGAGAGACTCAAGGAAATGCTTCAAAATAAAAGGAATTACAGCTCTATTTAATCTAGCCTGTGCTTTCCAAACTTACGGATGCCAAGGCCCTCTTTGGAAATATTAAAATATTTCAAGGCCCCATCGAAAAAAAAAATCGTAATATACACATATATTATTATAATATTTATTGTATTTATATTTAATAGAATTCATATTCAAGATTTTGCGTTTGTAATCATTTTTGTGTTCCTTATCAATACCTTTGAAATGAAACTTATATGAATAAACATATATTTATTAAGATTCATTAATCACCGAAATACTCAAATGCAAAATTTGTGAACCAGCACCAATGTCTGATTTTTTCCATTAAAATATTAAAAAAAAGAACAAAAAAAAATAATCAATAATAAAAATTAAAAACGTTTCTTTAAAAAAATATTTTAAAAAATGAAAAAAATCTACTTCTTCTTAAAACATTTTAAATTTGTTTTCATTATTTTACGGCCCCCAAGGGGGCCGCGGCCCACAGTTTGGGAAGCGCTGATCTAGAGGGAGAAGAAAATTCCTTTTTAATTTTTATTTAATTTTATTTTGTTATTATTATTATTTTTTTTAATTAAAAGTCCATTTCCATTACATTCTTAATGAAAATCAAAAATGTAATGGATGAATGTAAAGAAAATCAGAAGTTGATTAAACTGAACATTAAATATCTCTGGTTTATTTATAAAAAAAAAATAAAAATAAGGAAACAAGTCTTTGATGCGTTTACTCTAATGAAAGACTAGACTGTACAACCGAAAAACAAGATGTGATGAAATACGCAATACATCGAAAAAAAAAAAAAAATCTATTCATGAAAAGTATTGTAGGGATTTTAATGATAAAGGAAGGTATTAAATTATAAAAATAATGAAACGCAAAAAAAAAATAATAAATAAAATAAATTTCTGTGGAAATAAACTTTTTCTTCTAAAATGTATTGCGCATCCAAATTAATTTCCAAAGAAAAAACAAATCTGTTAGATTGCCAGTGTTTATATATTGTTATTAAGAATTACATACTCAAGTGTAATAAAGAGAAACAAACATATTCTAGAATTTTTCTTTTATTGATGTTTTTTTTTTTTTTTAATACAGCTGATCACACACAATTATTTAATCGCTGCTTTTAATCATATTGATCTCTTTCAATGTGACTTTATTATTAATAATAATAGTAATCGGTTGTGTCGATAATCCCCAATAAATGTCACTTCTGTTCTCCGGATAATTCTTTTGCAGTATCGGACAATTCCTGTTGTTTATCAGCTAAAAGTAAAGCATCAATACATTGGGGGAAGTAATCATTTCGGAAACAGTTGGACCTACAATGAAAATAATGATTATGAGCTTCATGATATGGGAACAATCGTAATAAATAATCTTTTAATTAAGTATCGTTTAAAATGAAGCAATGCAATGTGTGGAAATTTATCTAATTGTCCAGATTTCTTGAAGTGTATGCCTGTTGTGTGTGCGTGTTTGTGTGTGTGTGTGTACTACAGAATTGCACCGAAAGGTTGTAATAAATTCGCCTGTAATTATACCTGAATGGGCCAGGGGTTTTTGTTTTCTATACTTTTTTTTTTGTATTTCTTATATAGTTCGCAAACTGTACTCGGTTTCGGAACCAAAAATAGAACTTTTCCATGCCACTTCAGGTCTCCAATAAGCATGATGATGATCTCATTATGGGCGTTAACATTAATCTCTCACGTAAAGACATTCACAAATATTCATGTGGAATTCGAACCCGGCCTTTTGATTGGAGGGAGGATTCGCTAAGCATCTGGTTGTACATTTCTTGAATTACTTCGTGGATTTTCACTAAATTTCCCATCTAAAAACTGGTATTAAAATCCATTATCAAACCTAAGTGTCAACTGAACACACACACGTGATAATTTCATAGATAAGGTAACCTTGATTCGTATATTGCTTACTCAGAGCCTGCACTAACAAAATCCTATAAAAATATACTGAATTTAGTCAAAATCCTAAAATGCAAAATTATATATTATATTTCACATGGATTTATATTAAAGACGGTGATACTCTAATTGTGATAAATAAAGTGTTTTTGTTGATAATACCAAACTAAACGCAAACATCCCCCCCACACACACACACACACATACACACACCTGAAACAAAAGATGGTGTTTAGGAGAAAAGTCGACGTAAGTATAGATGCCTCCCAAACTAGGATGAATGAAGAAAAAAGAAAGCACAGTCTCCTGGAGAGAATCGATGCATAATTAAATTTACGTATAAAATTTCCGAAATCTCTCTCAAAAAAAAGAGTGCGTAGCAGAACAGTGTAGTCATTTCTACAAGGATAAATGCAACTTTAATTTTGATATCGTTACTAATGACGGTTTATGCATAAAGTTCTTTACACCTCTTAATATAAACAAAGAAATTTTCTTAATATAAATTCAGACGTTTCTTCTTATAGAAAAATTAAACACGTTTCTCCATGGTTTTGCCCAAGTAGATAGAACAATCACGCGAAGTTAATTCCAGCTGAAGTGAATTAAGTTTGATTTTTCTGGATTAAGTTGAATTAATGGGTATTGTCCAGCATGACTGTAATGCTAGTTCACTTCAAACTGCAGGCCAAAGTGTGTACCAATATTAGAATATTTTATTTCGTAAATGCTTTAAAGATAAGTAAAAAACAGATATTTTGAAACTTGATATTTTTTAGCTTTTAAATGGTACCGTCCAAAAAGGTTGTTAATGTGGATTTTATTATCGTATTTGGTTGGTAAAAAGTGTTTTGATATTTTATTGATTGTCCTGTTTCACTCCCTCCAAAATTAGTTCAGTGACTACTATGATCGCTGCATTATCCTCCACCTATGTTGCCTGGACTTTGCGTCATCACTCTTCATGCAGTACATACACACAAGTTACACGCTTATGGTGGTACCGGAACCTAACTAGTGAATTTTAGTGTAGATAAGTACTTTTCTCATTAATAAATAATTAAAATTGATTTTAGTGAAAGTTATAAAACCCTTGTTTAAAATGACTGAGCAACAGAAGAATAGGAGATTTTAACTGATACAATGCGAAGGAAACTTAGAAACACTTTATAATGATTTTGAGAATAGGTTTGAGAAACTAAAAAAGTTAAACTCATGTTAGAAATTTCTTGTGAATCCTTTTGTGATTGATGTCATCAACGATGGATGTCCTGTTGTTGCACCTTTTACTACGGAATGTGCTTCAATAGAGACAGAGCTTATTGAGCTGCAGGAAGATGTGGGTTTGAAGCTAGTACATAAAATCTCATCTGTAACTGACTTTTGGAAACAAATCCCAGAAGCAAAGTATCCCAATCTTTAGAAAACTGGCTTCGAAATACTCTCTGTTTTGGGGACAACTTACTGTTGTGAATCTCTCTCTCTCTTCTCTGTAATAAAATTTGTCAAGCCAAGACATCGTGCTATCCTCACTAACAGCCACCTCACGAGCTTCATAGAACAGCTTTGACATCCTACCAGCCAGATTTTAAACTATTAACTGCACAAATGAAGAATCAATCAAAGCCTTCAACGAGTAGAGATCAAACATATTATTCTTTGGTCAGTAGGACTACTATATATCTGTATTTTTTTATTATTTATAAATACAATTTTAAAATAATATTTTCTGCGGCTCTTGAACATTCAAAAATGTATTATACGCGGCTCTTATTACCGATGGATTTGCCCATCCCTGATATACGGAAAGGAGACACCTGCCTTCGAAATATTTCAGATGTAATGCAGTGGAATTGCTTCTTCTGTCTCTTTGACATAAAAAAAAAAAAAAAAAAAAACGTAGTTGAACATTGACCAAAACTTGTGTATTATCAGTAAAGTG
This sequence comes from Typopeltis vanoorti, assembly GCF_054136105.1. Classification (NCBI taxonomy): domain Eukaryota; kingdom Metazoa; phylum Arthropoda; class Arachnida; order Uropygi; family Thelyphonidae; genus Typopeltis; species Typopeltis vanoorti. The sequence continues at coordinate 21,031,317 of NC_143573.1, forward strand.
AAGAATAAATAAAACGCTAAAATAATGCATTAACAGTATATTACTGAAAATGGAAAAGGGAAAACAACTCGATATCTAGACAATGCATAAAATGTGTGAATAAAAATAAAAACCTTAGAAAAGTATTGTGATATAAAACAGTAAAGCGAAGATTATAATAGCGAAGTTGACTATGTTAGGGTGCTCCTTAATACAATAATAAAATTCCTGTACTTAAATTTACGAGATTAATATATATTGTGTTACAGCACTACAGTTAAATTATAAAAAATTTCAAAAAATATATTACAAAGTCGGCTGTGAGTAGAACATAAGTTATTCGTTTGCAATGGTATGAGGAAACTAGATTCATCAAAGAAAGGAAAGATGTCGAATTTCTCTGTGTGTCAAGCGCCGACGTCCTCCTTCCCCTTCTTCTGATAAAGTATATAACAAGGCTAAAAGGAACTGATAGGAATTTAATCAAAGGGGAAAAAAAGAGAAATCTCTTAAATTTACTGTTGAAGAAAGAGCCTAGAAGGTTTCCATTTGGAGATGTCAAACTACTAAAATGATTTTGATAAAAGAAGTTTGATGAATTATATTAATTAATTATGTTATTAAATGGCGTAATTCCACAAGTAATTAACAGTGAATATGGAAAATATGACTTCTACATTGATTCAGCTTTCAGTATCTCTACAGATCTAACTCTCATTGGCGAAATTTCAAAAAAGTTCGAAACCGCTCAGAGTAATTGACCCTCCCATAATGCATAGATATATACACTGCTTGGAAGAAGTCAACGGACATCATGGTTCATAACAAACGGCCATGTTGCCCACCTTAATAAGATGTAGGATCCCCCTTTCGCTGCATTGAGTGCGTTCCTACGGGGCATACTTTCCAGCGCAGGGTAACCAATAATGGAAAATTTGGACCATTCTTCCTGTAGGCATGAGGTCCTGGACTGCTGTGGCAGGGCCGGTTCTAATAGGTGTGCAGGGCGTGTGTGCACGCAGGCGGCCAAATCTGTAGGGCGACCGATGGAATAAATTCGATATAGCCTATAGTTAATTTAAAAATATTGGCGATGGAATAGGAACGTAACATTGTTAAAACTTATAGCGGTGCTAACTTCGAAATATCTTCTTTGGGTTTCAATCTCTATCTCTTTAAAAACGTCACTCAACAAGGAATGTTCATTCAAGCGAACCATAGTTTTGGCCTACTTTTTTGCTACTAAAAATACATAATTGGGGAAAAAAAATGGAATTACAATATTTGTTTTTTTTTCTAGTACCTGTTATAAAATATACCACCGTCTTTCAGATAGACCTGACAGACAGATAGACGGACGGACAGATCGGAGTTTTTTCGTAATCTATACAGAAAGGCTTAAGTCAGTTTGGGTTATTACAACATTTATTTATTCATTCAAAAGAGAACAAATAATTTGTGCTGATTATCATTATTATTAATGTTTTTTTATTATATGTTTAGATATGTCGGATAGGAAAACTAAACGTCTGTCTGGTGCTTTTTATCGCAAAAGAAAGAATGAAAGTGATAAGGAAAAGGAAAAATTACGAGGATCCATACTGAAATACGTAAAGTTAGACGAAGATAACTCAACAACATCAATCACTTCAGAATCTTTTCCAGACAGTGAGAGTGAAATCAAAGTGGATTGTGAAAAATCAAATGAAAAGTTTGAATTTCGTTCAGAACTGTGCCAGGAGGAAGAGTCAACGCCAAAATCAAGCTGTGGGGATAATTTACAAAGTAGGCCTTCTGGTAATTGTGCTGAATTCACGACAGAATGTGATTTCGAGGATCCTTGTACCTGGCCATCTATTGTTAATAATCGGTTATTAGAACTCATAATTCATAAGGGACCTGTAATAGGTCCCTTATGAATATAAACTTATTAAAGATAACAATGGAAGATCATTTTCCACGTCACAGTTTGTAAGACTCTTACCTAATGGTGAAAAATTTCAAAGAATTTGGTTAATCTATTCTGAAAAATCCAATATTTTGCTTTTGTTGTAAGCTGTTTGCTTTAAAGAAAAACAAACTAACAGATAGTCAGGAGTTTTCAGATTGGCGACATTTGGCCACTAATTTATCACGATATGAAACGAGTGTAGAACATAAGCAAAATTCTAAAAAGTGGTATGAATTAAAAACACGCCCTGACAACAATTGTACAATTGATAAAGAACAGCAACGGTATTTTGAATCTGAAAAAAGAAAAAAGAGACGAAAAAAGAGACAAATTTTTCCGTCATCGTGGCTATCACCATTTTTGCATATGTTCTATTCACTGCTATACATGTTAAAAAAACACTAGCGTAGCCTTACCCTGAAGGGCGGTCAATTATCTTTAGCACGCATACGCCTAACAGTCTAAAACCGGCTCTGTGCTGTGTGTGTGTGTGTGTGTGTGTGTGGAGGGGGGGGGGAAGTCCCTTGGACTTCCCCCCTCAACCCGACGCTCAAGATGTTCAAATGAGATTAGACCTCTGTGGAGGTAGTCAAATTCATGTCCACAAACCACGCAGTTACAGCGGCAGCCTAATGACACGGTGCGTTGTCTTGCTATGGTCAGTTCCGCAGAAACGCCACAAGGTAGGAAGCATTGCCCATTGCATTGTCCATAATGTACAGATACATCTTGGAGTTCGATGTTCGTGGCATCAGAAACAGAAATCGAGGCCAACCCAGGAAAAAAGAGGACCATACCATCACACCACCGCTTGCAAATTTCATAGTTGAAGATACGCACTCTGGTAATACCCTTTGCTCGGTAGAGGGTCTAGCGTGATTCGTCGCTACAGAATAGCACAGCGTTCCACACTTCCACGTCCTATTGTACATGCTTTTTGCACCACAGAAGACGACGCTGCATGTGAGTCAAAACAATGTGGGGATTGCATATTGCGTTCCTACCAAAAAAAAACCCATGTTGCGAACTTCGGATTTTTTTGTGTGCAGATTCATGCTCCAGTTGATGTCCGTAACCCACATTCAACGTGTCTGCCGACCAATGGCGGTTTTTACATATGATCCTTCGTAGCATCTTACGGTAACGTTCAGTGAGTGTGGTGGGTTGTTGTCCACTGCAGGTAGCAATTGCAGTTGTCTCCCTGACTTCCATCTCAGTATGGTCACTGATTGTCGACCTTGGATGGCGGAATTCGTCAACAATTTGCCGAATACTTGCAACGTGGCATCCTATCACAACTCTTCTTTCAAACTTTATCAGTTCTCTTCTCGCAGCCGGTTCACTTAGACACAGTTACACTGACTTGGGAACGTCATATTCCTCCAATTTATAGCGGCTGCAAACACGCGACTCGTTACATGGCACGCACCTTGCGCATGGGAGTGTCCGTAACTTCTTTCCAAGCAGTGTACATGTCTAAAACGAAATGTATAGGGGGAATCTGATGTGAAAATTTTGTTGGTTGGTGAAGATATTGGTTGCTCACAATTGGTAAAGGATTAAAAGAAGAATATAATTTCGTTTTGTATGATTTACATTATTACTACATCTAATCATGCAAGAAAAGAGTCTCTTTCACACTCTTAGCGTTCACAACATATTCAAGAAATAAATACCACTCATTCACAGATATTGTTACTTCTTAATCCACCATTCGGAACATATCTCTCGTGTCTGGGCGATACCTCTCAACAGCTTAAACATTTCATTCATATTTCCCTGCGACTTTCCTCTACAGAACTTTACAGATTGCATACATCCAATCGGTCCTCATAGCTAACATTCCGCAGTCTTGAAATCGTTTTCATCACGTACTCTCAAAGTCCCTTCATGCCTAGTCATCTTAGTGACCATATCGGAGCAGATGAGGTCTGATCAGAGCCATATATAATGAAATGACTCTGCTGATCAATTTTATTCTTGGTATTGCAGTAATCCCCCTGAGTTATCTTTACGCATCATATGCAAATGACTGAGTATCTTCCTGCAAATCCAGCAAAAACATCGTCGATGTCCTTAAATTATTTAATTAAAGCGAGTTTAATTAAATACTTAATATATTAATTATCTCAATAAAATTATAATAATCATATATATTTAATTATTTGAATATAATATTTTATTAATACTCCATTATTATTACTTTAGGATAAATACGAAAAATACAGAATCGTCATAAATTATTTTTTTTAAAAATCTTGTAATAAGCATATAAAAACGGATCGTGCGTATTTTTGAAACATAAAATTGTTTTTAAGGAAATGCATTAAATTGAGCGTTCTTAAATCAACCGCGAGTAAGATGTGAATTCGAATCCTGTCATAACGATGAACCTTTATTTTCAACTAAAGGTGAGTTAGACAGTCTCACACAAGGATGACAGATATCCGTCCTTTTATCAATTCTATTGATGCTTATGGTCTTCGGTAATTGTCTCTGGAGTGGAGGGGGGGTGAGCACATAGGAAACTCACAATTTCAATACGTTCATGGACTTGCTTACGCTGACTAACTTACAACCAACAGAAAATTATGCCATTTTAAATGCTGTTTTTCAAACACTTGGATACTGAAGTTATGCTCGTTGTAGACGAAGCTTTTAAACGAGCATTATTACGAATACGCAGCTGAAGCTTTCCTTTTCCGTTCACTCTTGTTTATTGCTTCAGCTCATGCCAAAAAAAAAAAAAAAAATCTATTTGTAGAAACGCTGAAAGATATTGGGTTATTAGCTACAAGGAGAGTTCTTACGTTCGAAACACCTTGAAAAGCAGAGAGTCAGATATAGAAAATGCTTTCTTTAATTTATCTAGTTATTTGACAATCATGAAAAAATAATGATAATAAACCATGTTTAAATCATTTTATATTGTATATTTAAATCATATTTAAATCATATTTAAATAATTCTATAAAATATCATTGAATACATAACACATCATAAAAGCATTTACGTTTTTATTTACTACGATCAATGATTACTTGCTGTAACTCCAACACATGAAAGTCCGTAAAACTCTTCCTTAGTATCCTTAGTAGATTAGTATCCTATCCTGAGTGTGCTAAGGATTTTCAGTTGTCATTCATTTTTATGTTTTTGCTTTTTTTTTTTTTTTACATAACCAGAAACTCTGCTCCAGAGACAAAAGATGGAACTTACTTTTTCAAGTCACTTCTGGTCTCCAATAAACCTTGATCTCACACCGGCAATAAGATTCATTCCCCCCAACTAAAAACAAACATCCATAAGGACTACGGGATCGATATAAGCCGTTGGTTACGAGCGCATACGCTAATCACTTGTCCAACTAGACCTGCAGTAGTCTACTTGGGATACTTGATATAGCCATGCAAGTGTATAGCAGTACAGCATCCCTAATGGTGTGAACATTCAAGATCGGCTATTTCAGTGAAACACGATGTAAATAATGAGAATTACTGAATTCGCCACTAAATGATACGAAGGCTTATGCAAAAGGCAAGAGTGTTTTTTTTTTCAGCAAAATTTAATAGTAAAAGAGCCTGCACATCATCTGAGGCTACATAACAGAAATTTGATGATGATGATGATCTAAAATAGAATGCAAAAAGTGTGTTTTTTATTTATATTTAAGCCGAATTATATGATAATACATAACCATATTTGGTAAAGATATTATCCAGTGTTTTGTTATTCTTTTGTTTTATCTTTTACTGCATTATCTAATAACAGATACCGAACATACATTTTTGTGTTACATCTTAGGACTAACTCCCAGTGATCTGAAATGTGTTCTACCGCTGGCTTTAATAACCTGAATTACATCACTCTGCTATATGATTATTCCCTTTTGGATGTCATTAATATTGTGACATATACTTCATATGAATAGGATTACTGATACAAGTTCCATACCTGCACATGTCGTATATATTTGTCTCACGATAGAGTTCATAGCACTCTTCGCAGATTCTACCTAGCCGAGCAAATTTCCCTTGGTTATATACTCCGAAGCAGCCGAGACTGGCAAAGATGCGTCTGTTCAATGTCCTGGCTTGGGTGTATATCGGAGGCGTCACGAGAAATGCATCAAAAAGAAGGGTGCAGATGATCATCTGAGTCTTAAAAAGGTTCATCTGAAAGAAGAAAATAATAAAACAAATCATATCTTATATTCATATTATAAGGTTGAGAGCATTTGCCATAAAAAAACTCGGAATTCTTTTGTATGACTATATATATATATATATATATATATATATACAAATTATTTTTAATACTCCAAATGTTTATCTTTCACTTAGAGTATTCAATTGCATGATAGCTCTTGTAACTCTCCTGTACTGTCACTACTGTTACAAAGCATCCCTCATCCCGGATGTTCTTCATCTCGTATAATATGCGTGTATGATAACAAAAACTGAAATGCACTATGTTTCTCGTGTCCTACACAGCATTTGGACTTAGAGCTTTTAAACCCAAGACACAATTATTCTACCAACTGTCGAAGTGCTTCTAGGTTTGCAACAATTGCCAAAATTGGAGTTGAATATTTTATGCATACCGACAAAATGCATATTCTTAGACTTTGGGGAAGAATTCGTTCAGTGAAACTCACAACAGCTAAAGTGAAAATATTCTATCATTAATTTCGAAACGAATTTTATAAGCTAAACAGGATGTTATAAAGTCAAGTGCATTTTACAAGTTAATCCTAAAAGAAACCAGAATGACAGCAACTTACCGTCCGGAAAGTCTTCTGTGGAGATGAGCGATGCTGCAATGGATATTCTACCCAGGTTTATATTGATATATGTATATATACGTATATATACCAGAGAAGATATGTATGTTGGTGTGCGTGTGTGTACGTCTGCGCATGTGTACTGTCAGCGGCATATACCTAGAACAAAACCTACAAGAAAACAAAGAGAGAGAGAGAGAGAGAAGGGAGAGAGAGAGAACTACACGTGCTGGAGGAGTGGCTTCGTTGCGTTTCGAATGAAACTTATTCCCTTCTAACGTCATAAGAGGCCGAATCAAAAGCGAAGTTATAAATGAAAGTTATAATTACGGGTTTTGACAATGGCTACCAAGGACGATCACACACTCGGACTCGTTACTGGACACAAGAGATCTAATGATGAGCCCACTACAGCACCATTAGCAGTAGGGGGTTGTTCGTTTCAAACAGCGAATCATCCCTGTTACTCTTCTGCCCTGAATATCGGGCTAAATGCTTCTCGCACTATCCTTCAAGTTAAAAACATCCGATAGGCAACAGTTGCCGCCTCAGACACGTGTATGATATGTCAAATATCAACCTTTATGATGAGCTTAATGAAGCATCTTCGTTACCACCGACATTATACGAATAGCACTCGATTCACAGTACTTATCGTGGGTGAAAACATATCATTCCTTTTCGAAATCGTCAATCAGGATATTCAAAAATAGCTACTGGATTGTTGGAAGTTGTCGAATAGATAGCATTTATTACTTTTACAGAAAGTGGATTGAACCGGCATTGCACATACAAGACTTTTGAAAAAAAAACAAAAAAAAAACAGGAATCTCCTAATAATTATTTGAAATCAAGCTTCGTATATCATTAATAATAAGACAATGAAGTGCTAATTTATTTATAAATGATTTCCCAAGTCTGTTCTACACAAATCATGTTCATAGTCAAATAATGATTTCACTATCGAAGGAAAAAATATCGGAGATTTCCCCCCCCCCCCTTCTCTGCGACGGAGGCTTCTGTATGTGTGTGTGTGTGTGTGTGTGTGTGTGTGTGTGTGTGTGTGTGTGTGTGTGTGTGTGTGTGTGTGTGTGTGTGGTAAAAATTCATTTGAATACGGTACAGTAGTTTTAGAATAATTTAAACATACAGATCTATTAGAAATAGAATATTTTATCCTATGTCAATGTTTTTTATATTTTATTTGCTAGTGAATAATAGAAACATCATAATTTGTGATGCGACTGGATTAAGCGTCTCCCAAAATGTTTTGCTTGTTCATCAGACTTTTCGACGTAAAAATTTGAAATTGCTTTCAGGTATTATTTATAACCATTGAAATTCGAAATTATAACAATTCATTATCATTTACTAATTCGATTTGGAAGAGCTCAAAAATAATTCCTTTGGACTACAATTTCAAAAAAGAAAAAAGAAAAGAGTCAAATACTGTTTTTAACATCCATGGCACAAACTATCCCTCACGTCGTTTCTTGTGCTTTCAGGTCTTCGTTCTTCAGCTGAAATACTTGGAGCTTTGGCCCTCTCATCCAGATAAGCTTCATCCAGAGCAGTTTTATCACCTTGTAATTTAATTTTGCAAACATTATATGGTTTTATAAGCTAGGAAAGCGAAACTTTATAGCGTATCAAGTAGATGGAAAGCTTAGACTTAGTTTATTATCTAACACATGCATAAACAAGAATGGAAACAAAATAGTGAATTGGTAATTCTAATCACATTTAATGTGGCACTAGGAGTTTACTGACCAGTATAATCAGTGGCTACTGTGAAGATGCTAGGACTAACTTCACTGAAGGTACACGTGTCGTTATTCTTTGCTATCTCTAGGCAGCGGTATATCCAGAAGAGATTGAATCCCCCTCCCTTCTCTTCTTGTAGGCAATCCCTGCTTTTACAGAAGGGCGGTATCTCCAATATTTTCCCTAAACCACTGCACCGAAAATATCAAACTATTCGAAACATTTTATTTATTGTTATTTTTTTTAAATTAACTTGTTTAAATGATACGTTTCTCTCGGAATAGTGCTTGAAAATGATTAGAAACTTAACACTGTAGTCACCAGTGTTGTTTTGATAATAATAAAAAAAGAAATCAAGTGATCTTAATAATTACGTTTTCTCTAATCGATTTATACGACCTCATCGTATACGACCTAATCGTTTTTCTCTAATCGATTTATTTCCTTATAGGAAGTAGGTGAGGACTTTAAATTCTACGTAGCTTTTGGATATATATGTGTGTGTGTGTGTGTGTGTGTGTGTGTGTGTGTGTGTGTAGAAAGTTTTTTACCTTGAGTTTAATATACTTTTAAAAAAAACAAGATTTTTTATACTTGGTTTTAATCCTTTTCCCAAGTAAGCAAAACAAAGTTTTGCGGGTGAAATATATTCACGTCAGAGTTACTTGTATATAGAGACTGATGACTTCATATCACTTGCCTTAGTATGTATCCCATAATGCAAAGCACAACCCATTTCAGGTATAATGCAATGCATAATGGGAAGGGCTATTACCCAGACCGGTTTCGACCTTTACTGAGATCTCTTCAGTGGGAGCCAGATCCGGGAGAGATACCAAGGTCGAAGGTATCTTCGACCTTGGTATCTCTCCCGGATCTGGCTCTAATATAACATCTTATATTACACCCAAGGTAAAAAACTTTCTACATATTTCTCTCATCCAGAGATTTTTATTAAAAACGTCAATCACCTTTTGTCTACTTGTATATGACTTCTTCATATACACCACTATTTAGATGATGATTATGAAAAGACGAATGGTTCATGGTGGTTACCAAGTGTTTATATATATGATCCGTGATTTTGACATTTGATATAAAATGTGATTCAAGGAATTTTGACTAGCAAATTTAATAGTAGTAAATAGTTTTACTACTATAATCGATAAGTTTAATTTAAAGAGGTCCAAATAATCAGCTAACTAGGTAAGTCAACAATTTTCAAAACAAGGGCGATACGCTAGGCCTACTGCCATCAGTATCGCCATTGCTTCATTTACTTCATTAGAAACTGTCTATTATTACTATTGTGGAAAGGGAAAGTCATGTCCTGCTCTACAGAACAAGACTTGGGTCTATCCATGGATGCACCGCACGAAGAACTTAATTTTAAACAGCTTCTAGCAATTTTTAAACATGTAGGAAATCTGCTTCACACAAAATGGCCAGGAAAGGTTCATGAAATAAAATGAAATAAAAGAAGTTGACACAGATGACTCTGAACTCTTAGAACTTCTTCAAGACAGCGCTAGCGAAATAGCAACAACTGCTGAGGATAATCCCCTTACTGACCACACTGATCATCAGGAGGTTCGCGCACGCAAAAAGCGCAAAACTGCGGCCTTTGAACCACCAAATGTGGATGTAATGAAGAAGATGGCTCTGTCCCAGACTCTCCTACCTCCTCAAGGTAAAAGATATCCCCGATTATTCTGCGTGAAAAGAATAAATGGATGTCCCTAAGGACTACGATGTACAACTTACAGATCTCATACAGCCAAGCAAAAAATGTCACAGACGGCATTAAAATCCAACCCAGAACAGTGACAGTGATGGATTATCAACGGTTAACCTCTGAATTGCATACCAGAGGTATTCAGTACCACACTTTTTCACTGGGATCAGAAAAAAACCTCAAGGTAGTGATTAGAGGTGTATCTGAAGATGTTTCCACAGAAGAAATCACTGCAGATCTACACCAGCAAGATTTACTATCCGTAAAGGTCAGCAGAATGACCAGGAGAGACAGCACTCCAATGCCACTGGTGTTAATAGAGATTAGTCAAACCTACAAGCACAAATATGATCTGACGTCCATCTGTGGGCTGAAAATCACTAATGAACCATTAAGAAAAAGGGCTTCAACAGGGCAATGCCATAGATGTCAGAAGTTTGGTCACGCCCAGAAAATATGTAGAGCTGAATTTAGATGCTTAAAATGGGGGTCGGCCACCCAACAAATACATGCTCTAAGTCAAAATCCACCACGGCTAAATGCGCCAACTGTGGTGGTCCTCACACTGCCAACTACAGAGGATGCGCGTACAATCCAAGAAATAGAAAATCAGAAGCAGAAACATTTTCGTCCTCACCTATGTCAGAGACTACTTCACAGTTTCCTGTAGTTCAATATAAAAGGTCAGACGCCCTTCAGAAGAAGTCAGAGGTTCCCAAAAGAGTAACTCCACAACAACAATCTAGGACATATGCTAATGTAACTCGTCCTAAACAGTCATCCTGTGAACAGACAACACCACACACAAATCTGACAGCTATCATTACCTCTTCTCTCGCAAATATGCTGTTGGATTTTAGCAGATCCAACCCATCACCTTCTTCTACCAAAAGTTTCCTAAAGGATACCCAAACCATCATCTCAGCACTCACATGAACAGTAATAAATTAAAACCAGAATCTCTAGAGATCATTGCGTGGAACGCGAACGGCCTGCGGATTAAGATATTAGAACTTCAAAATTTCGTCCAAAGACATCAGCCAGATGTCCTTTTACTAAATGAGACGCACCTAAGACCTTCAGACAACCCCAAAATTTGTGGATACCAACTGTACAGAGCTGATAGACTATCCCACAGACGAGGAGGCACGGCAATTTTCATTAAAAATTTCATCTGTCATCACTCCATAAACATCCCTCCTACCACCAACCTCGAGGTACACTGGCATTGAGATTCTCACGAGTTCTGTCGGCAAATTAAAAATCTTTGCAGCATATCATCCTCCACAAAAATCATTACTCTGCTCAGATTTGAACGCCTTATTCGATACCGGAGAGCCTATCATTGTGGCAGGTGATTTAAATGCCAAGCATTCAGCCTGGAACAGCCGTTCCACCAAAAAAAAATGGACAGATACTACAAAACTATGCTGGTTTCAACAACCTTGTAATAGGTCCCGCTGATCCCGCCCTTCACAACACTTATGGTCGGGCTGATGTGCTGGATATAGTCATATTGCAGCACATCAGACGCCAATACAATTAATGACGATCAATGATCTATCATCAGACCATAACCCAATACGATTAAAATTGGGAAACCTTGAAAGTTATCTCCCCCCCCCACCTCACTCATTCATTCCTTGGGAAAGGCTCTCCAAGGTACTTCCAAAATATATTGGTCCTGTTCCCATCATTAAATCAAAAGAGAACATTGAAACACCTGTTAAAAACTTAACCGAACAGATTAAAGCAGCCTGTGCAGCAGTTACTACTCCTGCAACTACCCGCAAGTCCATCCACTTGCCAGAAGATATTATGAATCTGATTAGAGAAAAAAATAAGGCAAGAAAAAGATATCACAACACCAGGGCGCCGCAAGACTAACGAATCTTGAACAGGTTCAACTCTGCAGTGAGAGATGCCCTTGCAGCCCATAGAACTCAACTCTGGGAAGAAAAACTAACCTCGATCTCTACTGATAACCACTCCATATGGAATCTCATCCGAAAGATTAAAAACAGAAATAAATCTCTTCCCCCCCCTCCAAACAGATTCAGGTCTCATCCACATGGATGCTGATAAAGCTGAAGCAATAGGAAATCATCTTGAAAAACAATGTAAACCTGCATACGATCACCTTGATTTTAACCATATATACAAGATCCACCGAAATGTCAGATACTCTCTCAATTCTGCTCTCGCATATTCCACTCAAATTGCACCCACCTCACCTGCTGAAATATATGCTATTATTAAAAAGTTCAAGAACAAAAAGGTTCCTGGACCCGATGGTATCTCTAACAAAGTAATGAAGCTTCTACCACGTAGAGCTATTGTCCATCTGACAAATATAATTAACTCCATCCTTCACTACAAATATTTCTCTTTCTACTGGAAACTGTCGAACATAATACCGATCCATAAACCTGTAAAAGATCTCAGATTGCCGCAAAATTACAGACCAATCAGCCTCATCTCAAATCTCGGCAAAATTGCCGAGAAGGTAATTCTTACCAGACTTCAAGATTCAATACTCCGATTAAATATCCTGCCTGAGGAGCAGTTTGGCTTCCGACAGTTGCATTGCACCACGCAGCAAATACACAGATTGGTGGAACACATCATCACGGGTTTTAACTGGCGTCAATGCACTGGGGCTGTTTTCCTTGACATAGCCAGTGCATTTGACAAGGTTTAGCATTATGGTTTGCTATACAAACTGATATCATCTGGTGTACCAGTCGGAATCATTCATCTTATAAAGGCATACCTCTACGATAGGCGCATGCAAGTCAGGATATGTGGGGTAGTCTCGACATAAAAACGCATCTTGGCCGGAGTTCCACAAGGTTCCTTACTAGAACCAATCTTATTCTCCTTATACTTGTATGATATACCACACAACCCATTATCTTCAATTAAAACTCTTTACGCTGATGATACAGCGATATTAGCCAGATCTTTAAAGCCTCACCTAGCCATCAAGAAACTGCAAGAAAACTTACTGCTAACGGGACAATACTTTTCTAAATGGCGCCTCCAAGTGAATCCCCTGAAGAGTGTAGCCATCCTATTCTCCAGAAGATCAGTGCTTCCTAAAGAAGATATTCTCCTTTTCAACACTAAAATCCGTGGAAAAATGAGATCAAATATCTTGGTGTAATACTGGACAGAAAACTGACTTTCAGCTCCCATATCAAGACTCTCTGTGCAAACACATCAAAATCCATAGCTCAGCTCTATCCGCTAATTAACAGAAATAGTAAGCTGAGCACCAGAATCAAACTTCTCATATACAAACTGATGATTCGTCCACTACTCACCTATGCTTCACCTAATATTCTCAAACTACAACGTATCCAGAATAAATGTCTCAGAGTGATCCTGGGCGCCCCATGGTTCATCCAAACTGTCCAGCTACATCGGGACACAGATGTCCCCTATATTTACACTTTCATGCAGACTATAGCAATCAAATTCTTCTCAAAAGCATCTGTGCACCCTAACAAACTGATCCAACTGGCTGCAGATTATGACGCAATGGATTATTTCAAACATAAAAGACCTAAAGCCATTCTAAACTTCAACACTGAGGACTAATCTCCTAGCCCACTCAGGGCGAACAATTACCTCATAAACTTTCTCCACTCACAGTTTCTCTCAAGATAGCCGGGAATATGAAAAGTTTTTGCTTCACCCCTTATGTCAGTAATGTTGATAGTTGATAGTACTATTTAGATGATTTTGTTCCTATTATATTAGATACCTCGAAATACCGGCATGATGGTTGTTGTTGCGAAGAATGTTTTTGATTTCAGTGGTGATTAGTGAGTTTTAGATTTTGTGAATCTTCTTTGATAGCAGAGTACAAGGTAAGACTTTGACTTTTGATGCAATTTTCCGGCCCTTGCCCTTTCTCTTCGCCATTATAAATATTTCTCAGGTAAGCATATTTGAGTACTTTTAAACATGAACAGTTTAAGTCCCGACGACTTTGTCCAATCTCTGGATAAGAAGCTGGCACTCGACCTCCTCAAAAAACTGTTGAAGAAATTTGAAGTAGAGTGGCCAGGGCTTCTAAACCTATATTCAGCGACAGAGGACTCCACAGAAGGAGACAACTCAACACCAAGGGAAGATGAACCTGATAATCTCTGCTCACACACCAAAAGACGATACAGAAACCCATGCTCGAAAAAAGCGTAAAACAGTAGAGACTCAGGTAAACGAGGGGTGCCTCCAACACTGACCTCCCCACACCCAACAATGAAAAACTTCCTCCAATTGTACTACGGGAAAAAGAACGATGGACGGCCCTCACGTCTATTATGCAAAACCACCAAATTGCCTATTCATGGGCAAAAAACGTAGACGACGGAGTTAAAATCCAGCCTGCCACAGTAGGCGACTACACACACCTCACAAAAACTATGAATGAGTTAGATATTAAATATCATACTTACTCGCTGAAGTCGGAGAAAAACCTAAAAGTTGTACTCAGGGGAGTAACAGAAAACATCTGCACAGATGAAATAACTGAAGACCTCCTCCTCCACGATCTCCCACCTGTCAAGTTCAGCAGAATGTTACGGGCCGACAAGAGTCCAATGCCCCTAGTACTCGTAGAGATACCCAACACACACAAGAACATATACAACATAACAACGATCTATGGTCTGAAAATCATAACTGAACCACTAAGGAAAAGAGCTTCATCAAGCCAGTGCCACAGATGTCAGAAGTACGGACATGCACAGAAACTCTGCAGACTACAAATGCCTCAAATGTGGACAAAACCACCCCACAGCAACCTGCTCAAAACCCAGGACCTCACCAGCCAAATGCGCGAACTGCGGGGCCCCCACATGGAAAACTACAGAGGCTGCAGTCACTACTCTAAGAATAAAACAGACAACAAAAGGAAAGAGATCTCTCAACCCTGCCCACAGGCACCAGAATCGACGGCTCCCCAGTTGTCTGACACCCAACAAAAAACAACAAAATACTCTCACAAATGGAAAATACCAACAGTCTGGAAAGCCACCGTTGAAGCAGGACATACGCCGAAGTAGCCCTCCCATCCAAAGATATCCAGCAGGACCAAATTCTTCCAAACATGACAACAGTCATCACAGCCTCATTGGAAAACATGCTTCAAGATTTCAGTAAGTCAAACCCTTCACCAAACTCCACAAAAAGATTTCTAAAAGAAACTCAAACCATCTTATCAATGCTTGTTAATGAACAAAACTAGATTTACTCCCAGACTCACATACAGATCGCCGCTTAGAACGCCAATGGCCTAATAATCAAGACACTGGAGCTTCAAGAATTCTCTCACAGATACAACCGTGACATCATTCTAAATAATGAAACTCATCTAAGACCTGCAGACAATCCAAAACTGAGAGGCTACACACTGTATAGAAATGACTGACTGGACTACAGAGGCGGGGGTACAGCCATATTTATCAGCAACTGCATCAGGCACGATGGAATACTCACCCCCCAACCTCTAACCTAGAACTCACCGGTGTCGAAATCCACACAAACTCAACTGGAAGACTTAAAAGCTACGACGCCTACAACTCCCACGCTAAGACCCCGCTATTTTCTGATTGGATGCTGTACTGGGCATAAATGAATCCATCATCGTCGCTGGGGACTTAAACTCCAAACATCCCTCCTGGAACAACAAATAAAAATGGCCGTATTCTCTTCAGCTACACACGATTAAACAACGCTGTCGTAACAGGAGCCACCGAACCAACCCACTACAGCCCAACTGGCACAGCCGACATCCTAGACATCGTTATCATACATAACATCAAATACCAGTACATCATTCAAGCACTGAACGAATTATCATCAGACCACAACCCAATCCTACTTCACTTAGAGAACAAAGACCAGCCACCTACCCCCAAACTCCATTGTCTGGGAGAAACTTAGGAAAGTGCTACCAGAACACATTGGTCCGGTTCCCCATATAAAAGCCAAGGAAGAAATAGACACGGCAATAAAGAACCTCACCAATCAAATCAATAAAGCCATAACAGCAGCCACAGTATCCACGATTACCCACAAACAAAACCGTCTCCCGAGAGAAATCATGGACTTAATAAGGGAAAAAAAACAGCAAAGAAACAGATACCACAACACTCGTGCTCCCCGGGACAAAACAGCCCTCAACAGATTAAACAAATCTGTCCGAGAAGCTCTCCAGAACCACAGGAATCAACAATGGGACAACAAGCTCACCTCCATTTCCACAGCAGATCATTCCATGTGGAAATTCCTAAACAACCTCAGGAACATAATAAATTTAGTTTAATCCTTTATCAAAGTGTGAGAAAACAAAGTTTGCGCCTGAAAGTATCTTCAGGACTGGGGTAAGGTAGTGCAACACTAGGACGACTCCTTGCAAAAGTGGAGCAAGCTACTAACACTCCTATCTCAGTATCTCCCATAATGCAAAACACATCTCCTCGCGGATATGTCTAATGTTATGCAATAAGGGAAGGCCACTACCCAGACTAGTTTCGACCTTTATTGAGGTCTCTTCAGCGGGAGCCAGGCCCAAGTGGAAATACCAGCCAGAAGCATTAGCAAGGTCATCTCTACCTATAGGAGTTACCAAATGGTGTGCCACCTTTTTACCCAAAAACGGGACAACAAGCTCACCTCCATTTACACTTGGATAAAGGATTAAACTAAATTTATTATATTCTAACCAAGTGAAAAATAAACTTTCAACAAAACCTCAGGAACAAGTGCAAATCCCTCCCCCCCTCTCCAAGCAGAACAGCACCTTGCATACACAGATGCTGACAAAGCCGAAGCCATAGCAAGAATCCTAGAGAAATAATGCAGTCCTGCATATGAGAACCTAAACATCAGCCATGTATACAAGATCCACCGTAAAGTCAGGTTCACAGTAAATCGTCCCGATGACAATTCAAGCCCTATAATGCCTACCGAAATAATCGGCATCATCAACTATCTCAAGATCAAAAAAGCCCCAGGTCCCGACGGCATCACTAACAAAGTCATCAAGGCACTACCACGCAAAGCCATAGCACATCTTGCAAACATCATAAACTCCATCCTCAAATGGCTGCACTTCCCCCAATCATAGAAAATAGCTGACATCATCCCAATTCAGAAACCAGGTAAAGACTCACACCTACCTGAAAATTACCCTCCCATCAGCCTGCTATCTAACTTAGAGAAAATAGCAGAGAAAATCATCCTCATCAGACTCCAAGATCATGTCAACCAACTAAATATCATTCTACAAGAACAATTTGGCTTCCGTCAAAATCACAGCACCACCCAACAGATCCATAGACTGGTAGAATACATCACCATAGGATTTAATTGGAATCAGCACACTGGAGCAGTCTTTCTAGACATATTAAAGGCCTTCGATAAGATCTGGCACCAAGGCCTCTTCTACAAACTTATCATCGCAAACCTTCCACTAAACATGATACACCTGATTAAATCATAACTCTCAAACAGGAGAATGCAAGTCATAATCAATGAAATAGTCTCAACCCAACGGAAAATCCTCGCTGGAGTTCCTCAAGGATCACTGCTAGCCCCGATACTGTTCAACATTTATATAGCAGACATCCCTCAAAATCCTCTCACATCCACCATCGCCCTTTATGCAGATGACACGGCTATACTAGCCAAATCCCGCCAACCACATCTCGTAACCAAAAAACTACAAGACACCATCCTGAATCTAGAAAAATGGTTTACAGACTGGCTACTACAATTAAACCCCCAGAAAAGCACAACGATGCTCTTCACAAGAAGACGAGTATCCCCCAAAGGAGACATCACCCTGTTCAACTCTAAAATTTCCTGGAAAACTGAAGCAAAATACCTCAGAATACTTCACCATAAACGATTATGCTTCAACAGTCACATCAAGAGCACATGCACCAAAGCTTCATACATTATCGCCCAACTATACCCCTTCATCAACAGACACAGCAAACTAAGCTCAAGAAACAAAATTCCACTCTACAAGACAGTGATCCGTCCCAAAATTATATACTCCTCCCCAGCCTGGAGCCATACTTCCAAGACAAACATCCTCAAGCTACAAACACTACAGAACAAATGCCTGCGAATGATACTGGACGCCACGTGGTTCATCAGGAACACCCAGATCCACCGGGACATAAATATCCCCTGCATCTCTCCACTACTACGCTCCCTAGCAGAAAAATTCTTTATGAAGACATCTACGCATCCAAACCAACTAATACAACAAGCCGGAAACTCTGACGGTAATGACCACTGGAAACATAAAAGACCGAAAGCCATCCTAACACTCAACGAGGTATAACCACTTCTGCCCACTCAGGGCGAGCTAATATAGCTCACAAATCTCTCCCATCACTGCTCCCGAAACAGAAAACAGGGAATATGAATAGCGTCAAGCTTCACCCTCTGCGCCATATATGTCCTGCGTCCTGCGTCCTACTATTTATCTTAAATCTTGCAGACTTACATCCTCTGTATACCACTTTTTGATATCTGTCAGACAGCTATCCTCTTATCCACTCTAATATTTTATAATCCAAGTCCATATTCTCCAGTTTATGCAATAGTCTTCCATGCTGTGAAAAGCTTTAGTAAAATCAAAGTATCATGGTGTATCCATTTTGCTTCTCTAGTTCAATGGTAACATTATTACTTAAAATTATAATAACGGAATTAACTCACGTAAAATATTACTTATTAGTAGAATTTTCGCCTGAGTATCACAGGCATCTCCAGTACATAAAAAAAGGTTAATTAAAACAATCATTGACAATTCCAAAGGGCGCCACCTAAGTAGCTCATGTAAGAGAACTAAACAAGGGTCATTAAGTTTCCTAACTAATTTAAAAAAACAAACAAGCATATGCCAGCGAAGGTTGGTCGACTGATAGAGCTTCTGCTGCAAATGACTCAGCAAAAAAAGTTAAGCAAGTTTGAGCGCGGTTAGTAGTTGTAAGGGGTTTAAAGAGTTAAAGTACTCTTTAACTCTTTATTCGGGTTAAATAAAGGGGATAGACGTAGACCATCGGATCTGTTTAAGTTGGGAGAGAGTCCTTCACAAAAGTCAATTCCTCATGGAACGACTTTATAAAGAAACATGTGAAACTTTACTTCACTTGTCCAACTTAAACAGATCCGATGGTCTACGTCATCACAATGTAGCACCGAACCCGAATCTTAATGTTAAATGTTTTATCTTCGCTTACCTCTATATTAGCTAAAACTATCTGCGTTGAAAACGCAAATTTTTAGGGATGTTGTTATTGCAAAACTTTGCGAAACATTTATAATCGGATTCGAAATTTTTTGAATGAGATTCAATTCATTTTAAAAGCGTGGATCTGATTATAAAATCTCCGAAAGTGCATTAATTAGCCAATCTTATGCGGAGTTGGCAGCATCGAGAAACACTGACCTTAGATGCTTTGACGTAATCTACATGATTACTACCTGTACCACGAGAAGGTGTTGTTGTCCACCTTCAGCTTCAGCATATAGGAGTTAAAAAAAAACAAAGAAAAACAGTGGCCTTCAAAGTAAAATAACCTTGCCATAATGATAATATTCACAGATAATGAAATACCAGAACAAACATCTCATTTTAACTGCTCTAGGATACGAGATAATGCATGATAAGAGTAAAAATGTGGAGAAGAAAACGAAAAATTCAGTTATATCAAATTAGTTCCATATAGCAGATTAATTCTATATAATAGATTATAGTAGCCATTATCATGTTCAATATATAAAAGGTATTCAAAAAATTATCCTGACTGTCATGTCAAGGAAAATATTCAGAAAATATCTCCCCACTTACGGTATAGTCAAAACCAAAATGTGGGTTCGACCAGTTTAAAGATATTTCACAATTGCAGAAACGTTATGTCTAACGACCAAGTGGAAAGAAGGAAAAGTGTGTATACAGTTATTATTATTATGATTATTATTGTTATTATTATTATTATAAAAAACCTCAGTGGAGTCAAAGCTCATCGTGAGAGGTTATACATACAGTTTTATCATATGGCGCTTTAAATATGTCCACCGTCTCTGCTCTCACCACACTCTCAGGCAATGTATTCCAATCACTCACCACTCTCCAAGCAAAATCCTGCTCCTCACGCCCTTGCTCGCACTTTCCTTATACAGCTTCCAGGGATGACCTCTTCTTCTCTTCCTAACTTTTCCTCTTCTATGCAAAACCTCTCTGACATTAATCTGGTAATAACTTCTTAACAGCTTATATGTCTCGATTATATTCCCTCTTCTGCTTCTATCCACCAATTTTGCAAATTACATTTTATCAATCTGTCTTCATACTCAATCTTCCAGAGACCAGAATACACCTTAGTCATTCGTCTCTGAATCTTTTCCAAACCATCTTCATCTTTTTGAAAACCAGGTAACCAAATCTGCGCACACTAATCCATATATATAATATATATACAGGGTGTTCGGGATAAATTTGACATATTTATAATTAATTATAGTTTTCCGTAAGTTACATGTATTAACACACACTTCTCTTCATTTAAAAGTTTGGACCCTTCTTCATTCATATACAAGATGTCAGAAAGGATGGATAGCTGGAACCCACCTGAATCATGGAAGAGAATAACTTGTATCATGATGATTCGTGCCCGCCATCAAAATAAGGATATTACGACTGCTGCCCAATGCTCCCTGAATACAGTAAAAACAATCAGGCATGAACTAGAGACTTGCAATGGTGACTACGAGGATGTAGCAAGAAGAAAGATCCCTAGCAGACGATCTGATTGCGTTCGTACAGCAGAATTCCTCGCAAATCTGCAGGAACAGGTGTTGAAGAACCCTTGCATTGGAATTCGGGCTTTGTTCGTGGAGTTGCTAACTGTAGTCAAGCCCTGGATAACAAGGGTAGCCAATGGTAGGCCGTATGTATGGCAGCAGGATTCGGCCCCTTGCCACACCTCTGGGAAAAGTCAAAAATGGTTGTCTGAAAATTTCTACGACTTCACCAGTCCAAATGTTTGGCCTCCAAACTCCCCAGACCTTAACCCCATGGATTATTTTGTATGGGGCGCAGTTGAAAAAGACACCAATCGCACTTCCAGTAATACAAAAGCCCAGTTAATGGATAAAATTAAAACAGTTTTTGCGGCCCTTCCCAGGGAGACTGTAGCATCAGCTTGTTCGAGGTTCCGAAGCAGAATTGAAGCTGTGATCGATGCTAATGGTGGTTATTTTGAGTAAATCTTGTTGATAGTATTGTAATTAACCCTGCCTGTAATGTTTTTTTGTCAATTCTTTAAATTTAATAGATACAAAGAAGATTTTCTTTTTCCTTACGAAACTGTCAAATTTATCCCGAACACCCTGTATATATATATATATACGAGGGCAGTCTGAAAAGTTCTCGGCCTCGGCAATAGATGGCAACACAATCGGCAAGATTTTTTTTCTAAGTTGCGACACCTGTCGTAAGCATCCACGTGACGTTGCAAGTCATTCTATTAAGTAGTTTATTTTATACAGCTGTCTGTAACAAAAGTGTTGTTTGTATCCCTTTGAAATGGATAAATTTGAGTATCATGTTGTTATAAAATTCTTTATAAAAGAAGGTTTAATGCCAAAATAAATTCATTCAAAGTTCATATCAAATTCATTCAAATAAATTCATTCAAAGTTCAAAGTTCATATCAAAGTGTGAGAAAACAAAGTTTTGGCCTGAAAGTATCTTCAGGACTGGGGTAAGGTAGTGCAACACGAGGATGACTCCTTGCAAAGGTGGAGCAAGATACTAACACTCCTATCTCAGTATCTCCCATAATGCAAAACACATCTCCCTGCGGATATGTCTAATGTTATGCATTAAGGGAAGGACCACTACCCAGACTAGTTTCGACCTTTATTGAGGTCTCTTCAGTGGCAGCCAGGCCCAAGTGGAGATACCAGCCAGAAGCATTAGCAAGGTCATCTCTACCTATAGGAGTTACCAAATGGTGTAACTGCTATAGGCAGTTGAACAAAGGACAAGGCATTCTTCTGCTTCGATGGGCTGTAGAGTTTAAACGTGGCCGTACCAGCCTTGAAGGTGGTCCACGCGAAGGATGTCCAAAACGTGTAACACCAGAAATCATTGATCAAGTGCACGATATGGTATTGGATGACCGGCGAGTCAAATTGCGTGAAATTGTTGAGGCTATAGGGCATTTCAAAGAACGTGTAGGATATATTTTGCATGAAAAATTGTATATGAAAAAGCTTTGCACAAGATGGGTGCTGTGCTTGCTCACAACAGATCAAAAACGCACTCGCATGAAAATCTCTGAACAGTTCTTGGAGCGTTTTAACAAGAATAAAACTGATTTTGTGCTGTTTTTTTACTTTACTATCGATGAAACGTAGACACCAGAATCCAAACAGCAGTCAAAGCAATGGACAGAAGCCGGTTGCTCAGCGCCAAAGAAGACAAAGTCGGTACCATCAGCAGAAAAGGTCATGACATCGGTGTTTTTGGATGCTAAAGGCATTTTGTTTATTAATTATCTTGAAAAGGGTAATATTATTCCGATCTTTTAACCAGACTAGATGAAAAAATGTGTGAGAAAAGACCCGGTTTGCAGAAGGAAAAACATCAGTTTTCATCAGGACAATGCACCTGCCACAAAGTTGTCAATGGGAAAATTAAGGTAACTGCACTGTGAATTGTTGGAACATCCACCCTATTCCTCCGATTTGGCTCCTTCTGACGTCTCTCTCTTCCCAAAACTAAAACTCTTCCTCGCTGGTCAGAGTTTTTCTTCGAATCAAGAGGTGATTGCAGCTGTAGAAGGGTGTTTTGCAGATCTTACTGAGAAACACTACAGGGACAGGACAATGCGCTGGAGTATCACTGGAATAAATGTATTAGTCTTAAGGGAGATTGTGGAGATTATGTCGAAAATTAAAAATAATTTTGACATTAT
The DNA here is from genome assembly GCF_054136105.1 of Typopeltis vanoorti. NCBI lineage: Eukaryota > Metazoa > Arthropoda > Arachnida > Uropygi > Thelyphonidae > Typopeltis > Typopeltis vanoorti. The sequence goes on from NC_143573.1 coordinate 21,054,545, forward strand.
AAATTCGTTTTTTTATTGTTAGGCCGAGAACGTTTCTGACTTACCTATAATTGTCAGTCCTTACTGCTGAATTTTTATTCAGTTTGTGTACAACCCTAATACCTCCTCTTCATAACGATTGTCTTCATTCATTGCAGACGTAGCAGTGAACTTAATGTTGCATACACCAGGTTGATAGCTTTTAACAAAATGAGCACTCACTAGTTGAACAAAATCTTCTGCATCTGTCATCCTCACATCATCTGCATTAAGAAGAATTATTCTTCCATATTCATTCTTTCTTTTACTTGCAAACAAATCGATAGAATTCTTCTGTGTGGTTTCTAACTTGCAGAGCAGTTTCTTTTCATACTCAGACTTAGCTTTTCGTACAACAGTTGTGACTATTCCAGCCTACTCCTTATAATTGTCATAACGGACATCACACTTATGCGCGCTGTATTCCCTTCTGTATTACTAAAGGAATACAGAGCACATAAGTATGATACTGCTGAAGGGATGGGGGGGGGGTATCGCTATATGACAAACAGTTTTGTTGTGCTGTGCTACAGCAACAATAGACTGTTTATGAATTCCATCATTTTCACGATCGGCCGATGTGTGGAGACTTCTCCACACATCGGTCGATCCGTACAAGAGGCTCTTCAAGAACATTTCACGGAAGCTAGAGTGATCATCCGTGCATTTCCTACTGTATGGCCGCGTCGTTCATTTCATCTAATCTCCCAAGTGATGTCTTACTCTGGATATTCCTCAAAGACATGGTTTATCAGGATCATCCCGTAACTGGTAACGTAGGATGTGGGCAACATCAGTTCTGACAAACTGCGTTCTGTTATTGAACACACTGTGCAAAGGATGCAGTTTGTGACATATCGGAGAAAGTCAGCACTTTAACAGTATAGCCCGTGAATGCATTATAGAAGTGGGTAAGAGTGGGTTATTTATGCTTGTGTTTCTTTTATCTTCTTATACACAAAAAATTTACTAGATCTATATTCAGTATATCATACTGTACCCCTGGTGGTGAGTTTTGGAACCACTCCCCCCCCCCCCCCAGATATCGCTTCTGTACGACGCACAATGCATTCTGTATTTGCATTAGCAGGTGGTGCTCCACAAGGCATTAAACAGGAATATTTTAATTTTAATCAGTTGAAACAAGAGATCAAGATGAAAAGCGGTGCATTCGAGGCTATCTGATACAAGATGGAGGCTAAATTACATAGTCGTTGCTGATATAGACCAGGAAATGTAAAAGATAACATAGATGTTATTCATCGACAAATGAATTCAGTGAATGGTAATAAAAAGGTAATAATTATTATAAGGCACTTCGACTATGTAACATACACCAAGGAGCAAAAGTTACATGGGCGAAAGGAAATGATATTTATGTTGTTACTAAGGAATAAGTACCTAAGGCAGCATGCGTTGGAAGGTACTGCGGAGGCCGGGGAGCTATCATGTAGTTTTGACCTATGAGTTGGATAAACGTGGAAGTTTCAGTAATGGAGGTGTACATATGGAATGATAGAGTTAGTAATCACAGAAGTTGCAAAATAAAAGAAAAAAAAAGGAAAGAAAGCTTGTGGAGGACATTTAAATAGAAGGTGATCAGCAAGTTCGTAAGTAGTATAAAGCAAAAGCTAGAAGAGTTATCGATATTGCAAGGAAGGTGTAATTAAACTGCTAGAAGAAATTATCACAGTAGGCAGATTTTTCAGTATGTAGCAAGTAAAAAGAAGAAGAATGACTGTGGTAGAATAATTTTGATGAATGCTGATGGTAGTGAAGTGACTGAAGCAGACGAAAGAGAGAAAGAGATGAACTAGTCGTATGCAGGGTAGTATGGAATGTTAATGTCAATACAGATATAGGGGTAGATGGGCTATCACTGCGTATTACGAGATTGTGTTAGAGGATTGCTAGTGCCTCTGATTATTTAGCTTGAGTCTCATCTCTGGTAAACTCCCATGAGAGTAGGAAGGATATATAGTTCAGTTGCATAAAAGAGGTACTACATTTAAATATTTTGGGCATAGGATGGCATATTGGTGAGGCATTGTCATTCGACACACTTCACTAACTCATTCACCATTTTATAATAAAGAAAAAACGTTGATCCTCACCCGTGCTTAACACACATATTCTTAATAAACTCCTGGTGATAACTCTCTTTCTTAGTAATCCTTTTTACAAAGTATTGCAATATTTCTCCTTTATTTTTTCTGTAAAATCCCTTCACCAATTTATATGTATCTATTATATATCTTTTTCCTTCCATTTGAATCTGATAACAGATTGATAATATATTCTCTGATTTAAACACCGTGTATATAATTCAAATCAGTTTTGTAATATGATATTGGTTTTAGCCTCTGCACACTATATCTCCATGAAATTCAGAACCAGACCTGTTCATTGCAGTCAATATAGATTATGTGAATCTGATTGAGCTCTCATAAAGAGAAAAAATAACACCTTTATTAAAGTTCGTTAGCATACTGCTCAACAAAGCAATATATCTTCCGATCTTCAAGTTCCATATTTTATAACATCTAGCTTCCCATCCACTCAGCAACAAGAAGGCTAATAGTCCAGCCAATATAATATACAATGCAATCTCTTCTGTCTATATTCAAAAACCTTGCACTTGGAAACAAACAGGTATGTATCCTTAAGTGACACTATAACAAAGTCATTTCTTACCGTCCTAACTTTGAATTTTCAGAAAACGATTGTACACCCACCTTTAAATCATCCTCGATATCCTAATAAACAAATTAAAGATGAATTCTTAGTTTCGTAATGACTCCCAAGAAGCTAAGTCTACAGAAGGAAAAAAATGATCGTTTCGATTTTAGTCTGATGGGAAATATTTTTTATTGGTCAGTCGAATTAGTAAATGTCTGTTAATTATTATTAACAGAGATTTACTAATTATGATTAGAATTATGATTATAATTATATGTATTATGATTAGAAATGCAAAATAGTTGCAACTATGGCAGTATTCTTTTTACTTATCATCTTGTTCAACTTAACGAAGGCAGAGTTGAGTTATTTATCAATTTAGAAAAGTTACGGCTAAAAGAGCACTGTCTGATCCCTTTGATAATGAAAAAAGTCTTAGGAGATTTGTTTAATTGATCATTTGAGTCATAAATTCAACAGCAGTCCAAAGATATTTTACTAGTCTTCAATGTTTATCATTCATTAATGGTGCCAGCTTATCATCAGTTCTCAATCATCCTAAATTATTAATAACTTGTGGTGAGATATAATTGTTAAAGGCCTTCGCAAGTACGCTAATATCACAGTGTTAACAATTCAAGAACATCTTGTCAAATTAAACGGTATTCCTCTTTGTCCACGGTAATAATGTCATCTCGAAGATACAATGCTAAAGCCACTGTCACACTTCTAAATTTTCAAAGAAGTGTATATCGCCCTTCGATCCATTGCCTGTCTCAATTGCTTTGTATGTAATACTCTTTGAGATCTTTCATCCTCTTATCCATGTTGCCAACTCCTTACCCACCGTAATTTCAATAATAATTTATAGAACACAGTTTTCAGTCCTACGTCTTTGCTAAGTCCAGTAATATCGCCTCGTAATGACTGCTATTATCTTAAGTTTTTGTCAAATTTACACCCACGACGAGTTCTGAACCTACCGAACATTATAAATGTAAAACTTAGCTAAGAGTAAGATGATCCTGAAATCCTACTTTTGAGGCCGAACATAAAACTTTTTTTCCCCAAGCTGCTCCAACCATCTAGTAACTGACTGACGATCTCAATGACATTCCCCTACCACCTAAAAACGTTCGCAAATATCCGCTGCACGCTTTCTAATCCATGGCGTGTTGGTTGGCGAGCGAACGGGTCATCCTGGCCACCATGCACCTTCATTCCCTCTAGGAACTATGCATACAGTTCCCAATCCTTTCATAACAGTAATAATTTCATATTGAGAATAGATTCTTGTTTTGGCATCTTGGAAAGAAGCCAACGACACTCCCCATTGGAAAGGTGCATCGTGAACTTAAGGAGTCACGTGTTTGTAGCTGGTATTAATAGGAGAAATATGATGTTCCTAAGTCAGTGCAACTGTGGACAGCTGTGAAATTACTGCGAGAAATGAACTGAGAGTGTTTGTGAGAGGATGTCATGTTGCTGGCCTATCTATTCGGCAAACGGCAATGTTGAGATATTGAGCCACTCCAGGTCAACAATCAGTGACGTTATACTGAAACGGAAGCTCAAGAAGTCAACTACAAATTCTACATGAACTGGACGACCCATCCCACTCACCAAACATAACCGTAGTATTCAATGAAGGATAACATGTAAAAACCGCCATTCTTCGGCAGACACGTTGAATACGGAGTTCGGGACATCTACTGGAACACCAGTCTGCACAAAATCATTCAGAACCGAAGCTCACAACATGGGTTTCATAGTAGGGCCGCAATATGCAAGTCCCACATTACTAAAACGAACATGCAGCGTAGTCGTCAGTGGTGCAACGAGTGTGTACAGTAGGATGTGGAAGTTTGGAAAGCTGTACTATAGAGCGACGAATCACGCTAAACCCGCTATAGAGCATATGGACGGATGTGGGTGTGGCGTATGGACAGTGAACGTCTCATACCAGAATGTTTAACCCAAACTATGAGATTCAGAAGTGGCGGTCTGATGGTACAGTCCTGTTTTTTATGGTTTTGCCTCGGACCTCCGTTTGTGGTGCTACGAACATTGAACTCCGTGAGTTATCTGAACATTCTGGAAAATGCAATGTTTCCTACTTTGTGGTGTTACTACAGAAATAACAAATTTTCTCTCAAAAAAATTTGTAATTTCTGTAGTAATACCACAAATCACCTTTTATTACGATGACTTGGTAAAATCATCGTAATGAAGATAATCAGCGTAATGAAGCTAATCGTAAATCAGCGTAATAGAGCTGACTGTTTTCCGAAAAGGTGGAATATCTCGGGTGTTTATAACCAGTGGAAATATGACCCATATTGTTGGTCTAAGAGGCGTAACTGTGGTTCTAAGAGTATCAGAAACGAGATCGTGGTCCTCTGAGAAGGATTCTACGGACAAGCAGTACTTCCTGTGCAGCAATTGACTGAAGCATTTAATGAAGGCTATTCCAACTCATATCTCAACGGACTACGTACAGCAAATTGAAGTGGGTTTGTATTTGCAGTCGCATTTCTATACGAAAACCACGGATTTCTGCGAAGTTTTTAAGTTCAATGGCCAGTATGTATCTTCACGATTGTTTCTATATTTAAAATATCATTTAATGTCAGATTCGAACCCGCAGACGATACGCTGGAGATCGTATCGGCTACGGTTTCGAATCTTGCCGTAGGCATGGATGTTTGTGATTGTCTGTGAAAATACCAGTGGTGGTGGTGGACAGTAGATTGCTTTGGGGTAGATGATAATGGTAGTTGCGGTTCTTTGTAGTTGGTGGATTTTAGTAGTGCCCTCCTTCGATGAGTCTGTTGGACTCCCTGGAGGTGTCACATAATAATAATAATAATAATAAATATCTGCTATGGTAGTACGCACCGTATTTCTAATGTGAAATGTATCACAGCCTAGTTGTATTTCTTGGCTATGTACCGTAAATGTTTTGTAGTTAATAGTGAGATTCATATTTACATATATTTTGATATTAACTTTTTAATAATTATTAATGTAACCCTGAGTTATTCTACACTGCATATTTTTAGGTTAGCTCTTTGTTTAGAAATAAATGGTAGATCTTTTCATTTGGTTATAAATCGCTTTAGGCTTCAATTTCACATTTCCATATTTCGAATAAAAACTACGTAGACACGGCAATGAAAATAAGTAATTTACTCATTAATTTTCCCAAATCATTCTGGCATTATCAAATGCGTTTTGAAACCTAAGGGTTCAGCGAAGACTGAAAATCTGATAATCAGAGTGACAATTAGAGGATAGAGCTTATTTTTTATTTATTTGTTTGTTTGTTTTATTATAAGTTCAATTCCTATAGAAAACTAAAGGAACTTCTCTGATCCTTTTTTTCAGCCAGTTCTTTAGCCCATTTCACATACAATTTTGCTTTTTTTTCATCTAAACTCAATTCTAAATTCCTTGTCTCAGAAAAACATCGACCGTATAACTCGTTATTTCATGCAATAGTACGTATTTTAACATTCCTGTTGTTGATGGAACTTGTTAGTTTAAAATATTCTGCTAATTAGAAATAAACTATCTTTCTCTCCCTCCCTGCGATGCCTTGAAAATTATCATATACCCGTGAACTCAACTATTTGTGATGGCCAAAAAGAAGGCCCAGAGGCTTTTAAAAAATTAGTTTGGGTTAAAACACCGCCTCCTACTCTCATTTATTTATTTAAATTTCTAATTGTGGTCAGTGTACCTCTTCAGTAATCTCATCAGTAACGTTGAAATGATACATAATGCAGAAATGCATAAACGAATGACGTTTATTTTGAAGAAAAATCCATCTTAACTTTTTGTTTTGTTTTTTATTTTTTATTTTCACAAAAAGACCATTTCCATTGCATTCCTGATGACAATCAAGAATTTAATGGATAAATGTAAAGAAAATCAGAAGTGGTTGAATAAAATGACTATAATTAATTATAGTCATAGAATACATTTGTTAAAAATATCTGTGGTTTATTTATAAAATAAATAAATAAATATATATATATATATTTTTTTTTTTTTTTTCTGTGGAAATAAACGTTTTCTTCTAAAATGTATTGCACATCCAAATTAATTTCGCAAAGAAAAAAAAAATCTGTTAGATTGCCAGTATTTATATCGACAATTATATGCTCAATGAGAGAAAGAAACATGTTCTAGAATTTTGCTTTTATTGATGTTTTTTTTTTAATACAGCTGATTCATACACAATTATTTAATCAGAGCTTGTAATCATGTTGATTTCTTTCAATGTGACTTTAATAATAATAATAATAATCTGTTGTGTCGAAAATCCCGATTAATTTTCACTTCTGTTCTCCGGATAATTCTTTTGCAGTGTCGAACAACTCCTGTTGTTTATCAGCTAAAAGTAAAGCATCAATACATTGGGGGAAGTAATCATTTCGGAAACAGTTGGACCTACAATGAAAATAATGATTATGAGCTTCATGATATGGGAACAATCGTAATAAATAATCTTTTAATTAAGTATCGTTTACAAATGAAGTAATGTGTAGAAATTTATCTAATTGTCCAGATTTTTTTTTTGTGTGTGTAGGCGTGTGTGCGTGCGTTTCTCATAATGTAAAAACACAGCCTAGGGGCTGTGTTTTTACATTATGAGAAAATATCAAGGATAGTGAGGGAGCTTGCTCCACCTTTGATACGAGTTGCCTTGGTGTTGTACTGACAAGTGGTTACTTACACTTGGATTTGCCGATAGTTTTTCGGTATGAAACTCATAGATCTTAGTTCTAGTTCTTAGAGTTTCGCTTACTGGCAGATAACATCAAAGGATTTGTATCCCCTTCATTATTATTAAGGTTGCCAGAAAAATAGCCTTTCGGCTTTCATTCGAAATAAGTATAGTTGCCTCCCAAATTAGGACGAATGAAGAATAGAGAGAGCACAGTCTCCTGGAGAGAATCGATGCATAATTAAATTTATGTCTAAAAATTCAGAAATCTTTCTTGCAAAAATGAGTGCGTACAAGTCTGGTTTTGATATTGTTACTAATAACGGTTTATGCATAAAATGCTTTGCACCTCTTAATAGAAACAAAGAAATTTTCTTAATATAAATTCAGATATTTCCTCCGATAGAAAAATGAAACACGTTTCTCTAAGTTTTGCCAAAAATGATAGTAGATCATTTTTGGCAAAAATGATCTTTTGTTTAGTAGATAGAACAACCAGGCGAACTTAATTTCAGCTGAAGTGAATTGAGTTTGATTATTCTGGATTAAGTTGAATTAATGGGTATTGTCCAGCCAAAATGATTGCCAAAAATGATCTACTACCATTTTGCCAAAAATGATAGTAGATCATTTTTGGCAAAAATGATCTTTTGTTTAGTAGATAGAACAACCAGGCGAACTTAATTTCAGCTGAAGTGAATTGAGTTTGATTATTCTGGATTAAGTTGAATTAATGGGTATTGTCCAGCATGACCGCAAATGCTAGTTCACTTCAAACTGCAGGCCAAAACAGAAGTTATTGAAAATAAAGATACTCTTTCAGACACTTCGACACATTTACCAGTATATGATAGATGTTTCTTTTTTGTTCATTAGCGAGAGAAAGTATTTTATCAGAATAGATTAATATCTTAAGTGGTCTAAACTTTCAATGTCATGTAGCTTCTATTATTGCAGATTAAGGAGCACCTTCAAACAGTCCTCCTAGCGGCTGTTGTTTACTTTATTATAATATGATTACAGCATAAGATGATATTGGATTCATAGATTAGTATAAATTAAGAAATAACATAGTTGAACATAGACCCAAACTTGTACATTATCAGTAAAGCGAAGAATAAATAAAACGCTAAAATAATTCATTAACAGTATATTACAGAAAATGGAAAAGGGAAAACAACTCAATATCTAGACAATGAATAAAATGTCTGAATAGAAATGAAAACTTAGAAAAGTATTGTGAAAAGTATATATATATATATATATATATATATATATATATATATATATATATATATATATATATATATATATATATATATATATAGACAATCTGAAAACAGTATAACCGTTTGCTATACAAATAACCCCACAAATGAAGATAGACACACTACTATTTGCAGATGATCATATACTATTAGCTACATCAGAAGATGATATACAAAGATCATTAAAATAATTATATAATGTCCCAAAACATTATAATATGACAATATCAAAATAAAATAAGAAGTAAAACAGTGATAGATAATAAACTCTTAGAATAAGTAGATACTTTCAGATACTTGGGATGTAATTTGTCATAAGAAAAAGAAACTGACATAGACACTAAAATATCAAACTTTATCAAAATAAATGACATAATAAATATTATATTTAAGCCATCCCTAGTACAAAAACACACTAGAATCAGATTACATAATGTCTTGTCAAAACCAACTCTACTATGCGGAAATGAAACATGGACCATAAAAAGGAAAGATGAAAAACGAACTCAAAGAGCAGAAATGAAATTTCTCAGAAAAACAGATGGATATACCAAGTGGGACCATAAAACAAATGAAGAAATCTTACAATCCCTGAATCTAAAACCAATTAATTTCTACATAAGACAGTATATAAACACAGATGGATAGAACATTTAAATAGAACGGACAACAGCAGACTACCAAAAATATTATACAGATACAAAATAAGTGGAAAAAGAAGAATCGGAACACCAAGAAAAAGATGACATGGGACCGGAACAAGCTATCTGGCCTAAAATCCATGTTAGGAAGAAGTAGAGGAGGAGGGTACAGAATAGGAATATCATACCGGCTGCTTTAAATAACGATAAACCCCTAACCAGAAAATTCATTTCATATTGCACACAACACACATAACCTTTATCAGTTCTGTTGATGCTTATGATCTTCAGTAACTGTCTCTGGAGGGGGCGGGGGTAACCACATAAGAAACTCTCAATTTCTATACGTTCATGTACATCAGGGGTGTCAAACTGGCGGCCTGCAGGCCGCGTGCGGTCCCCAAAGCAATTTCGTGCGGCCCCAGACGCCTCAAGGAAAGATTTAAAAAAAAATGATTGCTTTTTATAATTAAACAGAAATACCGTATTTACTCGAATATAACTCGCCCTCGCATATGACTCACACCTCTCTACCCTGATTTTACTTTATGAAAAAAGAAATTAAAAATTTTTGCATGTACTGTACATCGTACACGAAAATAAAGTTTAACCACTTTCAACTGGGAACAATAACTCGCTCCGCGCTGTAAACAACATGCCTTCCCCAACTGCAATTAGAGACAACTGGTATGAAAACGGCACTAACTAATGAATCACATGTCCCCTCCCACATTAATCATGCTGTTTAGACTTAAGCAAAACCATATGTTTCACCGGCAAACACAGTATCTAACTAAAATCTATTGTTTTTAGTTAGATGTGTCTGAGTGCCCCTCTAACTCAAACACAAAGCTGCAATAAAATTCGTAAACGTGTTAAAACTAAAACATATAGAGTGAATGTTGTTAAGACAGTTTCAGATATTATAGAATTTGGTGTTGAAGAGAATTAGCGTTTCAGGTCAAAAATGTCAGCTTGACTTTGTGTTTTGGTAAAACGATCTTTTGTTAATACCGCACCAATCATATCCACATCTTCATAGCTGTTCTATCTCTATTGTTCTATCTCTAATACCATTGCTGCCTATTTCACGTTCTGCTTTCACTTCTCAGACATTCGTGAAGGGTGTTCATTAGGAATTTAAATTTTGTAAATTACTTGTAATTTTTACTTGGAATAATGGGAAAGAAGATGACGCTATTTGGATAGATGACTTTGACAATGCACACAAGGAAACCGTTCTGGAGGCCGGAAGTAGTTATAACGAAGAGGAGATTCTTGGTACGTCATTCCCATTTTCAGTTTTTTTTCTGAAAACTTTAGTTTCTAAAAATCCCCGCATATATCTCGCACCATGATTATTTAGCTTTAATTGGGGGGGGGGGGGGAGTGCGAATTATGTTCGAGTAAATACAGTATCGATTTATTCGTTTTCATACGCCATTTATAGTTACAATATGAATGCAACGACCTGCTATAATATAATTGCAGTAATAAACATTTATATCGCAATTTCAATGTTAGATCCGATCCTAATCATTCGTAAACTATATAGTTACAATATGGATGCAACAATCTGCTGTAATATAATTGTAATAATAAAACTTTATGTTGCAATTTCAATGTTAGATCCGATCCTAATCAGTTTACAGCACGCTGCTGGTAGCGTACTGAAAAAGTTGAATTCTATTGGCTGCCAGCTGTTCACGTGACGCGCAGCATACGCACTCATGGGAATTCAGCTATGAGTTTATAATTGCCTACTACAGTCAATCAGTGATCTTGAAGTCAATGCGCCGAACACGATACAACGACAATCTAGCAGTGAGAGAATCCCTTTTCTTATTTAAAATAAAGAGCCAATAGGCTTCATTTCGGCGATGTAAACATTATTTAAATTAAGGGGATATTAAATCTCACATTGTTTTAAAACCGAATAAGAAACTCAAAGATCGGAATCAAAGAGTTTCATGCCGAATATAGTAACTATAAAAGTATCGGAGACTACTAGCGTAAGCTAAAGCACGTAGTTCAAGTACGTAGTACAAACCAGGGCAATTCTTTGATTCCGATCTTTGAGTTTCTTATTCGGTTTTAAAACAATTTGGGATTTAATATCCCCTTAATTTAAATAATGTTTACATCGCCGAAATGAAGCCTATTGGCTCTTAATTTCAAATAATTTATGGGTGCACCTTTTCGACAACTCGTATAGTAGAGTATATAAGTTCTTTTCGCTATATCCTTAGTATTATATTTGGTCTAGCTACTCACTGATGAGATCTCAATAAAGATCGAAACCGGTCTGGGTAGTGACCTCCCACCATAATGTATAACATCATAGATCTCCTAGGAGATGGGTTTTACATTATACATTATGTGAAAACACTAAGAATAGCGATCAGAACTTTCTCCACCTTTACTACGAGTTGCCCTAGTTTGTACTACGTACTTGAACTACGTGCTTTAGCTTACGCTAGTAGTCGCCGATAGTTTTATAGTTACTGTATTCGGCATGAAACTCTTTGATTCCGATCTTTGAGTTTCTTATTCGGTTTTAAAACAATTTGGGATTTAATATCCCCTTAATTTAAATAATGTTTACATCGCCGAAATGAAGCCTATTGGCTCTTAATTTCAAATAATTTATGGGTGCACCTTTTCGACAACTCGTATAGTAGAGTATATAAATTCTTTTCGCTATATCCTTAGTATTATATTTGGTCTAGCTACTCACTGATGAGATCTCAATAAAGATCGAAACCGGTCTGGGTAGTGACCTCCCACCATAATGTATAACATCATAGATCTCCTAGGAGATGGGTTTTACATTATACATTATGTGAAAACACTAAGAATAGCGATCAGAACTTTCTCCACCTTTACTACGAGTTGCCCTAGTTTGTACTACGTACTTGAACTACGTGCTTTAGCTTACGCTAGTAGTCGCCGGTACGTTTATAGTTATACCATATTTGGCATGAAACTCTTTGATTCCGATCTTTGAGTTTCTTATTCGGTTTTAAAACAATGTGGGATTTAATATCCCCTTAATTTAAATAACCCTTTTATTATTATTTTTTATTTTTATTTGCAATAGTATCGTGCACTGGTCTACAGTTTTGTGCGGTTTTATTGAAACATTTTTATAAAAATTGTTAATAATATTAATACTATATTTATTCACCGAGGCAATGTCGCTTTCCAAGCCAACAAGAAAAAGAAAAATTGCTCATGAGAGGAGAAAATTTCAACAAAAAAGGAAATTAAATTTCTTCTGCACTGAAAAAGGACAAAATGGTGTGCATTATTTGTAACGAAACAATTAATGTAGCCAAAGAATATAATATAAAAATGCACCACGATAAAATTCACAAAGAACAATATTCACGCTTTGAGGGTAAACTGAGAGAAGAAAAATTAAGAAGTATGAATAATTCACTTTAAAGTCAACAACAAGTATTTTCAAAAATTATGAAAGATAATGAATCAGCAGTGAGAGCCAGTTATGAAATCAGCTATTTATTGGCGAAACATTCCAAACCTTTTAGTGACGGTTCCTTGGTTAAGGAATGTATGATAAAAGCAGCCGAAAATGTATGTCCCAAAAATGTGCAAGTATTTCGCGATATTTCTTTGTCCAAAAATACCGTGATCGAAAGAATAACCGAAATGCAGATAATCTGCGTGACCACTTGCAAGAAATATCCGCAAACGTACAGTGCTTTTCAATTGCACTTGACGAAAGTTTCGATATTCACGACGTGGCTCAAGTTGCTTTGTTTCTTCGGGCTTGCGACGACAATATGAATATTATTGAAGAGTTCTTGGAAATGATTCCCATTCATGGAACCACTACAGGGGGAAGACATTTTTGACGCCGTGTTGGGCATGTTTGAAAAATATTAACTTCCTCTGAACATGCTCGTAGCAGTGACAATCGATGGTGCTCCAGCAATGACAGGCAAAAATAAAGGTTATGTGTCAAGACTTGCCGCAAAGTTATAGGAAATGTATCCAGACATTCCAAAATTAAAATCTTTCCACTGCATTATTCATCAGCAGGTCCTGTGCTCCAGAATGTTGGAAATGAGCAGCGTACTTAAGCCTGTGACAAATATCGTGAACTTCATTCGATCCAGAGGCCTCAATCACCGCCAATTTGCACAATTTCTAAAAGATTTGGAGAGTGAATTTGAAGGGCTACTTTATTACACAGAGATTCATTGGTTATCTTGTCATAAGGTTATAAAAAGCTTTTTTTACTTTTAGAGGAAATAAAATTGTTCCTAGAAATGAAAAATCATGATGTTGCATTTCTTAATGATCAGACATGGGGATCTGGCATTCTTAGTTGATATTATAGGACATTTGAATGATTTAAATGTCAAACTTCTGGGGAAAGATCAGTTAATAACACATGTTTGATGCACTGGCAAGTTTTAGATGTAAGTTAGTTTTGTTTCAAAATCATTTAAAAGGGAATATTCTAAATTACTTTCCTATGTGTGACCAGTTGAACAATAAGAATCAAAGTTTTACCTTTTCTCAATATTGTCCCAAACTAGAAAAGATAAAAGAAGACTTTGATAGGCAATTTAAAAATTTCAAAGAGCAAGAAGAAGTTTTTTCGCTTTTTACGGATCCTTTTCCTTTAATTTCGAAAAAGCTCCTATTTGTATTCAAACGGAACTTATTGATTTCCAAAACGATTCCATTCTAAAAGCGAAATACCAAAACGTTGGTGTACCAAAAATATACAGTTATTTAGGTCAAAAATATCCGGAAATAAAAAAGTTTGCAGCAAATATCCTATGTTATTTTGGAAGCACCTATTTATGTGAACAATTATTCTCATGTATGAAAGGTAACAAAACAGCCCACAGATCAAGATTAACCGACGTCAACCTTTCTGCCACGATTAAGGTCGTATTCTCACAATCTTTGAGTCCAAATTTTGATAGGCTGGTTAGTAATAAACGTTGTCATGTGTCGGAAAAAAAATAAAATACTTAAATTAAATTATTATAATTATATTATGCAAGTATATATATATATATTTTTTTTTAACCCGAAAATATTATAATTTTTCCCCAAAATATTTTCAGTAACATTTAAAAATTCCTTTAAAAATTCAAAATATAGGACCCCCCCCCCCCGCCCCCAAAAAAAATATATATATAGAAGTATTTTATATCAACGCAAACACCAAACTTTTCAAACTAACAGGACCCGTAAATTTTTGTGATGGTTATTAAACGAAAGTTTATACTTTTTTTAAGAATGTATAAATATATAAATATTTGGTTTATTTAAATAAAATTTAATTTCGTTTTAATTTGGATTAAATGCTATCTATTGTAAATATTAATATAATAAAAATATTCTTTATATTATTTTTTTTTTGAGTTGTCATAATCATTATAATATTATTTTTGTCTTGTAATGCTTAGAATAAATAAAATTTTTGTTATTAATTTTCCAATTTATTTATACTCATTTTTTCACTTCCCTTCGATTCTAATTAATGCAGGTATTTTTAGCCGAAAACATTTTGCGGCCCACTTGAGATACAGTTTTATAGCAAATGGTCCGTAGTCCAATTTGAGTTTGACACTCCTGATAGACATGCTTACGCTGACTAACTAATAGAAAATGATGCCATTTTAAAAGTTGTTTTTCAAGCACTTGATTACTGAAGTTATGCTCGCTTTCTAGATCTTTTTTAAATCATTTCACGTTGCATATTTAAATCATATATAAATAATTCTATAAAATATCATTGTATACATAACACATCATAAAAGCATTTACGTTTTTATTTATTACGGTCAATGATTACTTGCTGTAACTCCCACACATGAAAGTTGGTAAAACTTTACCTTAGTATATTAATATCCTGAGTGTGCTAAGGATTTTCAGTAGTTTCATTCATTTTTATGTTTTGGCTTTTATTTTTACATAACCAGAAACTCTGCTCCAGAGACAAAAGATGGAACTTACTTTTTCAAGTCACTTCTGGTCTCCAATAAACGGTGATCTCACACCGGCAATAACATTCATTCCCCCAACTAAAAACAAACATCCATAAGGACTACGGGATCGAAATAAGTCGAAAATAGAATGCAATGGGTGTTTTTTTTATTTATTTTTTAAGCCGAAATTATATGATCTACTTAAACATATTTGGTAAAGTATTATCGAGTGTTTTGTTATTCTTTTGTTTTATCTTTCAATTCATCATCTTTGCGTTACATCTTAGGACTAACTCCCAGTGATCTGAAATGTGTCGTACCGTTGGCTTTAATCACCTGAATTAAATTAAAAGAGAATAATCATGTATGATTATTCTCTTTTTAATGTAATTAGTGCGACTACTTCATATGAATAGGATTACTGATACAAGTTCCATACCTGCACATGTCGTATATATTTGTCTCACGATAGAGTTCATAGCACTCTTCGCAGATTCTACCTAGCCGAGCAAAATTTCCTTGGTTGTATACTCCGAAGCAGCCGAGACTGGCAAAGATGCGTCTGTTAATTATCCTGGCTTGGGTGTATATTGGAGGCGTCACGAGAAATGCATCAATAAGAAGAGTACAGATGATCACCTGACTCTTAAAAAGGTCCATCTGGAAGAAGAAAAAAACAAAAAAAAATCATAATAACAGTATATTAACATATTATAAGGTTGAGAGTATTTGGCGTAAAAAAGTTTCCGAGTCCTTTTGTATGACTTTAGGTGACCAAACAGCTTTCATATTTGAAACTGCGTCGAAGATACTTCAAAAATACTTAAAAATAGAAATAGTTGAAGTTAACAAACATAAATACCTAATTTCTAAATACAAAATTTAATATAAACACATATTCAGCCTGCGTAATAGTTCAGAACATTTACAAATACAAAGGTTCTTCCCAAAATAATTGTCAAAGGATATTATCTAACGTTGATTGATTATGCGAGCTTGGGTGGATGAGTCAAAAGTTTCTCCGACGTACAAGCTGCAGTCTCCCATCGTGGAGTGCAAATTTATGAAAGACATTCATAAATTTCATCGTTAGTGTTTGATCGTTATTTAAATGATTTTCAAAGTGGCTTGAAGACAGTACAGTGTTTGATTGTCACAATAGGGTTTTCAGATAATCTAAGTTTTAGTCCACCCACTTAAATTACCAACTTGATAACTCTAAGTTGAAAGTACTTTTATAGCTTTTAGTAGCAAAAGGTAAAAGTAACAGTCTTTTGAGATTCAAAACATTCTGGTATGTGAGGGCACTCTCTCTAAAAGGTGAGAGTTCGTTTAGTTTCGTTTGTTGGAATTATGGCAGAACCAATTAACACCGCAAGTCCAGTGTGTATTAAACGGAGATTTAAGAAATGAAATTCATTATTTGGAATCTAACCAAAATGTATCTCAATTTTGGTAATAACTCCACTGGATCTCTACAAAAACACTTTTAGTTGGGCAATGCCTGCATGGTTCGTCAAGTAGTTATCATCTACTGTCTACAAACTATGGTTGTGGGTTTACATCAAACTGTTGCATTGCTGTTTGTGCCGATGTTTAGGTAATACATGATTTCTGAACTGATGGGGGACCAGTACTCTACTAACGGTAGGCTGAAGTGGTTAGTGTTGATATCTTGAGCTATGTTTCCGTATTATGTAATCCTTATATATTATTGTGCTAATATGCTATACATTTGCAACCCTATATATATATACATACATACATACATACATCTTCAAGGCCCACTCTTCCTAATTGGGTTGTGGGGGCAACAGCTGCAAGAGGAACTTCCAATGGTCACGATCCTCTGCCACCAAGCTCAGGCGTTCTGGTGGGATTCCCAAACGTGTCCACCCAAGGTTTTAGATATAATCTATCCAGCGAGTCCTTGGCCTTCCACGTGGCCTCCCACCCTCTGGCTTGGCAAAGAGGGCCTGCTGAGGGAGCCTCTCTTGTGGCATTCTGACCAGGTGCCCGTACCAGCATAACTGTGATCTCTCAACACGGAGAAGCAGTGGTTGAGTATTGAGGGTTTCCCGAATTGCAAAGCTTCTGACCCTGTCGAGTTTTGTCAGTCCCACAACCCCTCGAAGGAACCTCATTTCAGCCGCTTGGATTCGTGTCCGCATTCTTTCGGTCATTACCCAACTCTCATGACCATAGGTGAGGATGGGGACATAGACTGTATTGAAGACAGCCAACTTTGCCTTCTGGCTTAACTCCCGCTTCAATACTACCGAACGGCCAAGCTCCCGCAATATTGAGCTTGCTAAGCCAATTCGAGTATCTAGCTCTACGTCCCATTTTCCATCATCCGTGAATATGGACCCAAGGTATTTAAACTTCTCCACCTGTCTCATTGGGACTCCACTTACATTTAGAGTGCACTGGGATGGTTGTCTTGAGACCACAAATATTTCAGTTTTGGCCACACTGATCTTCATTCCGGCGTCTGCACAAACAGCTACAAACCTATCCAGGGTCCGCTGGAGTTCATCTGTGGAAGAGCTAAGCAGAACTACATCATCTGCAAAAAGCAGACGTCCAATGCTACATTTTCCAATCCTGACACACTCACTGCCTCGGCTGTGCCTATCGATCCAGTCCATAAATATTATGAAAAGGAGGGGTGACAGAACACACCCTTGGCAGAGGCCAACGGAAACTGTGAAAGGTTCAGACTTTGTGCTGTTTACCCTGACACAAAACTCTGGGCATTCACACAGGGACTTGATGGCAACTAATAGTTGACCATCCACTCCATACTCCTGTACTACTTGCCAAAGCTTATCCCGAGAAACCCAGTCATATGCCTTCTCCAAGTCGACAAAATATGTGTAGACATTATTGACATATTCCCTAGATTTCTCAAAGACTTGCCTTAAAGTGAAGATTTGGTCAGTTGTGCTTCTACCAGGACGAAAGCCACATTGTTCTTCCTGGAACTTTGACTCAACTATGCTCCTGCACCATCTTTCCAAGCACCTGACATACACTTTCCCAGGCAGGCTGAGCAGAGAGATGCCACGATAGTTACTGCAATCCTTCTGGTCTCCCTTCTTAAAGACTGGTATTATTATGCCTGTCTGCCATTGCTTTGGTGCTCGCCCAGATATCCAAGCAGCCTGACACACTCGAGTCAGCCAGAGAACACCGTCTCGATTTAAGGCTTTTAGCATTTCGGGCCGAATTTCATCATCGCCTGCAGCCTTGCCCGATTTTAGCGATTTTATTGCTAAATGGACCTCTTCTGCTGTGAGAATAGTCATTGCCCCGATCTGCACCTCTTGGATGTCCACAACTGCTGGGCCACCCGGGTTAAGAAGGCTCTCAAAGTATTCCATCCATCTGTGGAGGATATCCTTCTCGGTTGTTAAAAGTGCACCATCAGAGGCCTTAATTGCCCTTGCTGTGCACGATTTCCTCCCTCGAAGGCGGCGGATGGTCTGCCAGAATATTTTCTTTGCATTTGCATAGGATGAGTCATATTTGAATAGGTGACCGCGTGCTACTGTTGGCATGAATGTGTGTGACAGCTAATTTTAGATCGCCAGTATTGGATTACTGCACTATGGGAATTAGGCAAATTGTAGTTCAGATTGTTGTTCAAGTGTGAAGGGTCCAGAACTATTTCTTTTGATTCTATAATACGTCTTTCAAATTCATCCTTGCAGATATATAAATTGGTTGTACGGTTCCAATCAATTTGGTGTGGCTGTTCTTCGAGGTTAGAGTTTGCGGAGAAGATCGCGTGACTGGAAAGGGCGCTCGCTCGTGTTCTACTGTAGGAGATGTCACGTCTATGTTCCTCAAGACGAAGTGAAACAGATTTATCTGTCTGGCCAAAATAAGGTCGACTACAGTGGCACACAACTTCATAAACATTAGGAAAATGCAGTTGGTCGTGTTTTGGTTTTGGTCCACTCAGAAAAGAACGAAGTTTTGGCAGAGTAGCATAGTCGGTCTTTATGTTGAATTTCTTCATAATCCTAGATAGTTTTGGAGTAAGAGAGCTGATAAGTGGTAACTGTATATGAGTGATAGGGTTGGATTCAGCTTCTTGTCGAGGTTGTTTTGGCGTTGTCTCAAACGTTTAGTGATGTTACGAGATGAATATCCATTATTTAAAATGGTGTTTTTCAAGTTTCTGAGGAGGGGAGTGATGAGAAGAGCCATGCAAATATCTATCAGTGTTTGTGGTTTTCCGAAAAATTGAAAATTTAAGACAGTCAGGTGATCTACTGATCTTTAGATCCAAGAAGGGGAGAACGCCGTTAATCTCTATTTCTGAAGTGAATTTAATGTTCTGATGTTGATTATTTAAATGGTTTAGGAAGTTTTGAAGTTCCTCTAAACCATGTTCCCAGATAAGGAAGACATCATCAATGTAGCGTAACCACAGTTTAGCTTTTAAAGTAGCTATAGAAATAGCTATCTCTTCAAAATCTTCTAAAAAAATGTTAGCTAAGACTGGGGATAGAAGGGCTGCCCATAGCTAACCCGCTAGTTTGTTTATATATTTTATCCTCATAACAGAAATAGCCGGATTTGATGCAGTGAGTTAGAAGAGCAAATATTTTTTTAGAAACCTTGTTCTTAAGAAGAGTCAGAACTTCATCTGTAGGTACATTCGTAAAAAGAGACACGATGTCAAAACACCATTCTGTCAGAGTCTATGAGATTTAAATTTTTAATTTTTGAGATGAAATCTTCAGAGTTTTTGATGAAGGAGGAGGAATTTCCAACTAAATGTTTTAACGAAGCTGCAAGATATTTAGACAGATTGTACGTGGGTAAGTCAAAGATTCCTAAGATCCACAAGGCTGACACTCCTCTAAGACCTATTGTAGAAGGTATTGGCTCGTAACATTACTAAACGTTTGAGACCACGCCAACAACTTCGACAAGAAGATGAATCCAACCCTATCACTCATATACAGTTACCATTTATCAGCTCTCTTACCCCAAAACTATCTAGGATTAGGGAGAAATTCAACATAAAGACCGACTATGTTACTCTGCCAAAACTTCGTTCTTTTCTGAGTCGACCAAAACCAAAACACGACCAACTGCATTTTCCTGATGTTTATGAAGTTGTGTGCGACTGTAGTCGACCTTATTTTGGCCAGACAGATAAATCTGTTTCACTTCGTCTTGAGGAACATAGACGTGACATCTCCTACAGTAGAACACGAGCGAGCGCCCTTTCCAGTCATTTGCTCTTCTCCGCAAACTCTAACCTCGAAGAGCGGCCACACCAAGTTGATTGGGACCGCACAACCAATTTATATATCTGCAAGGATGAATTTGAAAGACGATTTATAGAATCAAAAGAAATAGTTCTGGAGCCTTCGCACTTGAATAACAATCTAAGCTACAATTTGCCTGATTCCCATAGCGCAGTAATCCAATAGTGGCGATCTAAAATTATCTGTCACATACATTCTACTCATGTCAAGCGTAGCACGCAGTCACCTATTTAAATATGACTGTTACTATTCTGCTTCATTTGATTAAGCTGGAAAGTCAATGTTTTTTACCTTGTTATTTTTATACGTCATGTTATTTCTTACTCACCTGAAGAAGTCGGAACACCGATGAAACTAGTCGTGATTTATTAAAGGTTTTTGTTATACTTTCTCGGGTTCTAGACAGTTAAATTTTAATTTTATAAATATATACATCCCGAGTAAATCCTAATTACAACAATATATATATATATATATTTTTTTCCCAATTATATATATTTTTTTCAATTATATATATATATATATATATATATGTGTAATTGAAAAAAAAAACACAGCGTTGTTAAATCACGTCTGTTATACTGTAGTATAGATTAGACGCATTTCCTATACGTTATTAATCGATATGAAGATTATCATGCGCACAATTTTGACGTCATTACCTGAAAGTTTATGAACACTTTCCTTTTTATTTCTCCAATTATTTTTAAAAGAGCCTGTGTAGCTCAGTGGATGTGGCGTTTGCACACCACGGCGCTTGGCCGCACGAAGGAAGACTTGGTTTCGAGTCTAGTCGGCGACTAGAGAAAATTTTTCTAAGCCTTTTTTCGACCGGTTCCCGAATTAGTCGATCTCTGGCACGGGCAAGCAGGTTTTTCCTCCCGGAAACTCGGTTTTTTTGTAAACTCAAGAAAATCGACCGTAGAACCCACATTATTTCAGACATTAAATATATTGTGTTAGGGTTAGGGACCACGAGATGGCGGCACATTTGAGCCGTCTCTCTTCACTGCGTGCCGCTTAATTAGTGATAGCCTTGGGCCATCTATCTCTGATTGGGTACCAGTGGAGATTGAACTGCCCACTCGGTCTCCAAAAAGTTAGATAGGGCTAAATGGCCTCGCCTACTCCCCGTATACGGGAATAAAAAGGCGTTAGCTGATTTTTTTTTTAAATTATTTTTAATACTCGACATGTTTAGCTTTCACTTAAGAGTATTCAATTGGATGACAGCTCTTGTAACTCTCCTGTACTGTTACTACTGTTACTGAGCATCCCTCATCCCGGATGTTCTTTATCTCGTATAATACGCGTGTATGATAACAAAAACTGAAAAGTACTATGTTTCTCGTGTCCTACACAGCATTTGGACACAGCATGTGGATATGCATAAAATATTTTGAATATTTTATGCATATCCACAAAATTAATATTCTCAGACCTCGAGGAAGAATTCGTTCAGTGAAACTCAAAAGCGATAAAGAAAAATGTTTTATTAATTCTTTCCTGTTAGATTATTTGCCCAAAATGGCTAAAATTTCATCATCATCGTCATTTCAAAATGAATTTTATAAACTAAACAGGATGTTATAAAGTCAAGTATATTTTTCAAGTTAATCCTAAAAGAAACCAGATTGACAGCAACTTACTGATTTTGTTGTCCGGCAAGTCTTCTGATGAGATGAGCGATACCGCAATGGATATTCTAGTCTGATTTATGCCAGGTGATATATATATGTATATATACCAGAGAAAATATGTATGTCTGTGTGTGTGTGGGTTTCTGCGCATGTGTACTGTCAGTGGCATATACTTACAATAACCTCCAAGAAAACATTGATAGAGAGAGCTATACGTGCTGGTGGAGATGTTTTATGTTGGGTTCGAATGGAACTCATTCCTGCTAACGTCATAAGAGGCCGAATCAAAAGCGAAGTTATAAATGAACGTTATAATTATGGTTTTTGACAATGGCTACCAAGGACGATCACACACTCGGACTCTTTACTGGATACAGATCTAATGATGAGCCCACTACAGCACCATTAGCAGTAGGGGGTTGTTCGTTTTCAAACAGCTAATTATTTCTGTTACTCTTCTGTCCTGAATATCAGATAAAATGCTTTTTCGCGTTAAAAACAACTAAGAGACAACAGTTGCCGCCTCAGATACGTGTATGATATGTCAAATATCATACTTCTGTACCGTATTCAAATGAATACGGTACATTGAAATTCGAAATTATAACAATTCATACCATTTACTAATTCGATTTGGAAGCGTGTCCGGACAGTTCATCGCCGACAATTCATCGCGAGGAAAATTGATCGCGGAGAAAATTCATTGCACAAAAATTCTTTGCAGATATATGTGAAAAAAAATTTCCCATATAAGAGGTATTTTAAAAAATATTTATTTTAAAAATATTTTTAAAATTTAAGAAATATTTTAAACAATTAAGAAATATTTTTTAAAACATTTAAGAAATATTTTATATAATATTTAATATATCAATTATATATAGCTTTTTTTTAAATTTTTATTTATTATAAAGTTATTCATCACGGACATATGTGAAAAAAATTTCTCATAGAAGAAATATTTTTTAAAAAACAATTCAAAAAAATAAGTTAAGAAATATTTTAAAAAAAATTTAAGTCATATTTTTCAAAAAAAAATGAAATAAAATAAAATAAGAAGAAATAGCGGTTATGGTTGGCCGAGTTGGCGTATCTCATCTCCAGCCAAAATACTTCGGGTTCGAATCTCATCGTGGAAATGGGTATTTGTGATCGTCTTGAAAATAATAGTGATGATCGGCGGTAGATGGCGTTTGTGTAGTTGCTGTCAGTTGGTGATTGAATCGTGAAGACGGAGTTCTAGACCAGATGCCTTCCCACGATGAGTACTTGGACTCCCTGGAGTTGTCAAATAATAATAATAATAATAATAATAATAATAATAATAATAATAATAATAATAATAATAATAATAATAATATTTCGATTATACGAGGGTGGTCTAAAACTTTCTCGGACTCGACCATAGAAGGCAACACTATCGGCACAATCTTTTTCTAAGTTGGTACAGCTGTCTGAAGCAAAAATGTTGTCTGCATCCCTTGAAATCGATAAAATTGAGTATCGTGTGGTTATAAAATTCTTTGTAAAAGAAGGTTTAATTCCAAAACATATTCATTCGAAATTCATAAAAGTTTATGGGAACTCTTCTCCTTCGTTTTCGACAATTAAGAAATGGATTGCAGAGTTTAAACGTGGCTGTACCAGCCTTTGAAGATGATCCACGTGAAGGAAGTCCAAAAAGTGTAACAACACCAGAAATCGTTGATCAAGTTCACGATATGATATTGGATGACTGGTGAGTCAAATGTGTGAAATCGCTGAGACTATAGGCATTTCAAAAGAACGTGTAGAATATATTTTGCATGAAGAATCGCAAATGAAAAAACTTTGCACAAAATGGGTGCTACGCTTGCTCACAGCAGATCAAAAACACACTCGAATGAAAATCTCTAAACAGTGCTTGGAGCGTTTTAACTAGAATAAAACTTATTTTGTGTGTCGATTTATTACTATGGATGAAACTTGAATTCACCATTACACAGAACAGTGGAGAGAAGCCGGTTATTCAGCGCCAAAGAAGACAAGTCTGTTCCATCAGCAAGAAAAGTCATGGTATCGGTGTTTTGGGATGCTAAACATTTTCTTTATTAATTATCTTAAAAAGGGTTAAACAATAACTGGGGAATAATATTCCGATCTTTTAACCAAACTAGACGAAAAATTCGTGAGAAAAGACCCGGTTTACAGAAGAAAAATATCATCTTTCATCAGGACAATGCACCTGCTCACTATCTCTTCCCAAAACTAAAAATCTTCCTGGCTGGTCAGTTTTCTTCGAATCAACAGGTGATTGCAGCTATAGAGGGGTATTTTTCATATAATCCGTATCGAAGAACCTGTGTAGCTCAGTGGATGTGGCGTTTGCACACCACAGCACTTAACTGCACGAAGGAAGATTTGGTGTTTCGAGTCTAGTCGGCGACTAGAGGAAATTTTTCTAACCCTTTTTTCCACCGGTTCTCGAGTTAGTCGATCTCTGACATGAGCAAGCTGGGTTTTTCGTCCCGTAAACTCAAGAAAATCGATCGTAGAACCCGCACTAATTCCGACATTAAATACATTGTGTTACGGTTGGGGACCACGAGATGGTGTCATTTTTTTTTTGAGCCTGCCTCTTCACTGTTTGCCGCTTAATTAGTGATTGCCTTGGGCCAGTGGAGATTGAACTGCCCACTCAGTCTCCAAAAGTTAGACAGGGATGAATACGGCCTCAACTACTCTCAATGCGTGAATAAAAAGGTGTTAGCTGATTTTTTATATATATATATATCGGTATCATTTCAATTTTCTAGCGAATAATGCTTTCAACGAATTTTCCTCCCCGATGAATTTTCCCTGCGATAAATTTTCCTCTCGATGAGTTGTCCGTGAACAATTTGGAACAGCTCAAAACTGCTTTCAGAGGATGATTATTTAAAAAAAAAAAAAAAACAGTCAAATACTGTTTAAACATCCATTGCACAAAATATCCCTCACCTCGTTTCTTGTGCTTTCAGGTCTTCGCTCTTCAGCTGAAATACTTGGGGCTTTGGCCGTCTCATCCAGATAGGATACATCTTCATCCAGAGCAGATTTATCACCTTGTATATTCAATTCTGTAATTTAATTTTGCAAACATTATATCGTTTTATAAGCTAGGAAAGCGAAACTTTATACCGTATCAAGTAGATGGAAAACTTAGTTTATTATCTAACACATACATAAACAAGAATGGAAACAAAATAGTGAATTGGTAATTCTAATCACATTTAATCTAGGAGTTTACTGACCAGTATAATCAGTGGCTACTGTGAAGATGCTAGGACTAACTTCACTGAAGGTGCACGTGTCGCTATTCTTTGCTATCGCTAGGCAGCGGTATTTTATATTTACAGAAGAGATTGAATTCCCCTCCCCTCTCTTCTTGTAGGCACTCCCTGCTTTTACAGAAGGGCGGTATCTCCAATATTTTCCCTAAACCACTGCACCGAAATATCAAACTATTCCAAACATTTTATTTATTGTTATTTTTTAAAAAATTAACTTTATTAAATGATACATTTCTCTCGGAATAGTGCGTGAAAATGAATAGAAACACTGTAGTCACCAGTGTTGTTTTGATAATAATAAAAAAAAAAGAAATCAAGTGAACTTAACAATTACGTTTTCTCTAATCGATTTATATGGCCCTGGTAAACCGAGTTACTGAAACCACAGGGAATGCAGTTTCGACGTTGATTCTGATATCAGTTTTTTTTCGGAGGTAGAGTGGGGAATTACATATTCATTTCTTTCCCGTTGTTTTTTTACTTAATTAATTATAACTGTCTGCAGTTTCCAAAGTTTTAAATTCAAAAAATGTGTATATATATATATATATATATATATAAATCAGTTAACCCATTTTATTCTTTAGAGTAGTCGTAGTCTTCAAACCCTATCTAGCTTTTGGAGAGTGGAACTTGTATTTGCAACACGAAACAGATTGGATGTAAAGTGTCATTTTTTTTCTTCATTTAGCGATTCTAGTTTATTTATTTTTCGTACCTTTTGTAATTTCTTCGTATTATCTTATGATGATGATGATGAGAGGGTGGAAAAATACAAGAATATGCCCGCTGCTAACGCTGCTGACGTTTTTCATAGTTTTAAAATGGCTTTAATTCAGGTTTAGAATTTATTAGTGTTGCAAAGTAATTCTTTGTATCACACTGAAGATAGAAATGAATAATTCATCGAAATCGGCTAAGTAGAATCCAAATTTTGTATGCTGAAAATCTTGGACAAAGAAGACTGTGGTCACCAACGAGAGAAGATCAAAGGACCTGATCCCAAGATTACAGTAACTTAGATTCATTCAAACTCATGAATAAAGAGTTGAATTAATACACACATGGAACAAATTAACAAAAAATTCAAGGAATATGAACATTACTTACAGTACAATAATGAGACCCTTCAAGAAATGCTGGGAACTGTGCGAAACATGAAAAAGAAATTAACAGTAGCAACAGAAGTGAAGTAAACCTTAAGCACGAAAATGAAGAATTGTGAAAAGAAGTAAACACCGTCATAGTGCAACTGATAGACATCACCTCTGTTAAGCGAGGCCCACAAAAAAACAAAGAGACCACCACCAATCATCCCTCGTTTTACCAGCAGAAGTCTTTGAGACCGTATTCAAGCACTAAGCAAGAAAACAAAGCCGACAACATCAATCCTAACTGACATGTAACTCCGAACTCCAATCTACATATCTGAACACTGGACACCATACATTAAAAATCTTTTATACCATGCAAGGAAATCAAAAACAGAGAAAAACTACAAGTTCCGGTGGACTAAGGATTCACAGATATTTATGAGACAGGATGAAAACATTCGAGTTTATATAATTGCAAGAGAATCCGACCTATGCAGTCTACCAATATAATACATTAAATCTCCCCTTCCTTAAGAACAAGATTTAAAATTATTTTAAAAACCATAGAGATCTCAAATCAAGGCAAACATATCTAGTCAGAAAATATAAATTTCAAATTCTTTGACTCTTTGATGAATCCAATTTTCATCCAATATCGACTTCTCTATCACACACACACACACACACACACACACACACACACACACACACACACACACACACACACACACACACACACACACACACACACACACACACACACACACACACACACACACACACACACACACACACACACACACACACAAAGAAGTATAAAGAAACACTGGTTTACATTGAGCTGGCTAACAATGATAACACTGCTCAAGTACGCCTTGATAACATAGACATATTAATCCTGACCGAAGTTGCAATAAATGACACAGAAACTTAAGCATACCACATTAATATCCATCGGACCTACAACTTATGTGGACCAAACAAAAGAGGAGGTGTCATCGTGGCATTTATCAAAGAAAAATACAGTGTGAATGAAAATAAACTCGTTTTGAACATACAGAAACACTGATTTCGGAAATCACAAATAGCGACAAACATAGCAAAATACCTTGCAAAACACGCCTGCAAAATACCTTCGCCTTTACATAGCTTGCCACCTTAAATGGACAAAACATATAGAATACCTTCATAATAAACTCTGCATGACTGCAGTAAAACTTTTCCAAGTAAAAGCCATGATTCCATATAACGTAAAACACTTTTATATAACAGTATGTGCTAGTCGCTGCTCAGGTACAATATAACAGTCTATGCGTACAGTATAACACATCAAACACCTATCTAGCGAAAATAGAAATTACTTCGGAAAATTATTTCAACAATGATTTGGAGGCCTCACATACGAGACAATAACTGATCCCTTTATGGCGATGAGCAAAATCCTGAGCATAAAAAATCAGAAACACTACTTAATGATAATAAGAAATTACTTCAAGAACACCTATCATAACAACAGAGACACGTATTACATAACACGACCCACCGCAACTCTTTACACCCCTAGATCCTTCAACGGCTCATAAGGTTCTGCAGTGAGATCACATTTCATACCCACTCTACTCAACAACCTACCATAAAACTTAAAACGTAGACAATTACGGAATATTAAAACACTGACTGTGGAAGTATACCAACACAATTAATATAGCACTCACACCTATTTTCACTTCACAAATCACCAGCTACCAACACTTACATTCCATCTTTAAAGAATACCAAATATAAATAATGTATGCTAATCCCACTCTCTTCGTAAAAGCTAACCCTAGTTTCGAAGTAGGTAAGATTAGCACGGCTTAATCGAATAATTCTCATTAGCCCAATCACTAAGTTAACTCCCAAAGTTCACAATACCTTAACCGATAATAATAATAATGATTATCATAATAATATTAATTATTATTATTATAAGACTACCCAAAAAATAGGACTGTACATTTTTCATATCGACATCAGGAGCATTCAGAAATACTGGCTGACCCTGCATGCTTATCTGAAGGAAGATACAGACAACATAGATATTTCAATACTAACAGAAATATTTACAACAAACGAAGAGGCAACCATCTACGAAATTCCAAACTTTCAACAATACAAACACTGCAAACAAACTAAACGAGGCAGTGGTGTAATACTATTTAGCAAACATAAAATAGAAGTTATCATCATCATCATCATCATCATCATGAAGGATTTAGGCCTAGAGTTGCCTGTTTTAGCCTTAGAAGTCATCGTTTAAGAGGACGTCCTGGTTTTCTTTTTCCTAATGGCTTGTACTTTAAGGCTTGTTTTGGTAATCTTTCTGTTTTCATTCTTTGAACGTGTTCCATCCATTTATGTTTATATTTTTTAATTTTTTCTATTACTGGTTCTTGGTTTAATTCTTTCGTAATTTCTTCGTTTCTTTTGTGATCAAATAGAGTATATGCTTTGCAGTTTTTCTCATAAACTTCATTTCTGCTGTTTATAATCTTTGTTTGTCTTTTTGTTTTATTGTCCAGATTTCGCTTCCATACATTAAGACCGGTAAGGCTAATGTATTGTATACTTTTAGTCTGGTTTGTTTTTGAACTAGGTTTGGTTTAAATATAGAGTTAATTACACCTGTTATCTTTAAATATTTTGCAATTTTTACGTTGATATATTTTTCATTTTCATATGTGATCATGCATCCTAGGTAGTTAAATGAAATTCACCAGTTCTAAGATCTTGTTATCTATTACTACCTTAGTTCTTGCTGGATCTTGTCCTTTAAAAGCATAGTTTTTGATTTTTCTGTTGATATTATCACACCAACTATCTCATTGGTTATCTCATTTAGATCTAAAATAGCTTTCTGAAAGTTATCTTCAGAATTTGTAATTATTATTTGGTCGTCGGCAAAGGAGAGAGTGAGAGTTAATACCTTGATGGAAATTTTTATTCCATTTTATTATTATTTCATTTAGGTAAATATTAAAAAGAGTTGCTGAGAGGGGAAATCCCTGTCGGGCTCCATGGTTTATCTCTCTCGTGTATGATAGCTCATGATTTAATCTTATTTGTATTTGATTATTTTCATATATGTACTTATGATATCCAAAAACTATAGGAAATATTCTCCCCCTCACACAAAGAAATATTCTCCAATAGGACCACAAGCAACCCAGTCGATGTAGTTCCCCACAGTAACAAAAGAAGTGTCACTTGCAATTCAACAAATTAACCCTAACAGAGGACTAGTAATAGACGGAATCAGACCAAAAAGACATCAAAAAACACTCAACTAATCTATGACCTGTTATACTAAAACTGTTAAATGAAATCTTCGAAACTGGGCACATACTTGAAGTACTAAAGATTGCATTAATCACTCCCATATATAAACATGGAAAAAGAAACATTATAAGTAATTACAGACCCATTGCCACATTCTCTGTAATCAACCAAATCATGGAGCGCATCGTGCATTGCAAACGCTCTACATACATTGAAAAATTCCAAATCATTCCAAAAACACAATATGGCTTTCTAAAACTTAAAGCAACAGCAACACTCCTGGAAGATTTTGCAGACCTAATAAACGCTGCATTAGATAAAAACAGAAGAGTATTAGTCGTTTTTATTGACCTAACAAAAACGTTTCACACACTAACACAAAACCTTGTTGAACAAACTAATACATATCGGAATCATAGATCGTTTACTCCAGTGGTTCAAAGCATACATGAAAAACAAAGCACATCACACGCATAGGATCAGCACACAGCAAAGAGGTACCGGTATTCCTGTGGATTCCCAAAAGGAGCCGTTCTATCTCCCATTCCGTGTAACCTATACACACATGATATTGGCCACCTTTCCCTAAAAAGTAAAATCTTCCAATACCCAGACCACATGTCCACAGTATTCATTAACAATGACGCAAAAATCGCTTACACAAATATGCAACACGACATCCATCAAATCACTAACTGGCTAACTGAAAACGGCTTATATATAAACCCAGGAAAAACAAAGCTAATGATATTCAAAAACTTCCAGACCCTACTCATAGAAACTAAATATCTCACTATCCAACATCCATTCTCCTATACACAACGCAATCCTAAAACTACAACCATCACACAGGTTAAAACAAGACGTTATCTCGGACTCTACTTCGATGTTTGATCAAAGATGGAATAGCCATACAAATTATCTATCACTCCCATACATAAACATGGAAAAAGAAACATTATAAGTAACTATAAACCAAACTATATCGATTAAAAGACATTACTCCGACACACGCACACACAAAAATACTAATCTATAAAGCATTATGTGAAAACATTTTAAGATATGCAATCATGTCATACGCATTCTGTGCAGACTACAAACTTAACAGATTACAGTCTTTGCAAAATAAAATGTTAAAACTGATATTCTGGAAACAAAGAGAAGATCCCACCATCACAGGGGCTGCAATGACAGAACCCAAAATATTTAACACTTACGCCACTAGATTGTCATGCGAAATCGCTACTTTAGTGCAACGTACAGAGTCACATAGCATAGTTATATCGCACGATGCATCTTGCCCAAGGGGCGTCCGTTGACTTCTTTCCAAACGTATGATGCAACAGAATCCTGGTGAAATGGGCGTTTTGAAAGAGGCTTTGTGATAGGATGCCATGTTGCAGCCTACCTGTTCGGGAAATTGTTGACGAATTAGGCCATCACATGTCAACAGTCAGTGAGTGATATAGTACGCCCACAGATTCGAGACCCTTCGACACTTCTGCGCATGTCAAAAGAAGGAGAATCCATTCCCATTATAGGGTAATCAATCCTATTGTGGGATGAGTGTTTATTATTACACGTCGGAAAAGTAACTTCTCTTTTACGATCATTGTAGATTTTAAAGTGGTAACTATTTTGACAGGACCGCGTGTTGGTGACCAATTCGTACATCGCTTTATTTCTTTCTCCCCTTCAACATTAATGGATTCTTCTTGGCAGCCTTCCAACGACAGCTCTCTATACTGTGGGCGGACTATACCATAGTGAGATGAAAGCTCGGGGGAGTCAACTGCAAGTGCTACCTGCAGTGCTACCCATCACGCTCACCACCGTGACCATAGGGTTCTACGAAGAATAACATGTAAAATCCACCATTCGCTGACCTACACGTTGAACCGAATTCCGGGCATCGACTGGAACACGAATCTGCACATAAACATTTAGAACCGACGCTCACAACATGGATTTCCATGGCAGGATTGCAATATGCAAGTCCCGCATTACCCGAACAGTCGTCTTCAGTAATGCAAAGAGCGTTAAATCTTAATGGATGTGTACTTAAAAATAAGTAAATAGAATTAGGAAATGAAACTTAGTACAATAACTCTTGGTGTGAGTTATCGTACTGAGACTACTGAGAGGCAGTGTGAAATACGAAGTATCTTTTTTATCATTGACATCTTGTAGACAGAAAAATAAAGGAATATTTAACGAAAAATGGTATGCCTATTATAGATGAGAATGCTACGTTGACATAATATGGTTTATAAAGTTTGAGCTGCTATTTGTTTGGTTATTTGCTATTTGTTGGGTTATTTTCAGATCAAAATATCATTCAGATGATCACAGATAAAAATGAAATAATTTGCATAAAGTACTTAATAAAGCGCATTTAAACTTCATCGCGCTACAAATATTGCAATAATGCAGTAACATACTCTAGTAAAGAGTTCTGTGCTGCTTACCTAAACAGTGTGAGCTGAGTGTAGTTTACATTGTGGTTCCAAATACAGCATAACGTGTACGACACAATAGATTGAACAGCAGTTAGGTTTGATGTTATCCTGCATTTTCAAACTTTATTGGATTTCTCTTTATGATCTGCGCATGAGTTCAGTGATTAGAAATCTATAGGTAGAGTGGAGCAACATTTATTAAACATTCTTTAGTAAGTTTATAGTTTAATTATCCATAATCTATGCAATCAGGACAGGTCAAGTCACTACAAGAAGTTTAGATATTAAACATGTTGTGCGACCTATTTTGTGCGACCTATTAGGGAATAGGTCGCATGTTGTGCGACCTATTCCCTACAGAGAATAAAAGTCACTGGAGGATTTGTTTAAAACAATATTTTAATTAATTATTTGACCACATTTATAATTAATTAAAATATTGTTTTAAACAAATCCTCCAGTGACTTTTATTCTCTGTAGGGAGCAGGCTGTTTTAGCCCTGCTTAACTTTTGGAGACTGAGGGGGCATTTCTGTAAGATACTTTTTATTGATAACTGATTGTTAGTGTTATTTATTGTTTTCAGTAGTAATTTATTGTGCATATAGCAATAATAATATTTGTTTCTACAGGGTGTCCCAAAATTCACGCAAGATTTAAATTTAGTGCCATTTGTGCGGTAAAGTGTTGCCAACGAGGAAAAAAGACAGCGTGACAGCTGGCAGTTCACGGTTATTAAAAATGGAGCGCTACACGAAAGAACAACGCATTTTCATTGTTGAGCAATATTTTAAAAATAACGAAGGTTTGGTAGCTACAGTTCGCAATTTTCGTACAAAATATGGTCGGAATAGTGATTTAACTTCATCAACTGTGAAAAGATTAATTAAAAAATTCAAGGAAACTGGATCAATTAGTGATCTTATACACTCTGGCCGTCCTTCAACAAGTCGTTCAACAGAAAACATCGAAGCTGTTCGTGAGAGTGTTGCTGAGAGTCCAGGAACATCAATTCGGCACCGTGGTCTTGAATTGGACATTTCGAGAACCTCTCTACAGCGTATTCTCACGAAAGATTTGCATCTTTATGCTTACTAAGTTCAATTGACTCAAGAACTGAAGCTTACTGGCCACACACAGCGAAGAGAGTTCGTTGAATGGATTATGGAACAACAACAAGTGGATGCTTATTTTTCGAACAAAATCATCTTCAGCGATGAAGCTCATTTTCATCTTGATGGCTTCGTTAATCGACAATGTCGCATTTCGGGTTCAGAAAATCCACGAGTGATTGTTGAGAAACAAATGCATCCACAACGTGTCACTGTTTGGTGCGGATTTTGGGCTGGAGGCATCATCGGTCCATTCTTCTTCGAAAATGCGGCTGGTAAGGCAATAACAGTTAATGGTGCTCGCTATTGCGACATGATAATCCAGTTTTTTGTGCCTAAATTGCAAGATATGGATGTGGACGACATGTGGTTTCAACAAGACGGTGTCACATGCCATACAGCCCGAGAAACAATTCAATTACTGCATGAGTCATTTCCTGGTCGTGTAATTTCCCGTTTTGGTGATCAGAATTGGCCGCCCAGATCATGTGACTTAACACCGTTGGACTTTTTTCTTTGGGGTTCTTTGAAGTCTAAGGTTTATGCCAACAAGCCCACGACCACCCACGCCTCGAAGGAGGAAATCGAGCGCTGTATCAACGAAATTCAGCCACATTTATGCAAAACGGTCATGGAAAAATTCGACAAAAGAATGCGTATGTGCCAGCAAAGCCGTGGAGGCCATTTACCCGACATGCTATTCCATGCATAACCCTATACTGTATACTTTATGAATCAATAAGAAATTACAATTTTTAATTACAAACCTGTGTTTTCTATCAAAATGACTTCTTGCGTGAATTTTGGAACACCCTGTATGTAGGAAACATGAAGTTACGTTAAATTGAATACTAAATGAATTAACAATTACTAAAACCTAAATTCATATTAACATAAGGTACTCCTGGATTAGGATTGACCGTCCTGTTCCATGGGATTTCCGGTTTCGAATTCGTAATAAGCCACGAAACCTAATAGGTAACCCTAGCAGACCACTATGCCTAATACGTAAAAGGAAGAAGGTATTGATCTCCTGGTGGAATTTTGTAAAATGAATAATTCTGTGATGGGGTACGCTTATTTAAATATAAAGACATATAAAATGACTTCGATATTACATGATAATAAAGTAAAACCTAAATTCATATTGCAATCAAGGATAATTTTAGGAGTAAACGTTTAGATATAGGGACATTCCTTGCTTGTGCCTCAAAATTTACGTCATTATTATGATTCACATAATATAAATTTATGTTGCTATGAAAAAAACTCCTAGATTTATTGAATTTCGAATCCCGCCTTTGGTTGCCTTGGCAGGGCCAGACCAAATGATTTCAAGAGCCTTATACGGCCCGCGGGACGGACGTTCCCCACCCGTGCTATAGAGGAAGTTAAACATTTTACATACTTGGGAGCAAATGTAGATACTGAAGGTGGAACTGATAGAGATATAATGTAAAGACTGGCAAAAGCTAACATTGCTTTCAGAAAATTAAATAATAAATACATGTAAATCTTATGTATGTAAAATGTATATGAACTAAAGACATTGAAACTGGCAAAAAAAAAAAAGAAGAAGAAGAAGAAGAACAGGAAGCTAAATTAAATAGTTTTCAAACAAAATGCCTACGTAAAATGTTAAAAATATTTTGGCTCAAACGTATAACAAAAGATTACTTATATAAGCTGACTGAGCAAAAAAGCATTACCGATGAATTAGATGGGATTTGACATAAATCCCAGAAGGAAAACTGAAAAAGGGAAGACCTAGAACTAACTTGCCAGAGAATGGCAGAAAAGGAAAGAAGAATAGTTGATTGGAAGAGCTGGAGAGAAGCTGAACTGGTGGCTCAGGACAGAGGTATCTGGAAGAATCTCGATCTCATGAACTATGAGAAGGCACGAAGAGGATAAGTAAGTAGTAATAACATATTGAACTCTAATGGCACTTCAGACCCAATTGCACGAACCACATTGCAAAAAAAAATTCATGAGTAGTCTTTTTTTCTCTCCGCGAATTACTACAGATTCTGTCTCTCTCTTTCTCTCTTTATGTATGACTGGATAAATTATCATTCCAAATACGGACTTTTTGGAGGATATAATTTGTTTGATTAATTGCCTTATCTATTGTTCGTGCCTATATTTTTGTGCACGGCGCTATTATGCATTGGATATTGATTTCTGTACAAGTTTTGTACAGAAATCAATATTTGTATTGATTTCGTCATACAATAAGTATTGTATGACGAGGGTCTGAAACGTTCTCGGCCTCGACCATAGATGGCAACACTATCGGCAAGATTTTTTTTTTCTAAGTTCGTACATCCGTCATAAGCATCCATGTTAAACTGCAAATCATTCTATTAAGCAGTTTGTTTTCTACAGCTGTCTGAAGCAAAAGCGTTGTCTGTCTCCCGTGAAATGAATAAAATTGAGTATCGTGAGGTTATAAAATTCTTTGTAAAAAAAGGTTTAATGCCAAAAAAAATTCATTCGAAGTTCATAAAAGTTTATGGACACTCTCCTCCTTCGTTTTAGACAATTAAGAAATGGGCTTCCGAATTTAAACGTGGCAGTACCAGCTTTGAAGATGATCCACGTGAAGGAAGTCCAAAAAGTGTAACAACACCAGAAATCATTGATCAAGTGCACGATATGGTATTGGATGACCGGCGAGTCAAAGTGCTTGAAATTGCTGAGACCATAGGCATTTCAAAAGAACGTGTAGGATATATTTTGCAAGAAGAATTGCAAATGAAAAAGCTTTGCGCAAGATGGGTGCGCGCTTGCTCACAGCAGATCAAAAACGCACTCGCATGAAAATCTCTGAACAGTGCTTCGAGCGTTTTAACAAGAATAAAACTGATTTTATGCGTCGATTTATTACTATGGATGAGACTTGGATTCATCATTACACACCAGAATCCAAACAGAAGTCAAAACCGCAGACAGAAGCCAGTTGTTCAGTGCCAAAGAAGACAAAGTCGGTTCCATCAGCAGGAAAGGTCATGACATCGGTGTTTTGGGATACTAAAGGTATTTTGTTTATTAATTATCTTGAAAAGGGTAAAACAATAACCGGGGAAGATTATTCCGATCTTTTAACCAGACTAGACGAATAATTCGGAAGAAAAGACCCGGTTTGCAGAAGAAAAAAATCATCTTTCATCAAGACAATGCACCTGCCCACAAAGGTGTTTTGGCAATGGGAAAATTAAGGGGTCTGCACTATGAATTGTTGGAACATCCACCCTATTCCCCAGATTTGACTCCCTCTGACTTCTATCTCTTCCCGAAACTAAAACTCTTCCTCGCTGGGCAGCGTTTTTCTTCGAATCAAGAGTGATTGCAGCTGTAGAAGGGTATTTTGCAGATCTTACTGAGAACCACTACAGGGAGACGGGATAATGACGCAGGAGGATCGCTGGAATAAATATATTAGTTTTAAGGGAGATTATGTCGAAAAATAAAAATAATTTTGAAATTATAAATTCGTTTTTTCATTGTTAGGCCGAGAATTTTTCAGACCACCCTCGTATTGTATTAAATAAATTTTGTTCGTTCCTTCAGAATTTTCGTTACTAGAACGGCCGTTTATATTATATTCTTCTGTGTTTTCTTACAGTTAAAAAATATTTTGGTTAGAAAGTTATTTTTTGTTATGTACAAAATATTCTATTTTGTCCAAATCTACTGCTACACGTCAGCTGACAAATTCTACTCTCCACGAGCGAGTGGACGAGGGTATTTGTCGAGTTGACATATATACAAATAGTTCCTTGATAAAAATTAACAACAAAATTATATCGTGTTCTATCTCTTTTAAGTATGATTTCGTTATTACACGCACACTTATTTGTGTGTGTGTGTGTGTGTGTGTGTGTGTGTGTGTGTGTGTGTGTGTGTGTGTGTGTGTGTGTGTGTGTGTGTGTGTGTGTGTGTGTGTGTGTGTGTGTGTGTGTGTGTGTGTGTGTGTGTGTGTGTGTGTGTGTGTGTGTGTGTGTGTGTGTGTGTGTGTGTGTTTATATATACTATATATAAATATATATGAAGTGCTAATCGCTTTATTTTACGTTGCTTTTTAGTAATGCTGAAAAACAACCAATAAAAAATAGTAAGGGCTGATAAAGGCTTCACTCTTTCCAAGACGGGAGGGTGTCACTTAGGAATATGCATGAATAAGTGCCTGTGTAGCGCAGATGGAAGCTAGGCATTGCATCCTTAGGTTGGAAAAGGACTGAGTTCGATTCTCGTCTTCATAAGAGGAATTTTTATATGAACTTTTTCAGTTATGGTAGATAAGCTGATCCCATACGTATATAGTAATCAGGATTGTTCTCTAAATGCCAGACGAAGTACTCGAGGAAACCTCTGGTTTTTCATCCTGCGTACAGGCAAATCAGTCAGAAATCACACACTTTACAAGAAAAAGATTATAAAAAAATAATATACAGGATTATTAAAATTAAGGTATCCCTGTTTAAGGTCTTTTGGCACGCCACCCAGTGATCCAGATGCTGCGAAACTGTAGGAATACATTGTACGTCACGCGGAAGCGACATATGAGAAAAGAAAATAGTTCCAAAATTCAGCATTAGGGGGCCTTGTAAACACCAATGCATGGAATTTGTATATCACGCAACTCGGCAGGTGCCAGTGGGGTTTAAAAAGATGGACATGGGATTTTTCCTTTCATTCTGTTGTTAATACCGTCCACAGTTATGGCATTAACCTTGCCCCAAAGTGCTTTGCTCGTGTAGCTATACTACCAAAACAATTGCAATGCTGTTGCTGACCTGCGCGAATTTCGTCGCCTGAACAAATGCCGACGAGGTCCACTATCTGAATATGCTCTCCGAAGAATGATTACTGGTTTTGAAGAAACAGGATCGTTGGGAATTAGAATTCGTAGTGGTCACAAACCAGTCAGTTCACAAATGAATGAAGTTGCCACTGCCGTTGTGAAGCAGATCATGAATAAGAGCGTTAGTTTCTGCAGCGTAAGTGCTGTATGAAGACACATGGATGTGCCTTGCACAACTGTCTGGAAAATTCTACGGAAATTTCTGCATTTCTACCCATTCAGGATAACCCTGACACATGAGTTGCACTCGCAGGACTTTGAAAGTCGAGTGACATTCGCTTTAACACTCCTTGCTCGAGTAGAGTTGGACTCTGTATGACAGTGGATGATTTTATGGGAGACAAAGCTCACTTTCATCTGAATGGAGCTGTGAATACCCATGGTTGCCTGGTATGGGCTTCGCAAAACCAGGCAAAATCCAACAAATCCCTTTGCATTCACTTAAAGTTACCGTCTGGTGCGTGTTTACAGCTTCATTTATTATTGGGCCATTATTTTTTGAGGATATTCGCCAGTCGGATGGATCATCCTGTGAGTTGCTCAGTTACTGCCGATGGTTAATAAAATTGTTGTACCACAACTACAGCAGCGCCTATACATGGATTCAATAATTTTCACGCAGGACAGGGCCCTTCCACACATCAGTCGATCCATACAGGAGGTTCTTCGAGAAAATCTCCTGGAAGCCAGAGTGATCAATCCCCTACTTTTCTCACTGCATGACTGCCCTCATTCACCTGATCTGCTTAGCTTTTTCTTTTACATTGTAAACATTTTAGTTGCATCATGATTTTCGGTACCATACTATAAAGTAGTATTCAGTTTTTCTATTAAAAATGCATTGTCATCCAGAAACGAACTTAATTAACACACATTATGTCCTACAGTTATCTTCACATAAACACTCTATTCTATTCTGTTTATTTAGACTTGCGTGTAGGCTAGTACAGAAATGATCGATACCATGCCAACAGTTCTGCTTGTACGTACATTGTATTTACCAGTTTCTGTTAAATCAGTACTATATGGCTTGTCTTACTTGTGATTAAGTTCTTGTATTTTAAATCTCAATTTAAAATACAAGAACAATAGCAGTAAATGAGTGAGTAAGATTTAATTCCTATAAATATTTTCAAATAACAGTGAATGTATTGTCATTTGAAAATATCCTCTTCCCATTTGGCCGATCATAACGAAGTCTCCGACTTTATTTGGGAAGATTTGACTTCGATCTTTCTCTACTTTTTTTTTCCAGATATAAATAAATGACGAAATATTTCTACCATTAAAAAGACACTTGTCATGCACTTCAAAAATAATTCAAAATATAGACAAAAACAGAGCATCTTGTTCTCTTATATAACTTACCTGTCTTTGTTGTCCATAAGAACATCCCGTTCGTTACAACCAGGCATTATTCATTATCGACAGTTTCTCACAGACACCCAGAATTCGAACTGAGAGAAAAAAAAAAAAAAAAAGAGCATGCTTATTAAGTTATATTCTTGTTACTACTACATAAAGAAGGTGGCGCTGTTTCACATTACTTAGAAATGCGTGCTTTCGCTTTGTGTACTGGTTGATATCGCAACAATATACATCATGATGAAAGATAAGAAACATACACGAATCTGAGCTTGTAATGTTGCGAATGTTTATTGAGAAAGCGATAAAATCTTTCTCAGAGTTGACTTGTTTTGGTAAGGACTAGTGTGTGATAATGTTAGAAATTCCAATGACGCTAAGATAGATTACATTGTAATGTTTATTTGGGAAGTTGTTTCTTTTATAATATGCAAGTTTTGTCTTTCCAGATGGATACGCTTACCTCAGGAAAATGTTTTTGTTTACAAAGAAAAAAACATTTTTGATGTGCAAGAAGAATTCACTATACCAAGAAAATAGAGCTTTGTAACGTTTATTTAGTCTAAGTTTGCCGTTCTTTTTGAAACGGATATGCTTAAAAATATACGACAGGCTCTATATAAGCTATGCAGTCACTCATCAATCCATAGTGACTTAAGTTAATTATTACTTTCAGGCATATCCTCATTGATTTCATTACAGGATGGGAAACCTAATATCGGAGCTTAATATACTTTTCTGTTAAAGCTCTGCTTTAACCACCTTACCCGCCATTATGGATCAAATATGCATCCTAATACGCTTCGTATCCATCATATATTTCAATGTAATACGAATGGTATTACAATTTTAATATGCACTTCGCATCCATGATAACCTTGACGTCTGTTGCTATTTCCATCTTATATTTAATTTAAATATTTATTATTATTATTATTATTATTATTAATGCTACACATTATCACTCTGGCCAAAGCTCATCAAAGTCTTGGAATCTAATTGTCATGTCTTCTTTCAGTGTCAGAAGATTGGAACAATAACCATCCAAATCTGTATCTAATATTAAATCATCATTTATTATTTGCAGACTTCGGATTTGCAGAAGTTTAATGTTGCTTCCCTGCAATTCGATATTAACCTAATTTAATTCGGTATCACACGATATCACGGGCTACATGCAAACTGCAAACCAGAGTTATCAGATAGGCGTTAGGAAGTAGCAGATAAAGCTTATAAATGTAGTGGATTCTGCTAAAAAAATATCCGAAATTAATTATTTCAATGTAAAAATTCAGACCAAAAAATTTCCCAGTTACTTAACTTTTCAATGTAAAGCGAATAAATTTCAACAGCATCCAAGCATATAATATTCTAAACAATGTTGCCAAACATACACTATAAATAGGGATGCTCGATTTTTGCTTTTATTATATTAGTAGTATTATAACGCTTACCGCCCCCCACTAGCGTTTACATCCCCCAGGAAGGGCACAACCGCCCAGATTAAGAACTACTGTCCTGAACAAAACCACAACTAACTTTTACCAAAATTCAATTGTAATTCAACAGCACCAAAATGCAAATTTTATACATTTTAATTATACATAAGAATTATTGTAAAATGGATTAATCCGTTCCCGAACCCCAGATGATTGCTTTCTAAACCTTTATAACAGTACTTCATGCATAAAATCGTACACAAAGTATAAACACAATAAGTAGAAAAAATATAGACGAAAATTTAACTTCACTTTATCTGCACGGAGGAGAGCTGATGGCGTAAGTGGAAAGTGGCGAGGAAGGGCAGGACTCATCATGCACCTTACTTGGATGAAAGAAATGGACATGAAAAGTTTCAGTGCAAGCTTCGAAAGTGGGGGGGGGGGAGTGAATTAGTCATCACTGCAGCATCCAGAATTACACGGTCAACAATCGCTAAGAGAGGTAATGTACTGCATTAAGAATTTGCATTTGTTAGCGGCAATCTCAGTGCTGCCATCTTTTGATCATACTTTTCAATGCTTAAGTTGATTCCGAAATTATTCTTTGTGCTTTCACCTTTTTTATGCTTTCACTCGTTCACAAAAACATCAGGTAACTGTCTTTCTTTATTATTTTTTCTCTTTCTCTTTTCTGTCTCTTGGCACCACTTGACTCTGCTTGAGACACACCGGCCTTCTGTCTCACTAAAAACCTGCTCAACGAGATTTGTTTTTGACTGCGTTTTAAAATGTTTCTGAAGTCAAACATGGCATAGTCATTGAAAAGGTTTATGATGCGGTTTTCTACAGCTTTGTCAGGGTGATGTCTTTCCACAAAACTTTGCATCTCACCCAATTTTGCATACTTTTCGTTGATCAAAGAAGTAGGAACATCCTCCCTTCCTTCTTCTGCTTCTGAAGACATTTCCTCCACCACCGTCTTTTGCTGATCCTTCTGAAGGTGTTCCAGTTCTTCCGTGGTGAACTCATTCCTGTGGTCCTCCACTAACTCCTCCACATCAGCATTGTCAACTTCGAAGCCCATGTATTTGTGTCTCTGGGCAGAAGCGTGAGCTTGGAAGTCACCTGCACTCAGGCTTTGTCGAGGAAACGTAAGCAATGGAGGATGTTGAAATGATATTTCCAGAATTCTCTGAGTGTTAATTTTGTGTCAGAGGTCACTTCAAAACACCTTTGAAACAGTGCTTTATTGTAGAGTTTCTTAAAGTTCGAAATGACCTGCTGATCCATGGGCTGGATTAGTTCCTGCCGTGTTAGGGGCAGGAACTAATCCAATATGTAATAAAATCAAACTTCTCCACCAACTCGTCCTCCAAGCCTAGAGAGTGAGCAGGAGCATTGTCCATCACAAGAAGGCATCTTATTAGCAACTTTTTTTACTTGAAGGTGTTTTCTCAAATTTGGGGCAAAGACTTTAAGGATCCACTCAATAAAAATTGATTGGTTACCCAAGACATACTATTAGCCCTCCACATAACAGACAATTTACTTTTCATCACGTTATTTTTCTTAAACATCCTCGGATTGTTTAAGGAAGGGAGGATGTACCTATTTCTTTGATCAACAAAAAGTATGCGAAATGGGGTCAGGTGCAAAGATTTGTGGGAAGACATCACCCAAACAAACAAGCAATGGCTTGACTTTGAAGTCCATTGCGTTTCAACATAGCAAAGGAGTCATACTGTCCTTCATTGGCTTGTGTCCTGGCAATGCTTTTTCCTCCTGAGTGGCATAGGTCCCCCTTGGCAATTTTTTCCAAAATAAGCCGGTTTCATCACATTTGAACACTTTGTGGGGAAGAAAACCCTCAGCCATTACATAGTCATTAAATTCTTGCACATATTTCTCTGCAGTTTCTTGGTTTGAGCTCGCATCCTCCTCATGCCTAACCACACTATGTATGCCACTTCTCCTCTTAAATTCCTTGAACCACTCTCTACTAGCTTTGAACACGTCAGTATCAGCACTCGTATCAGGATTTTTCTTTAACAGGTCATCTTGTAATCGCCTCGCTTTTTCCCAAATTATAGCCTCAGAAACACTATCACCAGCTAACTGTTTCGTTTATCCAAATCTCTAACACACTTCTTCTATCATCTGTCATCTTTGTTCAGTAAGAACTTTCACTCCTCTTGGAACATCAGCTCCCCTTGATCACCTCTTTATTTTTGAGTATTGTACAGATCGTTGATTTCGTCACACCGAACTGCAAAGCAAGATTCGATACACGAACGCCATTTTTATGTTTGGATATGATTTATTTTTTTACCTCTATCATGGCTCTAACAACTTTTCTTTTCGCTTTGCTGATATCATTATCCTTGTTCGGCCCATGGTGACTTAATTAATAATAATTTATAAAAAAAACAACAAAACACAAAGAAAATCAAGAATTTGCACTGCAAATTCGAGCAGGAGAATCAGTAACCAGCGCTCTCCCGCCATACATCTCTGCCTGCGGAGCATGTGGTTGCAGGTTTGCCTTTTCGGGAACCGAAATTCTGATCGGAAACCGGTGCGTCTTTTGTTGGGAAAATATGTTCACGAACCCATTTGTTCGAGATGAGAGTCGTTCCACAATCGAAGTTCCACTGTATTTGCAAATCGCTACTCAGGTACGACATAACAGTCTACGCAAACATATCAAACAGCCATCTAGCGAAAATAGAAACATTGCATAGGAAAATTTGTTTCAACAGTAATTTGGAGAACTTAGATACAACAGCCAATAATCGAACTGCTTATGGTGAAACACAGATTCCCGAGCGTTAAAAATATGAAACACTACGTGTTGTTACTACGATATTACTTCAACAACACCTATCGCAATAACCGAGACATACAGGGTGTTCGGGATAAATTTGACAGTTTCGTAAGGAAAAAGAAAATCTTCTTTGTATCTATTAAATTTAATGAATTGACAAAAAAACATTACAGGCAGAGTTAATTACAATACTATCAACAAGATTTACTCAAAATAACCACCATTAGCATCGATCACAGCTTCAATTCTGCTTCGGAACCTCGAACAAGCTGATGCTACAGTCTCCCTGGGAAGGGCC
This sequence comes from Typopeltis vanoorti, assembly GCF_054136105.1. Classification (NCBI taxonomy): domain Eukaryota; kingdom Metazoa; phylum Arthropoda; class Arachnida; order Uropygi; family Thelyphonidae; genus Typopeltis; species Typopeltis vanoorti. The sequence continues at coordinate 21,098,881 of NC_143573.1, forward strand.
GCAAAAACTGTTTTAATTTTATCCATTAACTGGGCTTTTGTATTACTGGAAGTGCGATTGGTGTCTTTTTCAACTGCGCCCCATACAAAATAATCCATGGGGTTAAGGTCTGGGGAGTTTGGAGGCCAAACATTTGGACTGGTGAAGTCGTAGAAATTTTCAGACAACCATTTTTGACTTTTCCCAGAGGTGTGGCAAGGGGCCGAATCCTGCTGCCATACATACGGCCTACCATTGCCTACCCTTGTTATCCAGGGCTTGACTACAGTTAGCAACTCCACGAACAAAGCCCGAATTCCAATGCCAGGGTTCTTCAACACCTGTTCCTGCAGATTTGCGAGGAATTCTTCTGTACGAACGCAATCAGATCGTCTGCTAGGGATCTTTCTTCTTGCTACATCCTCGTAGTCACCATTGCAAGTCTCTAGTTCATGCCTGATTGTTTTTACTGTATTCAGGGAGCATTGGGCAGCAGTCGTAATATCCTTATTTTGATGGCGGGCACGAATCATCATGATACAAGTTATTCTCTTCCATGATTCAGGTGGGTTCCAGCTATCCATCCTTTCTGACATCTTGTATATGAATGAAGAAGGGTCCAAACTTTTAAATGAAGAGAAGTGTGTGTTAATACATGTAACTTACGGAAAACTATAATTAATTATAAATATGTCAAATTTATCCCGAACACCCTGTATATCGCATAACGCGACTCACAAGACTTCTTTACATCCCTACAATCTTCAACAACTCATACGGTTCTTCTGTGAGATCACATCTCATACCCACGCTACTGAACAACCTACCACAACATTTAAAATACATAGACAAATTACAGAACATTAAAACACAACTGAGGAAGGTATACCAACACAGTTAATATAGCATTAACACCTACATACAATTCATAAATCACCAGCATCCGACGTCTACATTCCATCGATAAAAAGTTCCAAACAAAATAGTGTGTGCTAATCCCACTCTTTTCATGAAAGCTAAGCCTACTTTAAACGTAGGTGGGTTTAGCCCGCCTCAATCAACTAATCCTCATAATCACCATTATCGTTGTTGTTGTTGTTGTTGTTGTTGTTGTTAATGCTATTATTACACCTGATTCGCGACGAATACTGAAACAAAACAACGAAACTGTCGCCATGTATTATCTTCCTCAGATAAGCTCTGCAGAAACTTTATGAAGTGAATGCCAGTCCATATGTAAATACGATGGTTTAATATTTAGTTTGTTTTAAAATATATATTTATATTTATAAAGAATTACGTACTGTGAAAAAAATATTTTTCTTCTTCTTCTTCTATTATTATTATTATTACGTCGCACCTGCAGGGAGTCCAAGGACTCATCGCCGAGGGCAATCTACTCTACTTATGGACTGCACATATATGCAAAGTATAATGTGAAATGAATTCGGAACTGCAACACATGAGATAAATTGTAGTACTATTTCCTAAATTGTATAATAAAGTGTTATTGACATATTTGAAATAAATATATATATATATATTACAATGTAGATGCTTATAACTTATGTGAAAGTACTTGTATGCTGATATTTACACATGTATATAATGTAAATAAGTATGTATGAATAATAAAGTTAATAATGGCTTAATAATACTAGTTTTTAAACTGTAATAACATTTTATTTATCATCATACAGAGTATTTACATATATACAATAAAGCATACTATTATATTTTCTGTTCAGTACAAAATGTGCAGTGATTTTTTTAAATATAAATGTACATATCTTTTTTCAATATCAATATTATAGTTTCAATATCAATATCAATATTATAGTTTCAATATCAATATTTTAATAATAATAATATTATTATTATTATTAAAATAATAATAATAATAATAAGTATTATTATTATTATTATTATTATTATTATTATTATTATTATTATTATTATTATTATTATTATTATTATTATTATTATTATTATTATATCACAAAACCAATATGGCTTTCAGAAAACCAAAAGCACCATCACTTTTTTAGAAGACATCGCCGACACAATGAACAAAGCTCTCGACAAAAACAAGTACGCCGTCCTTATACTGCTTGACTTAACCAAAGCATTTGATACACTTGAACATGACATACTACTCACCAAACTATACTCAATAGGTATAAGATGAACACTGCTTACATGGTTTAGGAACTACCTCTCAAACAGAACAAGTAACAAAAATAGGTACATGCCACAGCCGGGGTATACAAATAAAACACGGTGTACCTCAAGGCGCCATATTATCACCCACTCTATTCAACAATTACATTAATAATGTTCATAACATGGCCATAAGAAGTCAAATATTTCAGTACGCAGATGACACCGCACTACTAGCAATCCACACAGACATCAACATGGCTCTCTGCAAAGCACAAGACCTAAATGAAATCACAACATACTTCTTCCAAAACGCAATTCTAATCAACGGCACCAAAACACAGCTGTTGATAATACACAACCCAAGAATCATGCGCCTCGCACCACTATTAATACACTGTCACACATACCGTTGCATTAACAACAAAAATACCTGCCAATGTCCCGAAATCAAACCTGTAACACCTGCAAAATACCTTGGTCTATATATAGATTGCCATCTTAAATGGACAAAATATACTACATACCAAACTCCAGATCATCGCAACAAAACTCTTCCAAGTAAAAGACATTATTCCATCTAACATAAAAAAAAACTCCTATATCACGGTATCTGCGATTCCCTACTCAGATACGATATAATAGTCTATGCAAACCACATCAAACAGCTACTTAACAAAATTAGAAACATTATACAGGAAAATTGTGTCAACAGTGATTTGGATACCTCACATGCAATAACCAATATCCGACCAGCACATGGCGACACAGAATCCTGAGCATAAAAAACCTGGAACACTACATGACATTAGCAAGGAATTACTTCAACATCACCTATTGAAACAACAGAGACACATATTGTATAACACGACCTACAACAACTCTCTACATCCCCACACCCTTCAACAACTCATACGGTTCTTTTGTGAGATCACATCAGATACCCACGCAACTCAACAACCAACCAAGAAAGTTAAAACACGTAGATAACTACAGAACATTAAAACACGAACTCTGGAAAATATACCAACAAAGTTAATATACCATTAATACTGATATACACATCACAAATCACCAGCATCCAATGCCTACATCCCATGCATAAACAGTAACAACAACATAAATTAGCAGTATTAACAACAGTATGGATTAGCAGCAGTATACCACATTGGTGGAACTGTACTCCAGGAGATTGACGAGGCCAGGGATTTGGGAGTGTTGGTGGATTGGGAGTTGAAGTTTAGGGGAGACATAGCAAATGTGGCTAAATCAGCTCATCAGATCACTTGGTTACTGAAGAATACTTTGACAAGCAGAGACAAGCAAGTTATTGTTCCTCTGTATCGAGCCTTGATAAGACCCCCATTTTGACTACTATGCCCAGATGTGGGAACTAGGGTTTCTTCTTGATGGTGAGGAGGTGGAGAGGATCCAGAGGCAGGTGACCAAGATGATAGCAGCTCTATGGAATGAACCTTATG